>NC_134247.1:46937652-47258142 GCF_965152275.1 Natator depressus
CCGCCCGCCTGCGCCGCTGGTTACACTGTGGGGGGGGGGGGGGGTCACATGACTCAAGGCCGGAGCACGTGATTGCCTGAGGAGACCTCCTGGATACAGCCTCACAGCAGGTCACATGACTGAGCTCTGGCCCCGCCCATCTCCCCTCCCTTAAAGGGAAAGCGCCCACCAAAACTTCCCAGCTCTGGGAGGGGAGCGGGGGCTGGTGGTTAGAGCAGGGGGGCTGGGAGCCAGGACTCCTGGGTTCTCTCCCCGGCTCTGGGAGGGGAGAGGCTTGATTCAGTACAGGGGTCTCTGCTGCTGCAATTCCCTACCCCAAGACTAGGGGGCACCATACCCCTCACCTGGCCCTGGCTCCCCCACCCTCCTTCACAAACCATCCATTTCTGACCGCTGGGGGCCTGCTCCTCGGCCCCCTGCACAGCCCAGGATGGGGAGGGATGCGCCGCAGGAAAACAGGGACCCCAAGAGGCTGGGGGGAGCAGAGAAACCCCCATTTATTACCCTCCACAGCCCTTCCGCTGAGCCGCAGCCAGGGTGTGGCTCAAATCTCCCTGTCTCTCCCCCCCAAGTCCCACGGGCCAGGCCCGGATCCTTCCCCCCCGTCCCCCAAGTGCAAACATTGATCCACAAAATAAATTAAACCGCCTAGACCCACAGTCCCTCTGCAGGGGCGCAGAGCGGCTGAGCCCCGCTGCATGATGGGAAACCCCAGTCCCCACGGCAGGGAGCCAAGGTGAGCCCCCTCCGCCCCCCAGCGTCAGTCAGTCCTTGGCACAGATCTCCCGGAGCTCCTCAGGTTGCGGGGTCAGGAGTCGGCCAATCGCAGCAGGGTCCCGGAAGTGCTGGGGATGCTGGGAGAATCAGAGAGAGGCTGTTAGCTTAGCTCAGTCGCTGGACAACAGGGATGGAGCAGGACTCCTGGGTTCCCTCCCAGGTCTGGGAGGGAGTAGGGTGACCAGATAGCAACTGTGGGGGGTAATAGGCGCCTATATAAAAAATGTCCCCCAAAACAGGACTGTCCTATAAAAACGGAAAATCTGGTCACCCTAGAGGGAAGTGGGGCCTGGTGGTTAGAGCGGGGGGGGGGCTTGGAGCCAGGACCCCTGGGTTCTCTCCCCAGCTCTGGGAGGGGAGTGGGAGCTGGTGGGTTAGAGCAGGGGGCTGGGAGCCAGGACTCCTGGGTTCTCTCCCTGGTTCGGGGTGGGGTACGGGACGGGTCGTACCAGTCGACTAGCTGGGCCCCGATGAGGTCATGGATGTGATAGGGGAGCCCCAGTTTCACGGCACTGGGAGCCCGGCGGCCCTGCAGATCCGACAGCAAAATCTCCTTGTACTTGGCCTTCTGGATCATCCCCAGCACGGCCTTGCGTCCTGGGCCCGGGGGAGAGAGAGAGGACTCAGTCATAGAATCATAGAATATCAGGACCTCGGGAGGTCAACTAGTCCAACCCCCTGCTCAAAGCAGGACCCATCCCCAATTTTTGCCCCAGATCCCTAAATGGCCCCCTCAAGGATTGAACACACAACCCTGGGTTTAGCAAGCCAGTGCTCAAACCACTGAGCTATCCCTCCCAGTCAGCCTTTTCCCCCTAAGGGGCGCCGGCTCTGACCCGGCTCCAGGGCGGGGGCTGGCTTGAGGGGGCGGGCGTGTCTCACACAAACCTTTGATGAAGCATTTAACGAAGCGCCCGGCTCCAGGCACGGCTAGCCACCAGCTGCCAGCGTCACGGACGGTCAGGACCCCGGCATTTACCAGCTGCCTGGGAGAGGGGACAGGAGAAGAGACCTGTCACCTCAGTGTCCTTCGCTCCAGAGACCCTTCGCCTGGCGCCGGGTTGCGGCCCCTCTGGGGTGGGGCAAAGGTTGCTTATATGGAGACTCCTGGCCTGGCGCTGAGACACAGCCCCTCTGGGGTGGGGCACTGGGGCTGGTTACCCAGGGACCCCTCGCCTGGCGCCGGGCACTGCCCCTCTGGGATGGGATGCGGGGATGGTTATGCAGGTTATGCACAGAGATGCGGCCCGTCTGGGGTGGGGAAAGCAGCCTAGAACACCAAGCGGGCGCAAGGGTGAGGAGGGGAAGGGGAACGTGGCTGCAACGGGGCCCAGGAAGGCCGCGTGGGCCCTGCCCGTTCCCACGCTCCCAGCCACCCACGTGATGTCCGGGTCCCGGAAGCCGAAGTCCCTCTGCATGCGGCCATTGTCGTAGCTGAGTTCAGGACAGGTGGCGAGCGCTGTCTCCAAGAACTGGCGCACCGTCCCGACGTGCTCCTTCCCCGCCACGGACTGCAGCACCTGGGCGGAGATGGGGGGGGGCCTGTCACCACCAGCCAGCACCCCCAGGGGCTGTGGGGACCCCCCTTCCACTGCCGGGGGCCTCGGCAGCCCTGCTGGGGGGACAGAGACCCACCTTGGCCGTGTAGTCCTGCGTGAATGCCACCCCAAAAACGTCCGAGTCAAATCCGAGCTGGAAGAGCCGGATCAGCCCCTCATCCTTCAGCCGGCTCTGCAGGGGGAGACAGTTAACGGGGGGTGTGACATTGCACCCCATAATGCTTTATAGAAATATGCTTATCAATATAAATATGACATAACTGGAATATGCTTTATGATACATATGCCATGCAAAGGTTATGGTCTTCTGCATGTATTCATCCTATTTGTATGAATGTATCGTTCTTGTATCTGAAACTAAAAATATGAAACATAACGCTGAGGTCCTAATGTAATTATGCAGCGTGGGCCATTAATGGTGGTTGGAATCTTGATGGCTCCCCTTAACTAGGACAATTATCTGTAGATGGCTCTGTTTACTTGCAAGCCTTCCTGTGAGTCAGGCCAGGAAGAATGAAGGCTTGGGGTCTCCCAAGCCATGGGACCATGTCACCTGGTACTGGAATCCATCTTTAACGTGGGGCTTTTCCATCTAGAAGGAGGGTGGGGACCCAAAGAGACAAAAGATTCCCGCCTTGTGCCAAAGTTATATAAGGGAGTGGAACAGAACAAAGGGGGTTGCAGTCATGAAAAATCCCCTAGCTACCACCTGAGCTGGAACAAGGACTGTCCCAGGGGAAAGGATGGGCCCAGACTGGAAAGGAGTCTAGTCTGTGAAAGAAGCTTCTTGGAAAATGTGTGGGGATGAGATTTACTTGCATGTAGTTTCCTACTGTATTAGGCTTAGACTTGGGTGTTTTATTTGATTTTGCTTGGTAATTGACTTTGTTCTGTCTATTACTTGAAACCACTTAAATCTGACTTTTTGTTTTTAATAAATCACTTTTTACTTATTAATTAACCCAGAGCTAGTATTAATCCCTGGGGGAGCAAACCACTGGGCATCTCTCTCTATCAGTGTTACAGAGGGTGGACAATTTATGAGTTTACCCTGTATAAGCTTTATACAGAGTAAAACGGATTTATTTGGGGTTTGGACCCCATTGGGAGCTGGAGACAGGAGCACTTGTTAAGCTGTTTTCAGTTAAGTCTGCAGCTTTTGAGGACGTGGTTCAGACGTTTCTAGCAGCTGGTGTGTCTGGCTCAACAAGGAGGGGTTCTGGAGTCCCAAGCTGTCAGGGAAAACGGGCTCAGAGGTAGTCCCAGCACACCAGGTGGCCGGTTCAAGGGGGTTTCTGTGACCCAACCCGTCACAGGGGGGCAGCCTGGGCTGAAGGGGCCCCTGGGTCTGATGGGGGGGGGATGGGGTGGGGGGCTCTTACCAGCTGCCTGTCCACGGCCGTGCGATCCCTCACCAGGCTGTAGAGCTGGTGCTTCAGGACGAGGGGGGGCAGCGTGTCCTCGAACAGCTGGCGAGGGAAGAGGGAGGCGAGATACCGGAGGGCCGACTCCACCGCCCCGGAGCCCTCTGCCAACCAACAGCACAGGGTCAGCCGGGAGAGAACCCAGGCGTCCTGGCGCCCCTCCCCCCCACTCTGACCCTCCAGCCCCCACTCCCCGCCCAGAGCCGGGGGAGAACCCAGGCGTCCTGGCGCCCCTCCCCCCCGTTCTGACCCTCCAGCCCCCACTCCCCGCCCAGAGCCGGGGGAGAACCCAGGCGTCCTGGCGCCCCTCCCCCCCGTTCTGACCCTCCAGCCCCCACTCCCCGCGCAGAGCCGGGGGAGAACCCAGGCGTCCTGGCGCCCCGCCCCCGTTACCCGGTCTGTCCGGCTCTCCCGCGTCCCCGGGGTCGGGTCCCGGCTGCAGGCGCCGCTTCTTGGCCTTCAGGGTGTCGGAGATCAGCTGGCGGCGGCGCTCCATGGGCCTGGGGGGGGGCGAGGGGTCAGCACAGCGGGAGCCCCCCCGGTGGGCGTCCATCCCAGTCACCCCCCCAGCCAGATCCCCCCAGCCAGTTCCCACCCTCCCCTCCTCCAGATCCCCCTCCCCCCTCAGCCGGACCCCCCCGACTCCCCGCCAGACCCCCCCTCCCCTCCTCCTCCTCCTCCTCCTCCTCCTCATCCCCCCCCATAGCCGGTCCCCCCCGACTCCCAGCCAGACCCCCCCTCCCCCCTCTCGCCAGGTCCCCCCTCCCGACCAGCCAGCCCCGTCCCCGAGTGATGACGTCAGCACCCCCTCCTCACTGACTCTGCGCGAGGCTCCGGGATCCAAGCGCCTCTTCCGGGCGCGGTCCAATGACGTCACGACGCGAGCCCACCGGGCCCAGCTCCCCGCCCCCGTCGCTCCCCGATGACGTACGGCGGAAGCCCAAGGGTGAGGGGGGTCAAAGGTCACCGGAGAGGGACGGGCGGGAAAGTGATCGGGCTTCGGGGTGAAAGGTCAGAGGGTGGGAGGGGTCCCGGGGGGGGCGGCCGGGGGGAGATTGGGGGGGTCGGGGGCTGCCAGGGCTGGGGCGGGGCCTGCAGCGGAAATGCCCCCTAGGGGGCTGGGGAGGGGCCCCCCCCGGGGAGTGTGTGGGGGGAAGTACCCCCCGGGGAGTGGGGGCTGGCGGTGGGGGAGGGGGCCCCGTGGGGAGTGGGGACTGGCGGGGGCTAGGGGGCCCCAGGGGGGGAGGGGGCGGCCGGCGGGGGAGGGGGCCCGCAGGGGGGGGAGTGGGGGCTGGCGGGGGAGGGGGCCCCCCCGGGGAGGCTGGCGGGGGAGGCTGGCGGGGGAGGGGGCGGCTAGTGGGGGAGGGGGTGTCTCTCAGCCGAGCTCCCCGTTCTCACCTCCCTCTCGCTGTTCCAGGCTGCCATGGAGCCCGGCGCCCGCCCGGCCAAGCGCAGCAGCGGAGCCGCCAAGGCCCCCGCGGAGCCGGGGGGCTCCCCCAAGCGCGGCCGCTGGGCCCCCCCCACCCTGCCCACGGAGCCGGCCCTCTACGACGGGCCCTTCCCCTTCTACCGGCGGCCGGCCGAGGAGGGACGCTTCTCCCTGGACGCCCAGCGCTGCTACCACCCCGACGCCCGCCAGCTGCGCTACTTCGCCCCGCCCCGCGCCGAGCGCCCCGAGCCCGCCTTCGACCTGCGGCACGGCTACCGTGACCTCTACGTGCGGCGGGACGAGGGCCGGCGCGAGGGGCTGGAGCACCTCCTGCAGTGGGTGGCCGGGAACCGGGACCGGCTGCGGGCCCAGGGCGACGCCGCCGGGTGAGCGAGGGGCAGGCCGAGAGCCCCGGGCCAGCAGGGGCCGCTGGGGGGCTCCCCGCTGACCTCGGGGGTGAGTCCTCCAGGCGGAACTGCCGGTGGCCACTGCTGATCTGGGGGAGCTCTGGAGTGAGTGGGGTCCTCCAGCTTGGCAGGGGGCACTATGTCTTATGGGTAGAACCAGCAGGGGGTGCTGTGGCTTAATGGGGTCCTCCCAGGCAGGAGGGGTCACTGTGAAGCCAGCGTATGAACAGAGGGAGATGGGGGCCTGGGGGCAGGCAGGTAGACCCCCCCCCCCTTCCTGCATAGACTGGTGTGGGCTGCCCCACCGTTCTGGCTTGGCTGGAGGAGGAGGAGGTGTCAGCATAGAGGGGTCAGCACAGCTGGGGTCCATCATGGGCTTGGCTTGGCTGGGCAGGGAGGGGTCAGCACAGAGGGAGTCCCCGGCTGGGGTCCATCGGGGTCCTCCCCCCTCCACTCCCCACCAGATCCCCCTCCCCGCACACAGGCTCTGGGGGTTCAGGAGCACGGGGCGGGGGTGCCGGTCTGAATACCTGAGTCTGCCGAGAGCCTGATACCGTAGGGCTCAGATGGCCGCTTTCAGCTCACCAGAGAACGGGTAACTCTGAAACCTACCGATTTTGTATGTGGCGATGCCACCCCCTTGTGTCCCCCCCAAGGCGCCCCGTGAACGCAGATTTCGTGACCTGGCGGGGGCACCTTACCAAGGTACTGACGACGCCCTACGAGAGCCAGGAGGGCTGGCTGCTGGCCGTCAGCCTCTTCCGGGGCACGCTGTACGTGAGCGAAGTGGAGACGCCGGTGGCCCGGCAGCAGCGGGAGCAGCGCTCCGACATGCTGCAGGAGCTGGCCTACATGGGCTACAAGTTCGAGCGCTACATGTGTGCGGGTAAATAGAACCCAGGAGTCCTGGCTTCCCGTCCCCTACTGAGAGAGAGAACCCAGGCATCCTAGTTCCCAGCTCCCCCCTGCTCTAACCACTAGTGCCCCCCTCCACTCCCAGAGCTGGGGAGAGGACCCAGGCGTCCTGGGTCCCAGTCCCCCAGGCTCTAACCCACTAGCCCCACCTCCTGTCTCCGCGCTGGGGGAGAACCCAGGCGTCCTGGCTCCTAGCTCTAACCACTGACCTGCACACCCCTCCCAGGGCTGGGGAGAGAACCCAGGCATCCTGTTTCCCAGCTCCCCCCTGCTCTAAGCACTAGCTCCCCCTTCCCTCCCAGAGCTGGGGAGAGAACCCAGACACCCTGTGCCTGTCCCCCCAGACACCCCGGATGGGAGCCCAGACCCCACGGGGGTGGTGAACACCAACGAGGCATTCTGCACGGTGGTGCGCACACGGCTGGGCTCCCACTCACTGCTCTTCGCTGGGGAGGTGGACTGCGCCGACCCCCGCGGAGCCTGGCCCGAGCCCCCTGCCTGCTACGTGGAGCTCAAGACATGCAAGGAGCTGCACAGCCCTGCTCAACGCAGGAGCTTTTACAGGTGAGAAAAACCCCCCCCCCCGGTACCCCCCCAGCTCCACCCCAAGGAACACCCCCAGCCTAGCGCAGCCCTGGGCATACGTTCCCTGTGTGGCCAGGCCGGCTGGGGGTTCTCAGCCCTGTATTTCCTGCATGGGTGGGGGGGAGGGTGCTACTGACCCAGGCTGACCCTCCTCCCTGTCCCCAGGTACAAGCTGATCAAGTGGTGGGCGCAGTCCTTCCTGCCTGGCGTCTCCCGCATTGTGGCCGGCTTCCGTGCCCCCGATGGCTCTGTGGCCGCCCTGGAGACCTTCGAGACCATGAAGATCTTCCAGCTGATCCGGGTGAGCTGCCCCCCCAGGCCGGCCCTGCCCCTGCATCCTCTCCAGCCCCCCACTACCCCTCCAACTGCTGTAGGCCCCCATCATCTGTCACTGGGCCCCTTAGCCCCTGCGATCCCTCTGACCTCCGTGCTCCCCATTTCTCTCCCACCATGGGCCCCTCCAGTCCCCGGCCAGCCCTGCCTCCCTCCTGTGCTAGACCCTCGCGCCCCCACCCCCCAGCAGTGATTTGAAGCTGGTCCCTTCCCCCCTGCCCCCCCAACAGGGCGACCGAGGCTGCTGGAAGCCGGCCGTGTGCATGAACTTCTGCGAGGCTTTCCTGGCCTTCCTCAAGAAGGTGGTGACGGAGGATGATCCCCAGTGAGTAGAAGAGAACGTGGGAGCCCCGACTCCCAGCGCCCCTGTGCGCTCCCCCCTCGACCTGGGCTTCTCAACCGGGGGGCCACAAGCAGGTGTCAAGGGTCGGCGAAGCATGACTGGTGTTAGACTCATAGCAGGGGGGGGGGGGGGGCGCGGCCCTCAAAGAAAAGGGTTGAGAACCCCTGGCCTACACCCCATTCCCTTCCCAGAGCTTGGATTCAAACCCAGGAGTCCTGGCTCCCGGTCCCCCCTGCTCTAACCACTAGACCCCACTCCCTTCCCTGAGGCAGAGAGAGAACCCAGGGTCCAGGCCCCCCCGCTATCACCCCCCCCACCTTCTCTCCCCAGACTCGTGCACCTCTTTGCCTGGGAGCCCGGCAGTCCTGTGTCCTACACCCAGCACCGGGGGTCGGAGCACATCTTCCTTCCGGCCTGGTACGTGGAGACCATGAGTGGAGGAAAGAGTCCGGACTGAGTCGCTGCAAGGGGGGGGGGGGGAGGGATGTGGGGCGGGGCACTAATAAACCATGTGTGAGGGTCAGGGCCGTGTGCCTGCCATGTCCATTTTTCCGGGGGCATCTGGCCCCCAGGGGGTGTGTGGAAGGTCATGACCCCCTCTCAGGAAAGGGTGAAAGGTCAGGGTACGACCTTCAAGTGACACAGGTGAAGGGCAGGATTGGCTGCCCACAAGCAGCAGGAAAAGGTCGTAACCCCCACCTGAAAGGTGAAGGGGAGGAGTGTGACCTTTGCCCCCTGTGGGGCACCCAGGGAGGTCATGACTTGGCAGCTGGGGGTAACAGGGGGAACTTGCCCCCTCACAAGCTGCCAGGGGGCCCCCAGCCCTGAGCACCTGCTGGGACAGCCTGACCTCTGACCCTGGCAACTCCTAGGGTCAGGTTACTGGGGGTGGAGCTACAGGCTCCACCCTCCTTTGGGAGAGCCCCGCCCCCTTGGGAAGGGAGAGAGCTGCTCCTACCACAGCTGGGGTGGGAGTGACCCCTGGGCTGGGGGCAGGAGGGGCTCACCTGGCTGTGCAGGGCCTGGGGGGTGGGGGGCTGTAGAGGGCCCCCCCAGCTGTAATGGAACAGTCCATCTCAAAGCTGCTCCCTCCTTCCACGGTCACATGAGCATTCTGCTCCCCTCTTGCAATGGGACATTCCATCGCCAAGGGAACTCTGCTCCCCCCTGGTGGAGTATTCATGGACCGAACCAGTTACTGACACAAGCAGAGGTGGAGCCACATTTGGACCAGCCCACCTGCTCTGGATGGGGGGGGGAGGGAGGGAGGATGATAGACCAGCCTACCTGCTTGGGGGGGGGGGGGGGGGGGAAGAAGGGGTATGGATCAGCCCCCCTGCTCTGGGCAGAGGAGGGGAAGGAGGGGCATGGATCAGCCCACCTGCTCTGGGCAGAGGAGGGGGAGAAAAGGGGTTTGTCTCTCTGAATACCAAACTACAGCAGGAAGACCCTCAGCATGGTGGGCACAGGACTCCTGGGTTCCTCCTGGCTGGGGTGGGGGGGCAGGGGGTGGTATCAGATGCTCCCAGAACAGGGCCCCCCCCCAATGCCCCAGAGGAGCAGCTGGGACATGAGGCTGGGGCATGGGGGGCACTGACCCCTACAGGGAAGCTACCCCCCCATAGCGCTGCGGGGGTTCACCCACTCCCCAATCAAGCCCCCACACGGCAGCTGCTGCAGACAGATTTATTAACAGGTTGGACACAGAGGCCCCTGCTAGGGGCACCAAATTCCTGTCTCTCCACCCCCGCCCTCCCCCCAGCTCCCCATCTGGTCAGCCACTAGGGGAGCTGGGGGGAGGGGTCAGGGCTGCTGCCCCCCACTGACCCCTGAGCTGCAGGGCAAAGGTTAGACTCCAACCTCCAGCTGCCATGGGGTGAAAGATCACAGCTAGCGGCCCCCCTGCCCTGGCCTACCAGCTGGGGTGAAAGGGCAGATGCCATGGCTAGAGGTGAAAGGTCACAGGGCAAAGGCTGATCCCTGCAATCCCAGTCCACACGCTCTTGCCTTGCCCTGGGGGTGAAGGGTCAGAGAGCAGGAGATGCTGACCTCACAGAGGTTAAAGGCAGAGGTCGGAGGTCACGGCGGGGTCACTGGGTGTAGAGGCTGGCAGCGAAGACGATGTCTCTCTTGATCAGGTTGGAGGCCTGCTCCATCTTGGCGTGCAGCGTGGGCTCCCCGATGACCCGGGCCGCATTGCGTACGTCCCGGCAGGTCTCGTCCAGCCGCTGGATGCAGCGCACGATGATCCCCTCCTGCACCTCCGTCAGCCGGGCGATCTCGGCGAAGGGCTGGGGGAGAGAGGGCGTGGGACGTGGGCCTGGCTGGCTGGCTGGCTGGGGTTCCCCCTCCTGTCTGGGGGTGGGGCCTGGCTGTGGGGGCGTGGGACACGGGGCCTGGGCTTCCTCTCCTGTCTGGGGGCATGGGACACGGGGCCTGGGGTTCCCCTCCTGTCCGGGGGCAGGGGGCTGGCTGGCTGGCTGGGGGGGGGGGGGGTGTCGGACACATGGCCTGGGCTTCCTCTCCCGCTTGGGGGTGGGGGCCTGGCTGGCTGGGGGGGTGTGGGACTTTGGGGGGCCCCCCCGGGGTGCTGGCCGCTCACCATGCCGCGGGCCCACTCGTACACCACCTCCACCAGGCCGAAGTTGTACTGCGCCACGAAATCCTCCACCGACTCCCGCAGGCCGCACTCCCGCTGCAGCAGGGCAATGCGCTCAGCCACCGCCCGGATCCGCTCCATGCCCTGCCGGGGAGAGCCAGCAGTGAGGGGCCCGGCTCCCCATCCTGGGCAGAGAACCCAGGAGTCCGGGCTCCCAGCCCCTTCCCCCCCTCAGTCCCAGGATAGAACCCAGGAGGTCCACAGCCCCAGCCCCCAGAGCCAGGCAGAGAACCCAGGAGTCCTGGCTCCCAGCCTCTCCCCACCAGCCCCCACACGGGGGCAGAACCCGGGCGGCCTGGCCCCCAGAGCCGGGCAGAGAACCCAGGCGTCCGGGCTCACCTTGCGGAGCACGCTGGGCACCTGGGGCTCGGCCTGGCCCTTGGTCTGGCAGACCAGGCAGCTGAGCAGGGCCACACTCTCCTCCGGCCGCAGCTCCGTCAGCAGGTTGTCGAACACCAGCTCCGTCAGCAGCAGCTCGTGGTTACTGATCTCGCAGGCCACGCGTCCGGCCAGCTGCACCGCGCCCCCCGCGTCCACGTAGCGCAGCGCCCGCAGCACCTGGGGGGGGAACGACGGGCTCTGGGGTGGGGCTGTGGGCAGGGCTCACCGCCACGCAGCGCTGGGACTAGGGCTCACCACATGGTGCTGGTACTGTGGGGGCTCTGGGGCAACGCTGTGGGGCAGGGCTCACCTCCACCTATTGCTGGAACTCTGGGGGCTGTGGGGCAGGGCCATGGGGCGGGGCTCACCTCCACGCTTGCTGGTGCTGTGGGGCAGGGCCGTAGCAGTGGGGTAGGGCTCACCTCCACACGTTATGGGACTCGGGGGCAGTGCTGTGGCTGTGGGGCAGGGGTGTGGGGCGGGGCTCACCTCCACGCGTTGCTGATACTCCGGCAGCAGCAGCAGGGACTGGTCCGACAGCAGGAAGCGCAGGTGTTCCAGCTCCGCCCGCAGCCGCAGCCGCTCGGCCAGCCGCAGGTACTGGGGGGGACGGGGGGGGGTGAGACTGGCCCCAATTCCCCCCCCCATACCCCCCACATCCCCCCCCCCCCCCACTTGGCCAGCTGCAGGTACTAGGGGGGACGGGAGGGTGAGACTGGCCCCAATTCCCCCATCCGCCCTGCGCTCAGCCAGCCATGTGAGAGAGAGAGAGGGAGTGAGTGAGTGAGTGAGTGGCCCCCCCAAACTCCCCCGTGCTCAGCGAGCTGCAGGTCCTCGGGGGTCGGGTGGTTGGTGGAGTCCCCCCACCCCGCTGGCCCCAGCCCCACTCACCTGCTGGGGGAAGCGGGGGCTCTGGACGCACTGGAAGCCGGGCAGCGCCTCCTCCAGGCGCCGGAGCCGCATGGCGCCCTCCGCCACGGCCAGCTCCTTCAGCTGCAGCGTGCCCACCGGGTCCAGGCAGGGCAGCCCCCTGGCGCCCCCCTCCGCCAGCCGTAGCAGCTCCTGGGCCGCCTGCACGGCCGAGGGGCCGGGGGGGTCGCTCCTGCAACAGCACACATCAGCCCTGGCCCCCCAGCCTGCCCCACACTTCCCACGTCCAAAATCGCCAGCGCCCCCCTGAACCGGCACCTGGGACCCCCAACCCCACCAGGAGAATATGGAGTCCCCTCCCCAGCCAGGGGAGCCCATTTCCCCTCACCTGGAGACCCCCGCCCCACTCCTGACCCACAGGGAGATGGGATCCCCCCCGCGCCCCAGTCCCGGGACCCCCTGACCTGAACCGCGGCATCTGTCTCTTTTTGACATCCTCCAGGATGCGCTCGGCGTTCACCCGCAGCGTCTTGCCCGTGATCGCCGCCAGGTCGCAGGGGCCCAGCTGCTCCACGGCGTGGCCGCAGGGCCCTGGGGGAAAGACGCTAGCCAGAGCGGGGCAGAGGACCCAGGCGTCCGGGCTCCCAGCCCCCCGGCTCTAACCCACCAGACCCCACTCCCCTCCCAGAGCCGGGGAGAGAACCCAGGCGTCCTGGCTCCCAGCCCCCTACCTTCCGGCAGGAAGAGCTTGTTGAGCAGCAGGTCGTCAGGGAAGGGAACCTCTGGGGTGGGGCTGCCCCCTCCTGTGTCCCCTCCTGGGGTCCCCCCCTCAGGGGTCTTCTCACACAGCACCAGGGTGGTGAACATCCGGTTGGCCGTGTCTGAGGAGACCTGTAAAGGGGAGATGGGGGGGGGGTCGGTTACCTGGGGACCCTCCGGCCTGGCACAGAGAGGTGGCCCCTCTGGGGTGGTGGTGGGGAGAACTGGTTACCTAGGGACCCCCCGGAGCCAAGAGCCAGCCCCTCTGGGATGGGGCATGAGCAGCTGGTTACCTGCAGGACCCCCCGACCTGGCGCCAAGACGCAACCCCTCTGGGGTAGGGGGTGGTTACCTGGGGACCCCCTGGCACCGTGATGCGGCCCCTCTGGGGTGGGGCGCACCCAGTGCGGGAACAGCAGAACACAACGCTGTGAAGGGGTTTGGGGCAGGAAAAGGAAGCATGTCCATCCCCCCATCCCCTCCCTGCAGCACAGCGCCCCCTAGCGCCCCTCACCTGTAAGATCACCCCCAGGGCGTTCCGGTGAGCCGGGTTATTGACTATCACCACTCGACCCGGGGCCAGAGCCTTCAGCCCGCTGGCCGACTCTGCCACCCGCCTCTGCAGCCAGGGAGGAGAGGGTTACCCTGCGCCCCCGTGCCCTATTCCCCGCCCCTCCACCCAGCCAGCCTGCCCCCCCATTCCCCAGGCGGCCTGCCCCCACAGCCCGGCCCTGCCCAGAGGGGACAGGCCCCCGGCCCCATTCCCCGAGCCATCCAGTCCCTGCCCTGGGGCCAGAGGGGAGCCGGCGCCCCTGACAGGCCCCATGCCCCGCCCCCCTGAGCCAGCCGGTCCCTGCCCCAGGGCGGGCGCCCCCTGCAGGCAGCCCCTACCTGGATCATGCGGCGCGTCTCCTGCAGCTCCTGCACGGCCTGGCCGTACTCCGGCAGGTCGCTGAGCTGCCCACTCGTGTCCACCTCCTCCATGGCGGCCAGCCGGCGGCTCAGCTGGGCGATGGTGTGTTCGTGCACCTGCGGGGGGCGACAGAGCCTCAGTGGCTGCTCGGCCACCCCAACCACCCCCCCCCCCCCGGTGGCCCGCCCCTCCCCGCCTCACCTGGCTGTCCTTGCGGCTGGGGAACTCGGAGAAGCTGCGTTTCATCATGTCCTCCACGCGCAGGGCCTCCACTCGCAGCAGGTTCAGGATCATGGTGTAGGTCAGGCGGAACTGGGACTGCAGCTGGGTCGGCTTCCCCTGGGGGGCAGCGGGGCAGCTGGGAGCGGCGGCTGGGAGGGCGAGGGGTTCCCCGGGGGTGGCGGCTGGGGCAGGTGGCCAGGCCGCAGGGGGCGGGGATGGGGTATCCCTGGGACAGGCGCCCGCCGGGTGGTTGGGGATGGGGTCAGGGCAAGCAGCTGGCCAGGCCAGGAGGTGGGTGGGCGCATGTCCCCAGGGTAGGTAGCTGGTTGGGGGGGGTCCCTCGGGGTATCCACGTGCAGGGAATGTCGGGGGGCCCCAGGACACAATCCGGGCCCTTCCTCCGCCCCCGGGGGGCCATGCCAGGCTCAGTCCCCGGGGGGGACACCCCTACCCCAGGGCAGATCGCTCACCAGCATCATGCGGTGCAGGTCGGCCATCTCGGGCACGCGGGTCTTGCAGAGCACGATGACCATCCCCGTGGTGTCCAGCCCCCGGCGCCCGGCCCGGCCCGCCATCTGGATGTACTCGCCTGCAAGGGACGCACGGAGCCTGAGAGCGCCCCCTGGTGCTCCACCACAGCACTGCCCCCTAGCACCGCCCTGGGGCAATAGGGCCAGCTCTGGTGGCCGGGGAGAGCCCCCTGCTGCCCCCGCCCTGCTCCCCACACCGCAGGCCCCCAGCACCCACCTGGCAGCAGGTCGCGGAAGCTGGAGCCGTCATGCTTGCGGATGGAGTCGAAGACCACGGTGCGGGCCGGCATGTTCACCCCCATGGCAAAGGTCTCGGTGGCGAAGAGGATCTGGGTGGGTGGGGGAGACGGGGACACAAAACATGTGGTCATGCCCAACCCTGCCCCTCCCACCGCCCCCTGGCTCCTCCCACCCACCCACTCTCACCTTGACCAGCCCCTTGCTGAAGAGCATCTCCACGACCTCCTTGAGGATGGGCAGGATCCCGCTGTGGTGCACCCCGATGCCCCGCTTCAGCAGGTCCACCATGTGCAGCACCTGAAACCGCCCCCCGAGGGGGGACACATTAAAGCCGGGTGCGCGCTGGAGACCCCGCTTCCTGCCTCGCCCCAGGAGACTTCCTGTCCAGCGCCCTTCGCCCCGGAAGCGCCCGAGGGAGCCCCGCACTCACGCCAACCCCTCGGGAACCCAGCACGACCACTTCCTGCGTCACCCAACACAACTTCCTGTGCGGCGCCCTTTGACCTGGAAGTGCCTGACCAACTCACGCCAACCCCAACCTCCTGCCCCTCCCCCACCCCGCTTTCTGTGAGATGCCCTTTGACCTGGTGGCAAGCTCAAGCCAAACCCTTCCAGCAGGGACCCGTTTCCTGGGTGGCCAACTACAACTTCCAGGTCAAAGGGCGATGCACAGGAAGTGCTCACCTCACTCCCGCCACCCCCCAGTCACGTCCTGCTAAGTGCCCTTTGGCCTGGCTGGGGCCCCCCCGCACATGCCCTCCCGCCAACCCTGTTCTCCCCGGGGTCGGGACTTCCTGTCTGGCACCCTCCGACCCCTCCCTCAGAGAGGGGCAATGGGCCAGTCAAACACACACACCAAGGGACCCAGCTGATGTCACTTCCTGTTGAGTGACCCGGAAGCACTATGCAGAGAGAGAGATTTCTCCCAACCCCCTTTCCCCCAGCGGGGCACAACTTCCTGTCCCCCTGGCCCCGGAAGCGTCCTATAGGGCGGCACCTGCCAGGTCCTTCAGCGCCACCTTGCGGACCCCCAGCAACCCTAGCCCCTGTGGGGCGGGACTTCCTGTCTGCGTGCCCTTTAACCTCCAGCAGCCATGCCAGGGTGCCCACTTCCTGTCCCATCACAGCAGAGCCCGCCCAAAGCCCTGGGCCTGCCTTGCAGTGTCCACTGCCAGCTCTCCAGCCTCCCTTTAATGAATGAATAAAAAAGAAGCTTACAAGAAGTGGAAGGTTGGACATATGACCAGGGAAGAGTATAAAAATATTGCTCGGGCATGTAGGAATGAAATCAGGAGGGCCAAATCGCACCTGGAGCTGCAGCTAGCAAGAGATGTCAAGAGTAACAAGAAGGGTTTCTTCAGGTATGTTGGCAACAAGAAGAAAGCCAAGGAAAGTGTGGGCCCCTTACTGAATGAGGGAGGCAACCTAGTGACAGAGGATGTGGAAAAAGCTAATGTACTCAATGCTTTTTTTGCCTCTGTTTTCACTAACAAGGTCAGCTCCCAGACTGCTGCGCTGGGCATCACAGAATGGGGAAGAGATGGCCAGCCCTCTGTGGAGATAGAGGTGGTTAGGGACTATTTAGAAAAGCTGGACGTGCACAAGTCCATGGGGCCGGACGAGTTACATCCGAGAGTGCTGAAGGAATTGGCGGCTGTGATTGCAGAGCCCTTGGCCATTATCTTTGAAAACTCGTGGCGAACGGGGGAAGTCCCGGATGACTGGAAAAAGGCTAATGTAGTGCCAATCTTTAAAAAAAGGAAGAAGGAGGATCCTGGGAACTACAGGCCGGTCAGCCTCACCTCAGTCCCTGGAAAAATCATGGAGCAGGTCCTCAAAGAATCAATCCTGAAGCACTTACATGAGAGGAAAGTGATCAGGAACAGTCAGCATGGATTCACCAAGGGAAGGTCATGCCTGACTAATCTAATCGCCTTTTATGATGAGATTACTGGTTCTGTGGATGAAGGGAAAGCAGTGGATGTATTGTTTCTTGACTTTAGCAAAGCTTTTGACACGGTCTCCCACAGTATTCTTGTCAGCAAGTTAAAGAAGTATGGGCTGGATGAATGCACTATAAGGTGGGTAGAAAGCTGGCTAGATTGTCGGGCTCAACGGGTAGTGATAAATGGCTCCATGTCTAGTTGGCAGCCGGTGTCAAGTGGAGTGCCCCAGGGGTCGGTCCTGGGGCCGGTTTTGTTCAATATCTTCATAAATGATCTGGAGGATGGTGTGGATTGCACTCTCAGCAAATTTGCAGATGATACTAAACTGGGAGGAGTGGTAGATACGCTGGAGGGGAGGGATAGGATACAGAAGGACCTAGACAAATTGGAGGATTGGGCCAAAAGAAATCTGATGAGGTTCAATAAGGATAAGTGCAGGGTCCTGCACTTAGGATGGAAGAATCCAATGCACCGCTACAGACTAGGGACCGAATGGCTAGGCAGCAGTTCTGCGGAAAAGGACCTAGGGGTGACAGTGGACGAGAAGCTGGATATGAGTCAACAGTGTGCCCTTGTTGCCAAGAAGGCCAATGGCATTTTGAGATGTATAAGTAGGGGCATAGCCAGCAGATCGAGGGATGTGATCGTTCCCCTCTATTCGACACTGGTGAGGCCTCATCTGGAGTACTGTGTCCAGTTTTGGGCCCCACACTACAAGAAGGATGTGGATAAATTGGAGAGAGTCCAGCGAAGGGCAACAAAAATGATTAGGGGTCTAGAGCACATGACTTATGAGGAGAGGCTGAGGGAGCTGGGATTGTTTAGTCTGCAGAAGAGAAGAATGAGGGGGGATTTGATAGCTGCTTTCAACTACCTGAAAGGGGGTTCCAAAGAGGATGGCTCTAGACTGTTCTCAATGGTAGCAGATGACAGAACGAGGAGTAATGGTCTCAAGTTGCAATGGGGGAGGTTTAGATTGGATATTAGGAAAAACTTTTTCACTAAGAGGGTGATGAAACACTGGAATGCGTTACCTAGGGAGGTGGTAGAATCTCCTTCCTTAGAGGTTTTTAAGGTCAGGCTTGACAAAGCCCTGGCTGGGATGATTTAACTGGGAATTGGTCCTGCTTCGAGCAGGGGGTTGGACTAGATGACCTTCTGGGGTCCCTTCCAACCCTGATATTCTATGATTCTATGATTCTAACCTGCACTTCCTGTCCCATCCCTGGAGAGCCCAGCCTGTCCCAATGCCCAAGATGGCCACCCACAGCCTTTGACCTCTGTAGGTAGCACTTCCAGCCCTATTAAGGGCCCCACTTCCTGTCCCATCCACGAGGAGCCGGGCCAGTGCCAGCCCCAATTCCTGTCCCGTTCCCAGCTCTGACCTGGGGCAGCTGGCGGTCGGAGCCCTTGAGGCGGGAGAGGCATTTCTGGAAGAAGAGGTGGACCTGGCTCTTCTCGGCGCTCGTGGTCAGGTCGAGGGTGGTGAGCGCGGATGCGTTGTCGTCGCACCGGGCGCGGGAGAAGGTGAAGGCCACCACGGGCAGCTGGTCCCGCTTCCGCAGCGCGTCCATCAGCGAGAGCCACACGCCCTTCTCCTGGCGGGGGACAGGGGGGTCACACGGGGGCCCTGAGCTCCCCCGCATCTCCACCCTGCCCCCAATCCCATATTCCCCCTGAACTGCCCCTCCCAACAGCACACCCCCCATGCCTGTCCCAGTCCCCAGGACACCCCCGTACCCACCTCCCAGCACACCCCACTGTCGCCCTGGAGCCTGTCACATCACAGTGAACTCCCCCCCCGCCCCACTGCAATCCCAGCTGCCCCCCCCCGCAGTGTGGCCGTGACCCCGGCGCTGACCTGGCCCGGCCCGGTGCCCATGTGCGTGGGCTGCTTGGCCCCGAAGGTCTGGGCGTGTTTGCTGGAGCGCTCCTTCTTCGCCTCCACCGCCGCGTAGTACCTGTGGGGACAGCAGGTGAGGGGAGACGCCCGGCCCTAGGAGAGAACAGGGAGCCCTGGGGGACAGCGGGTGGGGGGAGACCCCCAGCCCAGCCTGGCCCCGGGGGGGGTGTGGGGGGGGCTGAGCCCAGGGGGGTGCGGGGGGGCTCACCCCTTGGTGAGGAAGGTGCCGCGGGCGTCGAGGAGCAGGAAGAGCTCGTGCTGGGTCTTGTGGCTGTTGCCTGTGTAGAGATGGTGCTCGAGGGGCACCGGGCGCCGCAGGGTGCTGATCACGTAGATCCGCTTCCTCTTGATCCGCCTGCGGGATTGGGGGTGTCAGCGCCCGTGGCCCCTCCCGCCTGCCCCCCAGCCCTCCCAGCCCCCGTATCCCTGGCACCCCAGATCCTCCCAGCCCCCCCACCATACACCCCCCTTCCCCCTAGCCCCTGTATCCTCCACACCCCAGATCCTCCCCAGCCCCCACCCTATCCCCACCGCTCTCAGCGCTCCCCCCATGGACCCCCGCTCACCCGATCCAGTCGGCGAACTCCAGCGTGTTGGGGACGGTGGCGCTGAGCAGGATGATGTTCACGTGCTCTGGCAGCATGATCAGCACCTCCTCCCACACCACACCGCGCTGGGGGGGAAACGGGGGGGGGGGGTGTCAGCGTATGTCCTGCACCCCCCCTCCTCCCACACCACGCCGCACTGCGGGGGGAAGTGGGGGGGTGTCCGTGTACAGCATGCCCCCCCTGCCCCTACACCACACCGTGCTGGGATGGAACGGGGGGGGGGGGGGAAATCAGTGTACAGCCTGCCCCCACTCCTTCCGCACCACACCACGCCACGGGGGGGGGGGGGCACGGAGGGGTGTCAGTGTACAGCATGCCCCCCCTCCCCCTACACTACGCCATGCTGGGGGGTCACGGGGGGTGTCAGCTCAAGCCATAGGCCCCACCAGAGACCCCTCCCTCATCCCCCCACCCCAGTCCTGCCCCCACAGTCGCCCCTCAGTGATCCTTACCCCAAGCCCCTTGATTGCCCCCATTCTCCCCTCCCCTGCCTGACCGCCCCATGCTGCTGGGTCTCCATGCGGGGATGAGACGATGGTGCAGGGAGGAGGGGTTCAGATGCATTAGGAACAGGGGAGCCTGTACAGGAAGGACAGGCTCCACCTACACCAGATTGCTGGCACTTAACATGAAAACGGTCATGGAGCAGTTTTTAAATTAAGGGCTGGGGGGAAGCAGAGGGGTGCGGAGGAGCACGTGGTTCGGACAGAGACATCCCTTAGGGGAGGATCCATCAATGGAGATTCTCTATGTCCTAGTCAAGAGAAGAGGATGAAAGATGATAAAATACGGGTAGGATCTGATGAGAAACAGTCAACTGAAAGAGCCCCGTTCAATTACATCGTGTAATGACAGACCGCTAAAAAGTGACAAGTTTTTAAAGTGCTTTTATACCAATGCCAGAAGTCTAAATCCTAAAATGGGTGAACGAGAGTGCCTCGTATTAAATGAGGAGATTGATAGAATAGGCATCACAGAAACTTGGTGGAATGAGGATAGTCAGTGGGACACAGTAATACCAGGGTATAAAATATATTGGAAGGACAGAACAGGTCGTGCTAGTGTGGAAGGGGCACTAGATGTGAAAAAGCGTAGAATCAAATGAAGTAAAAATCTTAAATGAACCGAACGGTCCCATAGAATCTCTCTGGATAGTAATTCCGTGCTTTAATATAGCAGTAGGGATAAACTGACCACCTGACCAGGATGGTGCAAGTGACTGCGAAATGCTCAGGGAGATTAGAGGGGCTATAAAAATAAAAACTTATGCTCCGATACGTCTGTTAGACTATAAGGTGCCACGGGACTCTTTGCCGTCAATAATAATGGCGGATTTCAACTATCCCCCTATTGACTGGGTACAGGTCAGCCCTGGCCAGCCCCACAGCCCCTGCAGAGATAACCTTACATCACGGCTGCTTGGAGCAGCTGGTTCTGGAAGCCATGAGAGGAGAGGCAGTTCTTGATTTGGTCCTAAGTGGAGAGCAGGATCTGGTCCGAGAGGTGAACAGAGCTGGACCGGTTGGTAATAGTGACCGTAGTATAATTACATTTAACATCCCTGTGACGGGGAAAACACCACAGCGGCCCAGCACTGTAGCATTTAATTTCAGAAAGGGGAACGACACAGAAATGAGAAGGTTAGTGAAACAGAAATTAAAAGGTACAGCACCAAAAGTGAAATCCCTGCAAGCTGCATGGAAACTTTTTAAAGACACAAGACGTGACGAAGTGGGGTTTTATTCATCTCGTTATGTTGCATGTGAGTCTTACTGGCCTATACTAATACTGTGTGCCTCAGTTTCCCTGTGCACTGCACCAGTACTTCGGGGGCGAGAATTGGGTGTGTGATTTTTGCTGGGGCCCAGGGGCAGGAGAGGCTGCCCAGTTGTTTGCACCTGTGTGACCTGGGACCCAGGAGGGGGGTGCGACCAGGTGACATCTTTCACCCGGGAAGTGAGAAAGAGAAGGAGGAGGAGCAACTGGTGGGTGTCGGAGGTTGGGTCAGTCTGCGTGGGGGGGCTGGAGGGGGGAGTCCAAGGTGTCTGGCCCAGGGCTCCCCAAGATAGACTTGGCTGAAAGTCCCTGATTTCTGTGCTAACAAGCTCTGCCCTATGCTGTGTTCCTGTTGACTAATAAACCTTCTGTTTTCCCCGCTGGCTGAGAGTCACATCCGACTGCGGAGGTGGGGTGCGGGGCCCCCTGGCCCTCCCAGGACCCCGCCTGGGTGGACTCGCTGGGGGAAGCGCACGGAGAGGCAGAGGATGCTGAATGCTCCAAGGTCGGACCCAGGAAGGTGGAAGCTTTTTGCCCTGCAGACAGGCTGCCTCAGAGAGAGGAGGCTCCCCCAGAGTCCTGCCTGGCTTCGTAGGGAGCAGTTCCTGAGCATCGCCCGGTGACCCCGTGACAACCGTAATAGAGGCTCAACTTAAATGTATACCCCAAATTAAAAAACACAGAAAGAGAACCAAAAAAGTGCCACCGTGGCTGAACAACGAAGTAAGAGAAGCAGTGAAAGGCAAGGCGGCATCCTTTAGAAAGTGGAAGTTAAATCCTAGTGAGGAAAATAGAAAGGAGCATAAACTCTGGCAAAGGAAGTGTAAAATATAATTAGGAAAGGCAAAACAGAATCTGAAGAACAGCTCGCCAAAGACTCAAACTAAAAGCAAATTTTTTTTTTATGTAGATCAGAAGCAGGAAGCCGGCTACCCAAACAGTGGGGCCACTGAACGATGGAGGTGCGGAAGGAGCACTCAAGGACGACAAGGCCATTGCGGAGAAACTAAATGATTTCTTTGCATCGGTCTTCAAGGCTGAGGATGTGAGGGAGATTCCCAAACCTGAGCCATTCTTTGTAGGTGACAGATCTGAGGAACTGTCCCAGATTGGAGGTGTCATTAGAGGAAGTTTTGGAAGAAATTGATATGTCACCAGCACCAGATGGGATTCACCCAAGAGTTCTGAAGGAAGTCAGATGTGAAATTGCCGGACTGACAACTGTAGTTTGTAACCGATCATTTAAATCGGCTTCTCTACCAGATGATGGGAGGAGAGCTAATGTGACGCCAATTTTTAAAAAGGGCTCCAGAGGTGACCCCAGCAATTACGAGCAGATAAGCCTGACTTCAGTACCAGGCAAACTGGTTGAAAAATTTGCGAAAAATTTACAAAATTACTCAAGATAGTTAAGTCCCAGGCAAACTGCAAAGAGCTACAAAAGGGTCTCTCAAAACTGGGTGCCTGGGCAACAAACTGGCAGATGAAATTCAATGTTGATAAACCAAAGTAATGCACGTTGGAAATCATCATCCCAACCATGCATACAAAATGATGGGGTCTGAATTAGCTGTTCCCACTCAAGGAAGAGATCTTGGAGTCAGTGTGGAGAGTTCTCTGAAAAGATCCAACTCAATGTGCAGCGGTATCAAAAAAGCGAACAGAATGCTGGGAATCATCAGGAAAGGGACAGAGAAGACGACAGAAAATACCATGTTGCCTCTCTCTAAATCCATGGTACGCCCACATCCCGAACACTGCGTGCAAATGGGGTCGCCCCAACTCAAAAAATATATATTGGAATTGGAAAAGTTTCAGAAACAAAAATGATTAGGAGTGTGGAACGGCTGCTGTGTGAGGAGAGATTAATAAGACTGGGACCGTTCAGCGACATGGGCAGATATGAGGGAGGTCTATAAAATCCTGATTGGGTGGAGAAAGTGAATCAGGAAGCGTTATTTACCCCTTCTCATAACACAAGAACGAGGGGTCCCCCAATGAAATCAATCAGCAGCAGGTTTAAAAACACAAGGAAGTATTTCTTCACACAACGCACAGTCACCCTGTGGAACTCCTTGCCAGAGGATGTTGTGAAAGCCAAGACTAGAACAGGGTTAAAAAAGGAACTAGGTGCGTTCATGGAGGATCAGGGTCCATCAATGGCTATTAGCCAGGATGGGCAGGGATGGTGGCCCCGGCCTCTGTTTGCCAGACACTGGGAATGGGCGACAGGGGATGGATCCCTCGATAACTGCCCTGTTCTGTTCATTCCCTCTGGGGCACCTGGCACTAGCCACTCTCGGAAGACAGGACACGAGGCTAGAGGGACCGTCGGGCTGACCCAGTCTGGCCGCTCTTATGTTGCCCACGATGTGCCCCCCCGACTCACCTCTGCATCGTTGATGTAATGAACCTCGTCAAAGATCACCCACTCCAGATCCCGGATCACGTCTGAGCCGTTATACAGCATGGACCTGAGCCAAACGGACAGACAGCTAGACCCATGCCCCCCTGGCCAGCCCCACAGCCCCTGCCCCTCACTCCCGCCCCTCTGGCCAGCTGCCCCTCACTCCCGACCCATGGCCCCCTGCCCCCCTCACTCCCAACCCGCAGCCCCCTGCCCAGCCGCCCCCCAGCCCCGGGAACCCCTCACCGCAGGATCTCGGTGGTCATGATGAGGCAGGAGGCATCGGGGTGCAGCTGGACGTCTCCCGTCAGCAGCCCCACGTCCCCAAAGGTGTTCTTGAAATCTCGGAACTTCTGGTTGGACAGAGCCTTGATGGGGGAGGTGTAGATGGTCCTGGTGGGGAGATGGGGCCGAAAGGGGTAAAGACGGGGCAGCCGGCTGGCTGGGGGGCCGGGGGGAGGGGGTTTGAACGGCACGGGCGGAGGAAATGGGGCATGGGGCCTGTCCCCTGGGGGAACGCTGGCTGCATCTGGGTCAGGGGTGCACGCTCTCACCTGGTCATGTGCTTCTGGGCCAGGGCGATGGCGTATTCGGCCACCACCGTCTTCCCCGCCGAGGTGTGCGCGGCCACGAAGACAGAGTCGTGTTTCTCCAGGTGCAGGATGGCCTGTTTCTGGAACACGTCCGGCTCGAACGGCCACTGGGAGCGTGGGGAAACTGAGTCAGCCGGAACAGAGCCCCCCGCTGGGCCTCCTCTGCAGGACAGACCCCCAGCATCGATGGACCGGGGACAGCGCCCCCCTCCCCTCACGGCCCCCCGCAGCTCAGCACTGACAGCCAGGAGAGCGCCCCCCTGGGGGCCCCACCGCCACAGACCCCAGCACTGACAGCCAGGACAGTGTCCCCCCGCAGGATCACAGTCCCCCAGCACTGGCAGCCGGGGAGATGCCCCCCACACAGGGTCACAGCCCCCCAGCGCTGCCCGGGGCGGGGAGCTCACCCGGAAGGCTGGGTCAGGGATGCGTTTGTAGAAGTCGTCCACAGGTGAAGAGATATCGACGGGAATCGCCCATTGCTCCTTGGGGGGCTGTGGAGGCACAGCCTGGGCGGGCGGCGGAGGCCCAGGGGTCACCTCCTGGGGGGGGCAGACGGGCTGGTTAGAGGGCTCAGCATCCAGGGCAATCCCTTCCCCCTCCCCCACAGCCCGCTACCTCTCCTCTTGTCTTCACACCACCCCCTAGTGCCCCCCAGAGCATCCCCTCCCCTGTTAGTCCCCCCACAAGAACCCTGCTCATTGAGACCCCCCCGAACACCAACCCCAGATTCCCTCCCCCCTCAGCACCTTGACTGGCACCCGAAAACTTCCCTCCCCTCAGATCCCCTTGGTCCGACCCCCCCACCTTCAGCACCAGCTCCTCTAGGCTGTCTGCCCTCTGCATAGCGGGGGTGGGGGCCGGGGGGGTGTCTCCCTCCTTCCCCCCTGGCCCCTTGGCCTTTGTCTTCCTCTTCTCCTCCTCCTCCTCCTCACTGGAGCCGCCCAGCTCGAAGGAGTCCAGCGCCCCCAGCAGGCCGGACAGGGGCAGCAGCCCTGGGGAAGCCTGGAGCACTGCAGATGGGGGGACAAATATAGGAGTGAAGAGCTGGGGAAGGGGGGGCTTCGAGGGGACCAACCCACCGTGGGTCCTTGGGCTGGGTTCCCCAGCCCGGGTGGGGGATGTGACAAAGCGGGACTGTTCTTAATGTTTCATCTGAATAGTGTGGGGGTGCCTCAGTTTCCCCTAGGCAGTTCTTAAGTATCTAGGGGGTGGGATATGGGTGTATGATCATTGCAGAGCCCTAGAGGGCAGGTGTGTGCTGGGGTCTGGACACAGACAATGGCCGACACCCTGTTTCCTGGCCACTGATGGCCTGGACCCTTCCCCCCTGCAAGGGGGGAGCTAAAGGGTTGGAGAACAAAGGGATCCGGTGACCTCCTGGCCCGGGAAAGGGACAAAGCCCAGAGGAAGAGGGGCGGGAGAGAGTTTCAGTTTGGGGCTGGCTGGGGACATGGAGTGAAGGGCAGACAGGGTTGTCTGGCTCACGGCCCCCCAAAATGGACCTGGCTGAGGGGTCCCGTTCTCTGCACCTACAAGCTCTGTGTTAGACCATGTCCCTGTCGTCTAATGAACCTTCTGTTTTACTGGCTGGCTGAGAGTCCTGTCTGACTGCGGAGTCGGGGGGCAGGACCCTCTGGCCCCCCCAGGACCCCCTGGGTGGACTCGCTGTGGGAAGCGCCCGGAGGGGCAGAGGAGGCTGAATGCTCTGGGGTCAGACCCAGGAAGGTGGAGCCGGGTGAGCTGTGTGCCCTGCAGACAGGCTGCTCCCAGAGAGGAGACTTCCCCAGAGTCCTGCCTGGCTTCGTAGGGAGCAGGTCCAGAGCATCGGCCGGGGACTCCGTGACAGGGGATCTCAGAGGGGACCCCCCCCAAAATGAGCACCTGCCCAGCTACAGCCCAGCAGCCAAAAGCTTGGGCCCCATTGCCCCCCCCCATCTTTCCCCCCATTCCCCAAGACCCCACCCATCTTCGCCCCAACAGGCCAGCATCTGTCCGGCTGCCGCACTGGGCTCACACACTCCCCCTTGGCCAGGAGCCGGGAGGAAAGGACAAGAGCCAGCCTGGGCGGGGGGCAGCCCTGCCGGTCCCCCCAACCCGCTCCCCCTCCCCAGTCGGAGGGTCAGTACCTTGTGGCTTGAACTCCACCCCCTTCTTCCAGCCCGGCGGCACCGTCAGCAAGTCTGGGCAGCGGGGAAGGAAAAGGCGGCAGAATTTCATTAGGGAAAGCTGGCTCAGGGGGGCAGGGAATGGGGCCTGTCCCCTCTCAGGGGTGCCAGCTCCCATCCGGCCCCAGGGCAGGGACTGGCTGGCTCAGGGGGATGGGGAATGGGACATGGGGTCTCTGCCCTCTGGGGGGCGCCATCTCCCATCCAGCCCCACAGCAGGGACTGGCTGTCTCAGGGGGGCGGGGAATGGGACACGGGGCCTGTCCCCTCTCGGGGGCGCCAGCTCCCATCCGGCCCCAGGGCAGGCACTGGCTGACTCGCTCAGGGGGGCAGGGAAAGGGACATGGGAACTGGCTGGCTTTGGGGTGGGGATGGGACATGGGAACTGGCGGACAGCGGGGGCGGGGGGATGCAGGACGCCAGGGTCCCCAGTACCGCTCTCGAAGTCGATGTCCTCCTCCAGGTGGCCTTTGGCGCTGATCTGCTCCATGCTGGGCTCGTCCATCCCGCCTAGGGAGCCAGAGAGAGGCTCAGTCCCAGCAGCCCCCAGGGCATGGTGGGGCAGCTTGGGGGGCAGGCGGGGTCACGTACCTGGCCAGAAGGGGTAGTTGGTGCTGCTGCCCCGCAGGGCCTGGGCAGGGGGCCCCGGCGCCCGCTGGAAGGAGAGCGAGTTCTTGGCCGACAGCCCCATGTTGTCCAACGGCGCCTGGGGCGGAGAGCGGGAGGGGATCAGAGCGGGCCGTGTCCACAGGGGGCCGCACGGCTCCCAGACCCTGGGGGAGGGGCTGAGGGGGGTTGGGGACCCAGGCGTCCAGGACAAGGCTCATCCCGAGGGGCCTCCACAGATCCCACCCCACTGAGAGCAAGGGGACAGGATCCCGGCGTCAGGGTGGGCACGCCCAGGGACCACCACGGCCCCCAAGCCCGGGCAGCACAGGGACCAGACCCCGGGGTCTGGGACCGCACCTCTCGGGTGCTGGGTGGCTCCAAGCCCCTGCGGAGGGAAGGGACAGGCCCCGGCGTCCGGGCCAGCGCGCTCACCTCTCTGAAGGCCAGGATCTGCCCCGTGGTGGGGTCCCGCTCTGTCTGCAGCGTGGAGTGCACGGGGGTGGGGGCCGTCTCCAGCAGCGACCAGATGTCCTTCTCTCGAGGCCAGACCCTGGGGGTGGCAGGGGGCGGAGTCAACACCAGTCCCCACCCCCCAGCCCCCTCCAACACGCCCCCACATCCAAGGGATCAGCCACCTCTAGGGACAGATGCCCCGGGGGCCCCACCGGCCCGTGCTGCTCACCTGTGGGCCCTCTCGAAGCTGTGGGGGGGCAGCCATTCGGGGCTGGCCAGGAAGCGCCGCTCCAGCTCCGAGGCCAGGTCCAGGGCGTAGGGGGGCAGCCCATGGGGCAGCTGGAAGCAGAGAGAAGGGAGACTTCGAACACCGGCCGGGCAGGGCACGGGACGGGGGGCAGCAGGGGGCGCTGGCTCCACGCCGGCGCTGGGGGGCCGGGGGGCTCACCGTGGAGAGGGGGAACGTGTCCCCATCGGGCCCCTCCGGGTGGGTGAGGAGTTCGAAGCGTCCGGCGCAGCCCACTTCCAGCATGGAGAGGGGCAGCTCCATGGGCCCCCGGGGGGGCAGCTCTGGGGGGGGGGGGGAGACACATGGGGGGGTCAGACTCCACATTCGGCCTCAAGATACCCCCCCCCCAAGTGCTCCCCCCACCCCGCCCCTCGGGACACCCCGCCCCTCAAGTCCTCCCCCCCACCCCCCCAGACACCCCACCCCCCAAGTGCTCCCCCCACCCTGCTCTCTGCGACACCCCCCCAGTCCTCCCCTCCCGCCCCCCCTCCCAGACACCCCGCCCCCCAGTGCTCCCCCCCACCCCCCGGACACCCCGCCCCCCAAGTGCCCCCCCCACCCCGCTGTCTGGGACACCCCCCCCAGTCCTCCCCTCCCCGACACCCCACCCCCCAAGTGCTCCCCCCCACGAGCGCCCCCCCCCAAGCGCTCCCCTTCCAGCCCAGCCCAGCCCCCCATATCCCCTCCCCCTCTCACTCATCCTCTCCATCTCCGCCGCGGGCCGCCCCCTGCCCCGGAAGCGCTCCCCCCTCCGCCAGCTCATCTCCCTGCGGGGCGGAAGCGGGGCGGAAGCCGGGCCAGCGGGCAGCACTGCGGGGCGGAAGCCGGGCCGAGGGCAGCACTGCGGGCGGAAGCCGGGCCGGAAGCCGGGCCAAGAGGCAGCACTGCGGGGCGGAAGCCGGGCCGGAAGCCGGGCCAAGGGGCAGCACTGCGGGGCGGAAGTGACTCTCTCGAGCCGGAAAGCGGAGGGACGGCGCCGGGACGCGTCTCGTCTCCCCACCCGGGGGCGGGGCCTGTATGTAAATTAGTCGCTCCGCCCCGCCTTTGAACGCTCCGCCCTCGCGCCGCCGCGCAGGCCAATGAGCTGCGCCTCTCCGCCGATAGGCCGCGGAGCGGGGGGCGGGGCATCGCGGAGCAGCCACCGACGGGCAGCGGCGAGGGTCAGTGCGGGGGCGGGGGCGCTGGGCGCGCGGGGACCCCGACCTCCAGCACCCCCCCCCACGCTGTAGGGGCCCCGAGGCGCTGGGGGGGGGGGGGGAGGGGTTGGCGTCGGCCCTGGTGCATCATGGGAGCGGTTGCCGGGGGCTTCCTGGTGCATCATGGGAGTGGCTGGTGGGGGCCCCAGTGCATCATGGGAGCGGCTGCCAGGGGCTTCCTGGTGCATCATGGGAGCGGCTGGTGGGGGCGTCCTGGTGCATCATGGGAGCGGCTGGTGGGGGCCCCAGTGTATCATGGGTGTGGCTGGCGGGGGGCGTCCTGGTGCATCGTGGGAGCGGCTGGCAGGGGTGCCCCGGTGCATCGTGGGATCCGTGGGCGGGCTCCCCCAGGTGCGGTAGGGTCGGTGTCTGCCCAGGGGTATCATGGGAGCGGTTGGCGGTGGGGCCAGGGCGGTGGGGTTGGCATCGGCCCCAGTGCATCGTGGGAGCGGTTGGGGGCTGTCCTGGTGAATGCTGGGGAAGGCTGGCGGGACTGGCCACTGTTGTGGGGCAGCGTGGGATTGGCTGGCGCACCCGGGGGCATTATGGGATGGCGGTTCCTCGGCTGAGATTGGCTGGGGGCCAGGTGCAATGAAGGCCGGCGGTTGACCTAGGCCCTGGGGCATTGTGGGTAGAGCAGGTGCATTGTGGGATTGGCAGGGTCCCTTGCACCCCAGGGGCCCTGGGGCATTCTGGGCTCTCCCCAGCCAGGCTGCATTGTGGGAGAAGCTGGGGGCTGCCCCAGTGCATTGTGGGTGCTGGTGAAAGGCTTCCCTAGGGGATTGTGGGTACTTTCCGGGGGCGGGGGGGGAGCTAAGCAGCCCCTGGGAGTCAGGGCTCTGTCTGTTCCCTCGGGCAGGACCCACAGCACCAGCGACCAGACCCGGGGCAGCGCCGGGGGCTCGCCCCGGAACAGCCCCCCCAGGAGGCTCCCTGCCTGTAGGCGTTTAGCCCTGCTCCTGGCTCCGGTTCTGGGCTGGCCGGCACTAACCCCCCGCCATGCTCGTCCTGCCCCCCGCCCTCACCGAGGAAGAGGAGGCCCTGCAGAAGAAGTTCGCTAAGCTGAAGAAGAAGGTCAGAGCCCATAACCCCCCCTCGGCAGGCGGGATACCGGGCTAGATGGGCCCGGAGGGTTGGGCTTTGCTAGGGGCGGGGAGGGGGGGAATGCGGGGCCTGGATAGAGATGGGGAGCAGGAATGTGGGGCTCATGAGGCATGGGGAGGAGAATGCGGGGCCCGTGGGGAAGGGGGGCAGGAATGCGGGGCCCGTGGGGAAGGGGGGCAGGAATGCGGGGCCCATGAGGCATGGGGAGGGGAATGTGGGGCAGGAATGTGGGGCCCATGAGGCATGGGGAGGGGAATGTGGGACCCGGGGGGCAGGAATGTGGGGCCCATGAGGCGTGGGGAGGGGAATGCGGGGCCCATGGGGAAGGGGGGCAGGAATGTAGGGCCCATGAGGTGCGGGGAGGGGAATGGGGGGGCAGGGAGTGCAGGGCCGATGAGGCATGGGGAGGGGAATGTGGGGCCCATGGGGCGTGGGGAGGGGAATGCGGGGCCGTGGGGTGAAGGGGGGAGGGGGAACTGCCCCCGACTGACTCTTTTCCATTTTGACCCCCAGAAAAAGGCTCTCCTGGCTCTGAAGAAGCAACAGACTTCGACCAGCCAGGCCAGCCAGGGAGGCATTAAACGCTGTGAGCCCGGACGCCTGGCTTCTCCCTAGCTCTAGGGGGGTGGGGGCTGGGGTTCAGAGCGGGGTCACGGGGCGGTCGCTGGGAGCCCGGACGCCTGGGTTCTCTCCCCAGCACTGGGAGGGGAGTGGGGGCTGGTGGTTACAGCGGGGAGCCTGGACGCCTGGGTTCTCTCCCCAGCACTGGGAGGGGAGTGGGGGCTGGTGGTTACAGCGGGGAGCCCGGACGCCTGGGTCCTATCCCTGCCCCTCCCCCCAGCCATCTCAGACCAGCCGGTGGTGGACACGGCCACGGCCACGGAGCAGGCCAAGATGCTGGTGAAGACGGGAGCCATCAGCGCCATCAAGGCGGAGAACAAGAACTGCGGGTTCAAGCGCTCGCGGACGCTGGAGGGGAAGCTGAAGGTGAGTGGAGGAGGGGCAGGGGGCGCCATGGGGCGGACACCCCCCGGACACCCCTTCACTCTGTGTCTCTCCCTAGGACCCTGAGAAAGGACCAGCCCCAACCTTCCAGCCGTTCCAGCGCAGCCTGTCGGCCGATGACGAGTGTCAGGAGGTACCCGGATGCCTGGGTTCTCTGGGGGAGGAGTGGGGTCTGGTGGGTTAGAGCAGGGGGGCTGGGAGCCAGGACTCCTGGGTTCTATCCCAGCTCTGGGAGGGGAGTGGGGTCTGGGGGGTTAGAGCAGGGGGGCTGGGAGCCAGGACCCCTGGGTTCTCTCTCCAGCTCTGGGAGGGGAGTGGGGTCTGGTGGGTTAGAGCAGTGCGGGCTGGGAGCCAGGACTCCTGGGTTCTATCCCAGCTCTGGGAGGGGAGTTCTATCTGGGGGGTTAGAGCAGGGGGGCTGGGAGCCAGGACTCCTGGGTTCTGTCCCAGCTTTGGGAGAGGAGTTGTGAACAGATGGGGCAGGGGGTGAAGGGGAGTCCCGGGTTGACACCTGCCGCAGGGGCGGTTGGAATGCTGAGCCGTGGCCCGGACGCCGGGGTTCCCAGCGCGACTCGGTGGGGTGGGCTGCGCTGCGCTCACAGGGGATGACGTTCTCTTCTGTTCGCTCCAGTCCCGGCGCCCCCAGCGGAAATCCCTCTACGAGAGGTGAGTGGACGTGAGACCCTCCTGTGACGGGTTGGGCCCCGAGTGCCCCTCGCATAACTGCCCCGAGTGCCCCTCCCGTGACAGGCCCGGGCCCCAAGCACCCTACCCATAACTGCCCCAGGCCCCCAAACACCCCTCCCGTAACTGCCCTGAGCGCCCCTCCCGTGATGGGCCCGGGCCCCAAGTGTCCCTCCCGTAACTGCCCTGAGTGCCCCTCCTGAGACGGCGGGCCCCCGAGCACCCCTTGCGTAACTGCCCTGGGCCCCCCAATGCTCCTCCTCTAACTGCCCCGAGCGCCCCTCCTGAGACAGGCCAGGCCCCCAAGCGCCCTCGCATAACTGCCCTAGGCCCCCGAGCGCTCCCGCGTATTGGCCCGGCTGGGGCAGATCCCCAGTGACTGCCGTAACCCCGGCATGCGATCCTGCCCCGCCGCAGCTTCGTGAGCTCCAGCGAGCGCCTGCGGGACCCCGAGAAGGAGCCAGAGGATGAGAGGGACCCCGAGAAGGAGCCGGAGCGCGGCGAGGGGCTGCGCACCTTCGAGTGGGACTACGACCGGGAGCAGAGCCGGGAGCGGAGCCGGGAGAGGGACCGCGAGAGGGACCGGGACCGGGAGCGGGACAGCAGCTTCCGCCGTACGGCACCACAGGGGGCTGGGAGCCCGGACGCCTGGGTTCTCTCCCTGGCTCTGGGAGGAGAGTTGGGGTCTCGTGGGTTGGAGCAGGCGGGGCTGGGAGCCCGGACTCCTGGGTTCTCTCCCTGGCTCTGGGAGGGGAGTTGGGGTCTAGTGGGTTGGAGCGTGGGGGGCTGGGAGCCCGGACTCCTGGGTTCTGCTCTCCCCGGCGGCTCTGACCCCGACTCCCGCAGGGTCGGACTCGTTCCCGGACCGGCGGGCCCCGCGCAAGGGGAACACGGTTTACGTCTACGGCACCGACATGACCCAGAGCCTGCTGCGCGGAGCCTTCTCCCCCTTCGGCACCATCATCGACCTCTCCATGGACAACCCCCGCAAGTGAGGGCGGGGCCAGGGGCGGGGCTTCAGCTGAGGGGTGGGGCAGAGGGGGGACCTGAGTTGGAAGGTGGGCGTGGCTATGGCAAGTGGGTGGGACTGGAAGGAAAAAGGGGAGGAGCTAGGACATGGCGAAGGCACAGAGGGGCAGAGCTAAAGGAGGGATGGGCTTCAGAGGAGGAATGGGTGGGGCTGGAAAGAATGGGGAGGAGTTAAAGGGGGCGGGGCTGTGGCAGGGGGTGGGGCCAGTGACTCCCCTTTCACATCTCGCCCCCCAGTTGCGCCTTCGTCACGTATGAGAAGATGGAGTCAGCGGATCAGGCCATCGCTGAGGTACGGCCCCCCTGGCCTGGCAACGCTGCTGGCTCTGGGGCAGGGTGGGGGCTGGTTACCCAGGGACCCCTCGCCTGTCACTGAAATGCGGCTGGCTCTGGGGCGGGGCGGGGGCTGGTTCCCCGGGGACCCCTCGCCCGGCACTAGGATGCGGCTGGCTCTGGGGTGGGGCTGGTTACCCAGGGACCCCTCACCCATCACTGATATGCGGCTGGCTCTGGGGCGGGGCGGGGGCTGGTTCCCCAGGGACCCCTCGCCCGGCGCTGGGATGGGGTGGGGCTGGTTACCCGGGGACCCCTCACCTGTCACTGATATGCGGCCGGCTCTGGGGCGGGCCGGGGGCTCGTTCCCCAGGGACCCCTCGCCCGGCGCTGGGATGCGGCTGGCTCTGGGGTGGGGCTGGTTACCCGGGGACCCCTCAGCCTTCACTGATATGTGGCTGGCTCTGGGGCGGGGCAGGTTCCCTGGAGACCCCTCGCCCGGCGCTGGGATGCGGCTGGCTCTGGGGTGGGGCAGGGCAGGTTCCCCGGGGACCCTTCGCCCGGCGCGGTGGGCTCGGCCAGGGGCAGAGGGGCTGGGCTCTGAGCCGTGCCCCCTTCTCCCCACAGCTCAACGGGGCCGTGGTTGAGGACGTGCAGCTGAAAGTCAGCATCGCGCGCAAACAGCCCATGCTGGACGCGGCCACCGGGAAATCGGTCTGGGGATCTCTGGGTAAGCGGGCCGCCCGGTCGCCTGGGTCCACTCCCTGCTCGGGGTGGGGGAGGGGGTGTGGTGGGTTAGAGTGGGGGGGGGGAGCCCGGACGCCTGGGTTCTCTCCCCAGCTCTGGGAGAGGCGGGGGAGGAGTTGTGGTGGGTTAGAGCAGGGGTGCTGGGAACCCAGACGCCTGGGTTCTCTCCCCAGCTCGGGGAGGGGAGGGGAGTCTAGTGGTTGGGAGCAGGGATGCCTGGGTTCTAACCCAGCGGGGTGTGTGTTTGGGAGGGTGGGGGGGACTGTCTCCCCAGCCAGCCCTAACCCCCCCCCCCATCCCTCCCCCAGCCGTGAAGAACAGCGCGAAGGGCTCCCACCGGGACAAGCGCTCGCAAGTGGTCTATAACGAGGACCTGTTCTGATCCCGACGCGGGGGGGGGGCTCGTTAGCACCTTAATAAACTCACTGAAACTGCACCCACCTGAGTCTGCCTTCCCCAGGGAGAGCCCCCTGCTGCCCCCCGCCCCGCTCCCCACAGCACAGCCCCCTGCTGCCCCCCACCCCACTCCCCTCAGCACAGCCCCTGACTGCCCGGGCAGAGCCCCCTGCTGCCCCCCGCCCCGCTCCCCACAGCACAGCCCCCTGCTGCCCCCCACCCCACTCCCCTCAGCACAGCCCCTGACTGCCCGGGCAGAGCCCCCTGCTGCCCCCCGCCCCGTCCCCCCACCCCATAGCACAGCCCCCTGCTGCCCCCCGTCCCGTCCCCCCACCCCACTCCCCACAGCACAGCCCCTGACTGCCCGGGGAGAGCCCCCTGCTGCCCCCAGCCCCGCTCCCCACAGCACAGTCCCTGACTGCCCGGGCAGAGCCCCCTGCTGCCCCCCGCCCTGCTCCCCACAGCACAGCCCCCTGCTGCCCCCCGCCCCGTCCCCCCACCCCATTCCCCACAGCACAGCCCCTGACTGCCCGGGCAGAGCCCCCTGCTGCCCCCGCCCCACAGCACAGCCCCCCCAGTCATGGGACGAGTTCTCTCTTTTCATGGGCCTCCCAGCCGGGCCATCCAGCAGGGCTGGGAACCGAACCTTTATTTACAGGGACGTGGGGGGGGCTCCTGTCCCTCCATGAGGGGCAGCCGGCAGGTGGGGGCTGGGGACAGGCTGGGGTCCCCGCGGGCCCCTTCAGATGAAGCCCAGCCCCTCCTCGGCCAGCTTCTCCCGCAGCCAGGGCAGCACGGTGAAGAGGTTCAGGTGGAAGTCGCGGGCGTAGGCCGGGGCCTTGCGCTTGGGCGGCTTGCAGACGTCGAACACCCCCCAGCTGATCACGCCCACCTGGGGAGGGAAGGGGGCAGTCAGGGGCGGCCATTTCTGTAGGACCCACCAGAACCCCAGGGACAGCTCCCCCAACTGGCAGAAGGCAAGGACTGAGAAGGGGGGGCCTGTCCCGTCTAGGGGGTGTCGGCTCCCACCCGGCCCCAGGGCGGGGACTGGCTCGCTCAGGGGGGCGGGGAATGGGGCACGGGGCCTGTCCCCTCTAGGGGGCGCCGGCTCCCCTAGGGCAGGGATGGGGGGGCAGCTCTCACCTGGAAGAAGCGTTTGCCCTTGGGGATGATGAGGGGGCCTCCAGAGTCGCCTGCGGGAGGAAGAAGATGGTTAGAGGGAGCGGAGGGGGAGCAGGGAGGTCGTGGCGGGGAGCTGGGGGATCCCTGCTGCTGGCCAGGGGTTGACAGTTGGAGCTGGAGAGATCCTAGCCCGGGGGGATGTGAAGATCTGGGGGGTGGCTGGGAGAGATTTGGGGGCTCTGGGGGAAGCCCGGGGTGGGGGGTCTGTGAGGATCCAGAGGGTGGCTGGGGGAGATTCGGGGGCCCCTGGGGGAGAATCCCAACCTGGGGCCAGTGGGGATCCGGGGGCTGGCTGGGGGAGATTCGGGGGCCCCTGGGGGAGAATCCCAACCTGGGGCCAGTGGGGATCCGGGGGCTGGCTGGGGGAGATTTGGGGGCCCCTGGGGGAGAATCCCAACCTGGGGCCAGTGGGGATCCGGGGGCTGGCTGTGGGAGATTCAGGGGCCCCTGGGGGGAATCCCAACCTGGGGCCAGTGGGAATCCGGGGGCTGGCTGGGGGAGATTCGGGGGCCCCTGGGGGGGATCCCCACCCGGGGGCGGCAGGAACCCGGGGGGCAGCGCTCACCCTTGCAGGTGTTGGGGTCCACGACGGGGTCGATCCCCCCGGTGCAGAGGAATCGGGGCGTCACCACCTGCTTCACGTCCGTCACGTTGACGTAGATCGGCGCCTTCTTCGCGTCGGCTTCGCAGGCTGATCTCTGGGGGCAGAGGGAGGCTCAGCACCGCGGGGCCCCCCCCACACCCCCGGGGGCTCCCACCACCCCCAGACACCCCCGGGGGCGCCCCCGCCCGGCACGGGGCACCCCACTGAGCCCGCCCCGCAGCTCCCTGGGCCTGCGGGGGTCAGCCCGGCTGAGGGGGGCGGGGCAGGGGGCCTGTCCCCTCTCGGGGGCGCCGGCTCCCACCCGCCCCGGACGCCGGGGTCCCTCACCTTGACACCGTTCTTGATGTTCACGTGTTTCCGCTCCAGCTTCTTCCTCTCCTCGTGCACGAAGAGCGCCGGGATCTCGCCCACCGTCAGCAGCAGCCGCTCTGGGGACCCCGCGAGACTCAGGGCCGCGGGGCGGGAGGGAGGGGCACCCGCGGCGCTGGGGGGGCAGGGGGCTGCGGCTTGGGAATGAGGGGCACCGGCAGGGGGCTGCGGGGCAGGAGTGAGGGGCACCGGCAGCTCTGGGAGTGGGGGCAGGGGGCCGCGGGGCGGGAGCGAGGGGCACTGGGGGGGCAGGAGGCAGCGGGGGGCCGCGGGGCGGCCGCGAGGGGCACTGGGGGGGCAGGAGGCCGCGGGGCACTGGGGGGGCTGCGGGATGGGCACGAGGGGCACCGGAGGGGGCAGGAGGCCACGGGGCGGGCGCGAGGGGCACTGGGGGGGCCGCGGGGTGGGCGCGAGGGGCACCGGGGGGTCAGGAGGGTGGGAGCGAGGTGCACCGGGGGGTCAGGGGGCCGCGGGAGCGAGGGGCACCGGGGGCTCAGGGGGCCGCGGGGCGGGAGCGAGGGGCACCGGGGTGGCCGCAGGGTGGGAGCAAGGGGCACTGGGGGGGCAGGGGGCCACGGGGCGGGCACAAGGGGCACCGGGGCGCAGGGGGCCGCGGGGCGGGAGTGAGGGGCACCGGGGGGCAGGGGGCCGCGGGGTGGGCGCGAGGGGCCCCTGGGGGGCCGCGGGGTGGGCGCAAGGGGCACCGGGGGGGCAGGAGGCCGCGAGGTGGGAGCGAGGGTCACGGGGGGGGCCGTGGGGCAGGAGCGAGGGGCACCGGGGGGCGGGAGCGAGGGGCACCGGGGGGGCAGGAGGTCGCGGGGCGGGAGCGAGGGGCACCGGGGGGGCCGCGGGGGGGCCTCTCTTACTGTGGTCGTTGCAGGTGGTCTGCGGGTGGGCTTTGCGCAGGGCGCGGGTGGTGCCCTCGGTGCAGGGCAGGCAGATGGGCCTGTGGGGGGCAGCAGAGGGTCAGCGGGCAGCTGGGGGGCCGGCAGGGGAGGGGCCCTGGGACCCCCACTCACCGGGCGTCGAAGGAGAACTTGACCTTTTGGGTGAGTTTCAGCAGGGCCACGTCGTAGTCGTAGAACTCGGGGATCCCGGCCCCCTGGAGCTTCCCGATGTTGTACTCGGGGTGACTCCAGAGCCCGGCCACCCTGTTCACCGAGGTCGCCTTCCCTGGGGGAGAACCCAGGCGTCTGGCTCTGTCCCCAGCTCGCACCCCCCACCCCGTCCCCTCCCTGAGCCAGGAGAGAACCCAGGCGTCCGGCTCTGTCCCTAGCTCGCACCCCCCGCCCCGTCCCCTCCCCAAGCCAGGAGAGAACCCAGGCATCCGGCTCCATCCCCAGCTTGCACCCCTCCCCAAGCCAGGAGAGAACCCAGGCATCCGGCTCCGTCCCCAGTTCGCACCCCCCGCCCCCTCCCCTCCCCGAGCCAGGAGAGAACCCAGGCGTCCGGCTCCGTCCCCAGCTCGCACCCCCCGCCCCGTCCCCTCCCCGAGCCAGGAGAGAACCCAGGCGTCTGGCTCTGTCCCCAGCTCGCACCCCCCACCCCGTCCCCTCCCTGAGCCAGGAGAGAACCCAGGCGTCTGGCTCTGTCCCCAGCTCGCACCCCCCACCCCGTCCCCTCCCCAAGCCAGGAGAGAACCCAGGCATCCGGCTCCATCCCCAGCTTGCACCCCTCCCCAAGCCAGGAGAGAACCCAGGCATCCGGCTCCGTCCCCAGTTCGCACCCCCCGCCCCCTCCCCTCCCCGAGCCAGGAGAGAACCCAGGCGTCCGGCTCCGTCCCCTCCCCGAGCCAGGAGAGAACCCAGGCGTCCGGCTCCGTCCCCAGCTCGCACCCCCCGCCCCGTCCCCTCCCCGAGCCAGGAGAGAACCCAGGCGTCCGGCTCCATCCCCAGCTCGCACCCCTCCCCGAGCCAGGAGAGAACCCAGGCATCCGGCTCACCCACGTCCACGGTGATCCAGTGGGCTTCGTCGTCGATGTTGAAGCAGTGGGCGGCCGTGAGGACGAAGTACTCGGAGACCAGGGCCCCCTTGCAGGACTCCAGCCCCTTCCCGGGGCGCTGTGGAGGGGTGGGGGGGGTGAGGGTGCCGCATGGGGGGAGACCGGCCCCGGGGGTGGGGGGGGGCCGAGGCAGACAGGTAGTGGGCGAAGCCTGACTCAGAGACCCCGGCATGAGAAGGCGGCTCCCCCACCCGGCTGGTGCCCCATTACCCCAAACCCCGGCCCCCCAGAAACCCTCCCTCCTCCCGTGACCTTCCCAGCCCACCCCCTTCGCCTCCAGCTCCCTCTTCCCCCAGAGCCTCGAGGCCCACATGCCCCCCCACCCCGTACCCCTGTGCCCCACCCCCTGCCCCCCCACCCAGCACCCCTGTGCCCCACCCCCAGCTCCCCCACATGCCCCCCCACCCCGTACCCCTGTGCCCCACCCCCAGCTCCCCCACATGCCCACCCACCCAGCACCCCTGTGCCCCACACGCCCTCCCGCCCCCAGGCCCCCTGCGCCCCATACCCTGAGCCCCCCATTCCCCACACCCCCTCCCACCCAGCACGCCACCCCCAGCTCCCACCCTGCCCCCCGTGCCCCCCCCCCACTCACGGCGATTTTGATGCTGACGTGCCAGGGGTTTTTCTGGTGGTCCTCGGCCTTCTCGAACTCCCAGCCCAGCCCGCACATGCTCAGCGTCTCGCTCTCGTCTGGGGGGAGACAGAGTCAGGACGCCTGGGTTCTCTCCCAGCCCGGGGCGGGGAGTGGGGTCTAGTGCCCAGAGCGGGGATGAGGTGCCTGATGCCGGGGTTCCCAGAGGGGGTGGGGGGCTGGGAACCGGACGCCGGGGTTCCCCGGGAGAGAGGGGGGGCGGGGAGCCGGACACCGGGGTCCCGGGGGATGGGAGAGAGGGGGGGCGGGGAGCCGGACGCCGGGGTTCCCCGGGAGAGGGGGGGGCGGGGAGCCGGACACCGGGGTCCCGGGAGATGGGAGAGAGGGGGGGCGGGGAGCCGGACGCCGGGGTTCCCCGGAGAGAGGGGGGGCGGGGAGCCGGGGGCCCCGGGGTACCGATCATGTCGTGGAAGGCCTTCTGCAGGTCCTTGATGTCCCGCATGTGGAAGACGTGAGTCTCGCCGCTCTTCTTGGAGGCCAGCTCCGCGATGTTCACCTGATTCACCAGGGCCCCGATCCCGAACACGTAGATATCTGGGGCGGGGGGTGTGAGCCGGGCTGGCGGAGACCCATGGAGCCCCTCGCCGACCCCCCCGCTGACCCCACGGCCCTCCCCCCATGGAGCCCCCCCCAGAGCCCCCCACCAACCTCACATCCCTCCCCTATGGCCTTCCCCACCCACATGGACCTGCCCCCAGAGTCCCCCATGGACCCCACCTGCCGACCCCATGTCTCTTCCCCCATGGACTTCCCCCCCCCAGAGCCCTCCACAGACCCGCATCCCGACCCAACCCCTATGGACCTCCTCCCCCATGGAGCCCCACATTGACCCCACCCCTATGGATCTACCCTTCGCAGCCCCTCATGGACCCTCAATGGTCTGCCCCACTCCCGCAGCCCCCCAGGCCCTGGCCCCCCTCACCCAGGTAGTCCTCGCGGGGGTTGCGGCTGTCCCGGCCGATGCTCAGAAGCTCCCGGATCTGCCCCACCACCGGCACTGGGGAGCCCCCCATGTTGGTGTTCCCTGGGGGGGAGGGGAGAGTGAGGGGGGAGGGGACTCAGAGGATGGGGGTTGGGCACCGGTGGGGGCTGTGGGTGGGGTGGGGGGCTCTGGTCGAGAGGCTGAGGGGCTGCCTGGAGCCAGGGAGTTTCGGGGGATAGGGGCTTCAGCGGGGCTGGGCAGGGCATAGGGAACTATAGAGGTGTTCGGGGGTACAGGGGCTCTGGGGGGTTCAGAGGGGTTTGGGGGTACAGAGCGGTTGGGGGGTCTCACCGTTGGTCATGAGGATCAGCACATGGTGGGTGGAGTTGGGGTACGGGGGTGTGACGAAGTGGGACTGTTCTTAATGTTTCCTCTGAATCGTGTGGGGGTGCCTCAGTTTCCCCTAGGCAGTTCTTCAGTCTCTAGGGGGTGGGGTAAGGGGGTATGATCACTGCAGAGCCCTAGAGGGCAGGTGTGTGCAGGGGTCTGGACACAGAGAATGGCCGACACCCTGTTTCCTGGCCACTGATGGCCTGGCCCTTCCCCCCTGCAAGGGGGGAGCTGAAGGGCTGGAGAACAAAGGGATCCGGTGACCTCCTGGCCCGGGAAAGGGACAAAGCCCAGAGGAGGGGGGGCTGGAGGGAGGTGGCAGTTTGGGGCTGGCTGGGACATGGAGTGAAGGGCAGACGGGGTTGTCTGGCTCCCTGCCCCCCAAAATGGACCCGGCTGAGGGGTCCTGTTCTCTGCACCTACAAGCTCTGTGTTAGACCATGTCCCTGTCGTCTAATAAACCTTCTGTTTCCCCGGCTGGCTGAGAGTCCCGTCTGACTGCGGAGTTGGGGGGCAGGGCCCTCTGGCCCCCCCAGGTGGACTCGGTGTGGGAAGTGCCCGGAGGGGCAGAGGAGGCTGGAGGCTCCGAGGTCAGACCCAGGAAGGTGGAGCCGGGGGAGCTGTGTGCCCTGGGGACAGGCTGTGCCCAGAGAGGGGGCTCCCCCGGAGTCCTGCCCGGCTTCGTAGGGAGCAGGTCTAGAGCATCCCCCGGGGACCCCGTGACAGGCAGTGTTCAGGGGTACAGGAGTTTGGGGGTCTCACCATCAGTCATGAGGATCTGCACGTGGCAGGTGGAGTTGGGGCACGGGGGTGTTCAGGGGTATGGGGGTGTGACGATGTGACGCAGCAGGGAGGGGGGAGTGTTGACCTGGGAATGTGCCCTGGGGACGGGAGACCTGAGAGCCTGTCACCTGAGCCAGGAGGGGGAGGGGGAGGTGACACCTCTGCCCAGGAATGTGGATGGAGGCTGCAGCAGGGAACCTGGTCGGTGGGTTTAGTTTCAGGTTTGGGCTGGGTGGAGGAACACAGGGAACCCCAGGGCTGGGGTCTAAGCTCCCTGCTCCCCCAGAAGGACTTCACTGAGGGGTCCTGGGTGTACCCACAAGCTCTGTTTTGGACTGTGTTCCTGTTGTCCAATAAACCTTCTGTTTTACTGGCTGGCTGAGAGTCTCAGTGAATCCCAGGAAGAGGGGTGCAGGGCCTGGACTCCCCCACACTCCGTGACAACTGGTGGCAGTGGTGGGATCTACTGCACCCCGTGAACGGCGCTTCCTGCAGTAAGTGACTGGGGAACAGTAAAACGAAGGGGGATTGACGGGGACCAGGCGTGCTGAAGATTCAGAGAGAGACGGTTTCAGGGGGCGGTTAACCCCTGGGAGTGTGTCACCAGAGAGAAGGACTTTTGCAGTAACAGGGTCCCCCGGGGGATTGCAGCGAGCGGTCCCAGGGGCGGAGGAGTCTGCAGCTCGACCCTGGCAAAGAGGTGGTGACCTCAAGAAGGACTGGCACACTAGGGGCTTTTCCTGGAAACCGTGGACAGCTGCCCGGCCTGCGAGTGGCCAGCCGGGAGATGTACGCTAAACGCCTTAAGAGCGACCTGGTGGAGCTGTGCAGGCAGAGGGGGCTGCGCGTCGGGAGGTCCACCAAGGAACAGCTGATTGCCCAGCTGGAGGAGAGGGATCGCTTGGATGACCCGATCCCTGTCCCTGAGGGAAGCCGCCCGGCGGACGCAGCGTGGGCCCTGGGGCCTGACCAGGCTGGGAGGGGTCAGACTGCTGCCCAGGACACCCCGAGACCCTTCCTACCTATGCCTGGGGGAGGGGTTGTGGGAAGCCCAGCGAATACCGAGGGCCCCCTGACCCCAGCAGCCAGCAGGGTATCCTCCCAGCGGAGCTCCCCATCCCTGGAGCGGATGCGGCTGGAATGGGAGAGGGAGAGGAAAATGAGGGAGCTGGAGGATCATGAAAAACAACGTCAACATGAGGAGAAACAACGTCAACATGAGCAGGCGGAGAAGGAGAAACAACGTCAACATGAGCAGGAGGAGAAGGAGAGGGAGCGTCAGGAGAAGGAGAGGGAGCGTCAGGAGAAGGAGAGGGAACGTCAGGAGAAGGAGAGGGAGCGTCAGGAGAAGGAGAGGGAACGTCAACATGAGCAGCAGGAGAAGGAGAAACAAAGACAGCATGAACTGGAGCTGGCCAGGCTGAGGAGCAGTGGGGCCCCGGCTGCGGTGAGTGAGGGGGGACCCAAGACTGCAAGGAGCTTTGATAAGTGCTTCCTGGCCCAGCGGAAGGAGGGGGAGGACATGGATAGCTTCCTGACGGCCTTTGAGAATGCCTGCGAGCTGCACAGGGTTGACCCTGCAGACAGGCTCCAGTTCCTCACCCCCTTACTGGACCCCAAAGCCGTGGAGGTCTACAGCCGGATGACAGGGGCAGAGGCAGGGGACTATGAACTGTTCAAACAGGCCCTGCTCCGTGAGTTTGGGCTGACCCCCGAGATGTACCGGAGAAGGTTCCGGAGTCAGCGTAAAACGCCTGAGGTCACCTACCTACAACTGGTCAACAGGATGCAGGGATATGCCCGCAAGTGGACAGCGGGGGCCCAAACTAAAGAGGACCTGCTTGACCTGTTTGTACTGGAGCACCTGTATGAACAGTGCCCTTCCGACCTGAGGCTGTGGCTGGTGGACAAAAAGCTCGCGAACCCCCAGCATGCAGGGCAGCTGGCCGACGAGTTTGTGAACAGTCGGTCAGGGGGTAGCCGGGAGGAGTCCCAAAAGAACAGGCCCCCCCCGATGCAGCGAGAGAGTCACCATGGGGCCTCCCAGCGGGGAAATAGGGAGAACCCCCTCCAAAGGGGAACGCCTGGTGTCGGGCCCCTCCGACCCGTTCGAGGGGACCAACGTGACCTGAGCTGCTATCACTGTGGCCAGAGAGGCCACGTACGGGCCCAGTGCCCCGGGCTCAGGGACAAACTGAGCAGACCCAACCTACCCAGGGTTAACTGGGTAGGGACTCAGCTGGACGAGGGGCAGGCGACCCAGGAAAGGGGGGCTACCAGTTTGCCACCTGCTCAGGAGGGAAGAGTACCCCCAGCCAGCCCCGCCAGAGGGCTGGAGGCTCTGGACTCAGGGTGCTCGGTTTACAGGGTGGGTGCGGGGCTGTCCCTCCGGAGAGAGTGCCTTGTTCCCCTGGAGGTGGATGGGAGGAAGGTCAATGGATACTGGGATACGGGCGCGGAGGTGACGCTGGCCCGGCCCGAGGTGGTGGCCCCAGATCGGGTGGTGCCCAACACCTACCTGACCCTGACGGGGGTGGGCGGGACCCCATTTAAGGTGCCCGTGGCAAGGGTACACCTGAAATGGGGGACCAAGGAGGGCCCCAAGGATGTGGGGGTACACCACCATTTGCCCACTGAAGTTTTGATGGGGGGGGACCTAGAGGACTGGCCAAGCGACCCCCAGACCGCCCTGGTTGTGACCCGTAGCCAGAGCCGGCGAGGGGCACTGCGACCTGACCCTGGGGAGGGTACCACACTGGAGGCACGAGACCCTACTCGGGTGGGGAGGGAGCGCCGAGGGGCACGGCTCAGAGAGGCTGCGGCCTCAGACCTGGCCACGGAGGGGGAACCGGGCCCCATCCCTTCCCCAGCCGCTGAGTTCCAGGCCGAGTTGAGGAAAGATCCCTCCTTGCAGAAGCTCAGGGACCTGGCCGACCTCAGTGAGGGACGGACCATGAGGAGAGGCTGCCAGGAGAGGTTCCTGTGGGAGAAGGGGTTCCTGTACCGAGAATGGGCTCCCCCAGGGGAAGGGGAGTCCTGTGGGATCAGGAGGCAGCTGGTGGTCCCCCAGAAGTACCGCCGCAAGCTCCTGTCCCTGGCCCATGACATCCCCCTCGCAGGGCACCAGGGAATCCGGCGCACCCGGCAGAGGTTGCTACAGAACTTTTACTGGCCCGGGGTCTTTACCACCGTCCGGCAGTATTGCCGATCCTGTGACCCCTGTCAGAGGGTGGGGAAGGCCCGGGACAAGGGGAAAGCGGCGTTGAGACCTTTGCCCATCATAGAGGAGCCTTTCCAGAAGGTGGCCATGGACATCGTGGGGCCTCTCAGCAAGACGACCCGGTCGGGGAAGAAATACATTCTGGTGGTGGTAGATTTCGCCACCCGCTACCCCGAGGCAGTGCCCTTAGCTTCCATTGAAGCAGACACCGTGGCAGATGCGCTCCTGACCATTTTCAGCCGAGTGGGGTTCCCCAGGGAAGTCTTGACAGACCAAGGCTCCAACTTCATGTCGGCCCTGCTCCGGTGCTTGTGGGAGAAATGTGGGGTCCGGCATGACTGGGCCTCAGCGTATCACCCCCAGTCCAATGGGCTGGTGGAGAGGTTTAACGGGACGCTAAAGATGATGCTGAAAACCTTTATGAACCAGCACCCGCAGGATTGGGACAAGTACTTACCTCACCTGCTGTTCGCGTACAGGGAGGTGCCCCAGGAGTCTACCGGATTTTCGCCTTTCGAACTGTTATATGGAAGGAGGGTGAGGGGCCCCCTGGACCTGATGAGAGACGAGTGGGAGGGGAAGGCCACTCCCGATGGAGAGTCAGTGGTGGAGTATGTCCTGACCTTCCGAGAGAGACTGGCTGAACTCATGGGCCTGGCCAGGGAGAATCTGGCCAGAGCCCAGAGGAAGCAGAAGGTCTGGTATGACCGCACGGCGCGGGCCCGTGCCTACGCCACCGGGGATCAGGTGATGGTTCTCATCCCCGTGAGAAAGAACAAACTACAGGCCGCCTGGGAGGGCCCGTTCAAGGTCGTCAAGCAGCTCAATGAGGTAAACTATGTGGTGGAGCTGTCGAACCGGGCCCACCACCGCCGGGTGTACCATGTGAATATGATGAAGCCATATTATGCCAGGGGGAATGTGGTGTTAGCTGGGTGTGGTCAGTGGGAGGAGCAGGGAGATGACCCTTTAGTAGATCTATTCCCTGGGACCAGAGCTGGTTCCCCCCTGGAAACAATCCCCCTCTCGGATCAGCTCACCCCTGCCCAGCAAGCCGAGGTCAGGGGGGTGCTGCATCCGTACCGACAGCTGTTTTCCAACCAGCCTGGACGCACTAATCTGACTGTCCACCGGGTGCAGACAGGGTCGCACCCGCCGATAAGATGCTCCCCCTTCCGAGTCACAGGGAAAACTGCTCAGGACCTGGAAAGAGAGGTCCGGGACATGCTGGCTTTGGGGGTGATCCAGCCATCGGCCAGCCCTTGGGCCTCGCCGGTGGTGCTGGTCCCCAAAAAGGATGGGTCAGTCCGGTTCTGTGTGGACTATCGGAAGCTCAATGCCATCACTGTATCGGATGCCTACCCCATGCCCAGGCCGGACGAGCTCCTAGACAAGCTGGGAGGAGCTCGGTACCTTACCACCATGGACCTTACAAAGGGCTACTGGCAGGTGCCGCTGGATGCAGATGCCCGGCTGAAATCGGCCTTTATCACCCCTCTGGGGCTCTATGAGTTTCTGACCCTGCCTTTCGGCCTCAAGGGAGCGCCGGCCACCTTCCAGCGCCTGGTGGACCAGCTCCTGAGGGGGATGGAGAGTTTTGCCGTGGCGTATATTGACGACATCTGTGTCTTTAGCCAGACCTGGGAGGACCACGTGTCCCAGGTTAGACAAGTGCTGGACCGACTCCAGGGGGCTGGGCTGACTGTCAAAGCGGAGAAGTGCAAGGTGGGGATGGCTGAAGTATCTTACCTGGGCCATCGGGTGGGGAGCGGCCGCCTAAAGCCAGAACCGGCCAAGGTGGAGGTGATCAGAAACTGGCCCGCTCCCCACACCAAAAAGCAGGTCCAAGCCTTTATTGGGATGGCAGGATACTACCGAAGATTTGTGCCCCACTTTAGCGCCATAGCCACCCCCATCACTGAGCTATGCAAGAAGGGGAAGCCAGACAAGGTGGTCTGGACCGAGCAGTGCCAGGAGGCTTTCCGGGCGCTGAAGGAGGCTCTGGTCAGTGGCCCAGTTCTAGCAAACCCAGACTTTGACAAGCCCTTTGTGGTGTTCACCGACGCCTCCGACACGGGACTGGGGGCGGTGTTAATGCAGGAGGATGAAAAGGGGGAGAGACACCCCATCGTGTACCTGAGCAAGAAGTTGCTACCCCGGGAGCGACACTACGCGGCCATCGAGAAGGAGTGCCTGGCCATGGTGTGGGCCCTCAAGAAACTAGAGCCCTATCTCTTCGGGCGACACTTCACCGTGTACACCGACCACTCTCCCCTGACCTGGCTGCACCAGATGAAAGGAGCCAACGCCAAGCTCCTGAGGTGGAGCCTGCTCCTGCAGGATTACGACATGGACATGGTCCACGTGAAGGGAAGTGCCAACCTGATAGCGGATGCGCTGTCCCGGAGAGGGGGCCCCGAACTTCCCCAGGTCACTGGTCACAGTGACCCCGCTCAGTTCAGTCTCGAAGGGGGGAGAGATGTGACGATGTGACGCAGCAGGGAGGGGGGAGTGTTGACCTGGGAATGTGCCCTGGGGACGGGAGACCTGAGAGCCTGTCACCTGAGCCAGGAGGGGGAGGGGGAGGTGACACCTCTGCCCAGGAATGTGGATGGAGGCTGCAGCAGGGAACCTGGTCGGTGGGTTTAGTTTCAGGTTTGGGCTGGGTGGAGGAACACAGGGAACCCCAGGGCTGGGGTCTAAGCTCCCTGCTCCCCCAGAAGGACTTCACTGAGGGGTCCTGGGTGTACCCACAAGCTCTGTTTTGGACTGTGTTCCTGTTGTCCAATAAACCTTCTGTTTTACTGGCTGGCTGAGAGTCTCAGTGAATCCCAGGAAGAGGGGTGCAGGGCCTGGACTCCCCCACACTCCGTGACAGGGGGTACAGGGGAGTTTGGGGGTACAGGGGGGCTCGGGGGTCTCACCGTCCCTCATGAGGATCAGCACGTCGCGGGTGGAGTTGGAGTACGGGGGTGTTCAGGGGTACAGGGGGTTTTGGGGTACAGGGGGGTCAGGGGGGTTCGGGGTCTCACCGTCCGTCATGAGGATCAGCACGTGGCGGGTGGAGTTGGGGTACGGGGGTGTTCAGGGTACAGGGGGTTTGGGGGTACGGGGGGTTTTGGGGTACGGGGGGTCAGGGGGGTCGGGGTCTCACCGTCCGTCATGAGGATCAGCACGTGGCGGGTGGAGTTGGGGTACGGGGGTGTTCAGGGGTACAGGGGGGTTGGGGGTACGGGGGGGTCGGGGTCTCACCGTCCGTCATGAGGATCAGCACGTGGCGGGTGGAGTTGGGGTACGGGGGTGTTCAGGGGTACAGGGGGTTTGGGGGTACGGGGGGTTTTGGGGTACGGGGGTTCGGGGGGGTCGGGGTCTCACCGTCCGTCATGAGGATCAGCACGTGGCGGGTGGAGTTGGGGTACGGGGGTGTTCAGGGGTACGGGGGGTTTGGGGGTACGGGGTTTCGGGGGGGGTCGGGGGTCTCACCGTCCGTCATGAGGATCAGCACGTGGTGGGTGGAGTTGGGGTACGGGGGTGTTCAGGGGTACAGGGGGTTTGGGGGTACGGGGGGTTTTGGGGTACGGGGGGTTCGGGGGGGTTCGGGGTCTCACCGTCCGTCATGAGGATCAGCACGTGGCGGGTGGAGTTGGGGTACGGGGGTGTTCAGGGGTACAGGGGGGTTGGGGGTACGGGGGGGTCGGGGTCTCACCGTCCGTCATGAGGATCAGCACGTGGCGGGTGGAGTTGGGGTACGGGGGTGTTCAGGGGTACAGGGGGTTTGGGGGTACGGGGGGTTTTGGGGTACGGGGGTTCGGGGGGGTCGGGGTCTCACCGTCCGTCATGAGGATCAGCACGTGGCGGGTGGAGTTGGGGTACGGGGGTGTTCAGGGGTACGGGGGGTTTGGGGGTACGGGGTTTCGGGGGGGGTCGGGGGTCTCACCGTCCGTCATGAGGATCAGCACGTGGTGGGTGGAGTTGGGGTACGGGGGTGTTCAGGGGTACAGGGGGTTTGGGGGTACGGGGGGTTTTGGGGTACGGGGGGTTCGGGGGGGTTCGGGGTCTCACCGTCCGTCATGAGGATCAGCACGTGGCGGGTGGAGTTGGGGTACGGGGGTGTTCAGGGGTACAGGGGGTTTGGGGGTACGGGGGTTTTGGGGTTCGGGGGGGGTCGGGGGGGTCGGGGTCTCACCGTCCGTCATGAGGATCAGCACGTGGCGGGTGGAGTTGGGGTACGGGGGTGTTCAGGGGTACAGGGGGTTTGGGGGTACGGGGGGGGTTTGGGGTTCGGGGGGTCAGGGGGGGTCGGGGTCTCACCGTCCGTCATGAGGATCAGCACGTGGCGGGTGGAGTTGGCGACCGGCGCCACCTTGTGGCCGCGCCGCAGCTCGTCCTGCTCCTGCTGGATCACCATGTTGAGCACGGCCTGGAGCGCGGCCCGCGTGTTGGTGCCGCTGCGCAGCTTGTGGCCTGGGGGGGCGCGGGGGGGGTCAGGCCGGCCGGGCCCCCCGCAGCGACCCCCCGAGCCCCCGCCCCCCCCCCCTGAGCCGCCTGCAGCCCCCCCACAGCGACCCCCACGGAGCCGCCCACAGCACCTGCAGTGACCCCCCAAGAGCCCCTGCCCCCCATGTCCCCCCAAAACCCCCCCCGAGCCGCCTGCAGCCCCCCCACAGCGACCCCCACGGAGCCGCCCACAGCACCTGCAGTGACCCCCCAAGAGCCCCTGCCCCCCATGTCCCCCCAAAACCCCCACCGAACCGCCTGCAGCCCCCCCACAGTGACCCCACGGAGCCCCCAGCCCCCTGCAGCCCCCCCCGACTCACTCTCGTATTTCAGCTCCCCCAGCTTGGTGCTGACCCAGTCGGCGTCGCTGCTCTGGGGGTCCACTGTGCGGACCACGATGTAGGGGTCGGTGGCGAAGGTCAGGACCCCGTAGTGGGGAAAGACCCCGTAGCTGGAGATCTGCGGGGGGGGGGGAGCGTCAGGGCTGGGGGGGCCGTGGGCACCCACTGGGCACGGGGCAGGTGTCTTGCTGTCCCCCCCCCCCGGGTAAGGGGCTCAGTTATGGGGCACCCTGGGGTTGGGGCTAAGGGTCTGGTTTCGGGGGGTGCACAGAGTGGGGGTGTGGGGAGCGGGTGTGCAGGGGCAGTTGGGGGCCCCCAAGCCCCTGGGCTTGTGGAGGTCCTGGGGGGCTGGGGATTGTGAGGTCTGTGGGGGGTGCCCAGGGAGGGTGGCAGGTATGGGGGGAGCTGGAAGGCCCCACGGGTGCTGGCGTTGGGGATATTGGGGGGCTTAGGGACTGCTCAGGCTGCTGGGGGCTTTGGGTGGCTGGTGAAGGTGGGGGGGCCTGGTGCTGAGCTTTTGGGGGGCTGGGGACTTTGGGGTGCCCGAGGAGCTGGGGTTTTGGGGGGCCAGGGGGTTGGGGGTTCCCAGGGGATTTGGGGGGTGGCCGGGGTTTGGGGGGCGGGTCCCCACCTTCTCGATGAGCTGGACCAGGGCGTCGCGGGCGAGGGAGAAGTTGCCCTCCCCCACGCTGTCAGAGGCGTCCAGCACCAGGTAAATGTTCATGGACCCGCCGGCCTCGATCCGGATCTTGCGCTTCACGTTCTCCGCTGGGGGGGCAGGGGGTCAGCGCCGGCCGGACCCCCCTCGGCCCTCCCACGCACCCCTGGCTGGATGCCCCCCTGCTGCACCCCCACGCCCCCTGGCAGAGCCCCCCCTACACCCCCACGCCCCCCAGCAGGGCTTCCCGCCCCCTCCCCCAGCAACCAGGCAGGCCTCTCAGCCACGGCCCCCCCGCTACCCCCCCATGCCCATCCTGACCCCCCCCCCCCGCACAACAAACTCCCTATTCCTGCCCCCCCGGCCTGTGATCCCCCAACTCCAGCAGGCTGCCCTCCCCCCCTCAAACTGTGATCCTCCCTCAGCCCCCCGGCCTCCCCCCCCGCTGACCCCCCCCCACATGTGACTCACAGGTGGGCCGGTTCGGATCGGCCACCTCCACGGTCTCCGAGAGGGAGGCGATGAATGTGGAGGCCACTTCCTCGGGGGTGTCGTAGGTGGACGGGTCTGGGGGGGGGCAGGAAGAAACGGGGGGGGCTGAGAAACTGGGGGGGTCACTCCCCCCACGCCGCCCTCTCCCCCGTTCCCCCCATCTCATCACCTCGACACTGCGGTTCTGTCCCGCTCCAGGCTCCGGACTCCTGGCAGGTCCGTTCTTTGGACCCGAACATGACGAGCCCCCGGCCGCACCGGTACCGGACCCGATCCTCCACCCGGTACTGCTGCCCGTCCTTCATCGCCCCGATGGGGATGCCGGGATCCGGGCACTGGCCCTCTGCGGGGGAGGGAGTGTCAGCACGTCAGCCCCTGCTGGGGGGTGTGGGCCCGTGTCGGGGCGTGTCGGCCCCTGCTGGGGGGGGTCAGGGAGTGTCAGCCTAGATTGGGGCGTGCTAGCCCGTGTCAACCCGTGTCGGGGCGTGTGGGCCCGTGTCGGGGGTGTCGGCCCGTGTCAACCCGGGCTGGGGCGCGTTAGCCCACGTCGGGGCGTGTCCGAGCTCCCCCCTCACCTCCGTCGTCGCAGATGGCCGTCCCCCGGCTCCACTTCCCGTTGGGCAGGCAGGTGCGGACGCGGGGCCCGCGCAGCGTGTACCCCTCGAAGCACTCGAAGGTCAGCGTCTGGCTGATGTTGTAGCGAGGCTGGCGCGGGTGGAAGTGGCCGTTGTCGAACTCCAGCGGGCCCAGGCACTGGATCGCTGCGGGCACAGGGGGGCGGTGTGTCCCGGGACACCCCCCCACGGCATCCGAACCCCCCCCCCGGCACTCGGACACCCCCCACGGCCCCGCCTCCCGAACCCCCCCCAGCTCCCAGGCCCTGCCCAGCCCCCGGACACCCCCCACGGCCCCCCGCCTCCCGAACCCCCCCGCCAGCTCCCAGGCCCTCCCCAGCCCCCGGACACCCCCCATGGCCCCCAGCCTCCCCCGGCACCCGACCCCCCCCCAGCTCCCAGACACCCCCTGGCACCCGGACACCCCCCACGGCCCCCCGCCTCCCGACCCCCCCCCAGCTCCCAGGCCCTCCCCAGCCCCCGGACACCCCCCATGGCCCCCAGCCTCCCCCGGCACCCGACCCCCCCCCAGCTCCCAGACACCCCCTGGCACCCGGACACCCCCCACGGCCCCCCGCCTCCCGACCCCCCCCCAGCTCCCAGGCCCTCCCCAGCCCCCGGACACCCCCCATGGCCCTCCGCCTCCCGAACCCCCCCCCAGCTCCCAGGCCCTCCCCAGCCCCCGGACACCCCCCACGGCCCCCAGCCTCCCCCAGCACCCAACACCCCCCCCAGCTCCCAGGCCCTCCCCAGCCCCCCCCCATGGCCCCCAGCCTCCCCCGGCCCCGCACCCCCCCAGCTCCCAAGCCCTCCCCAGCCCCCCCCATGGCCCCCAGCCTCCCCCGGCACCCCAACCCCCCCCAGCTCCCAGGCCCTCCCCAGCCCCCCCCATGGCCCCCAGCCTCCCCCGGCACCCCAACCCCCCCCAGCTCCCAGGCCCTCTCCAACTCCCGGACTCCCCCCATGCCCCCCAGCCTCCCCCGGCCCCGCACCTCTGCACTCGGCCTGGGCGAGGGGGCGTCCGCCGCGGGCGCTCAGGGGGCTCCAGCGGCCGTCGGCGCGGCACTGGCGGACCGGCGTGGGGTAGGGGAACTGCCCCTCGGGGCACTGGTAGACCAGCACCTGCCCCCCCCGCTGCAGCTTGGCCAAGCCCCCCACGATCGGCGCCGCCTGGGGGTCGCAGCTCGGGGCGTCGCTGGCGGCCATGCCTGGGGGGGGGGACACCAGAGTGTCAGGGCAAAGCCAGGGACCCCCCCCCGCGCCCGGCCATTTGCGTGGGACCCCCCCAAATATCCCCCCGTCCCGCCAGGGGGCGCCCGGCCATTTGCGTGGGACCCCCCCAAATATCCCCCTGTCCCGCCAGGGGGCGCCATTTGCGTGGGACCCCCCCAAATATCTCCCCGTCCCGCCAGGGGGCGCCCGGCCATTTGCGTGGGACCCCCCCAAATATCCCCCTGTCCCGCCAGGGGGCGCCCGGCCATTTGCGTGGGAACCATAAAAACCCACCTGCCGGGCAGGGGCAATATGTGTCGGACCTGCCCCAATTACCCCCCCTTTCTGACCGAGTCCTGGGATGGGGGGCGGGACTGGCTGGCAGGGGGGTCCAGCCAGGTCGGGGGCCCTGAGCTGGGAGGGGCAGGCGCGGGCTGGCTGGGTTGGGGGCTGGGGAGGCCCATGCGTGGGGCTGGCTGCGCTAAGGAGCCTGGTTAAGGGGCTGAGTTGGGGGCCGGGTTGGGGGGCTGTCGGGGGCGGGAGTTGGGGGGCGGGGGGACCCACCGAGGCTCAGCGCCACGAGCCAGGCGAGCAGCGGGGCTGCGGGTCCCATCGCTCCGTGCGTCCGTCCGGGGCTGAGCGGAGCCGGGTCTGGCCAAGCCCCGCTGCCCTGGGGCGGGGCTGGGGCGGGGGGGCGGCTCCGGGGCAGGTGCTCGGAGGGAGGGGGAGAGGTCGTGGGGGAGGGACCGGCCGTGGGGGACCTGGGGGGCGGGCCGGGGGGTGTCTCTCTCTGCCAGTTCCCGCTGCCCCTTGCGAAACCTGCCCTGCCTGGTAGCGTCTGGGAAATGACGGGGGGGGGGGGGTCTGAGGGGAATTTGGGGGGGGGCGAGGAATGAGCCAGCATCAGGAGGGGGATCAGGGGTGGGGGCACACGGAGGCGGGGGGATCCCTTCCCCCCCAGCCCAACTGGCCAGCTGACTTTTGGGAAATGCCCCCCCCCCATTAATTCCCCTCCCGAATTATTCCCCTCCCTAAACAAACTTCCGCTTTCCTGCACCGGCCGCCAGCTGCCCCTGGCCCGGGGCCAAACCGCGGGCTGGGGGGGGCAGCCCCTGCCTTTCCTAAGAACTGGCAGCTTCGGTCCCGTAAAGGAGGGTGTGAAGAGAACCCAGGAGTCCTGGCTCCCAGCCTCCCACTCCAATCCCATCCCAGACACGCAGCACATGGGGGGCCGAAGTCCAAGGTCTGTCTTTGTATACAGGGGGGTCACGGCCCCCAGCGCCCTCCCCCTTCCACTCCCTGCCCCCAGCCTGCCTGGGGAGGGGAGTCAGACCCCTGGAGAAGGGAATGAGATAAGAGGGAACTGCTGTGGAGAAGCTCACAGCGCTGGGGGGGTGCCCGACTGGGGGCACTGCCAGGGAGAAGCTCGCAGCCCTGGCAGGGGCACTGCTGTGGGGAAGCTCACAGTGCTGGGGTGCCCAATCAGGGGCACTGCCCTGGGGAAGCTCACAACCCTGGAGTGCCTGGCAAGAGGCACTGCTGTGCGGAAGCTCACAGCCCTAGGGTGCTGTCACGGAGTGTGGGGGAGTCAGGGCCCTGCACCCCGCATTTCTTGCGATTCCCCGGGACTCTCAGCCAGCCGGGGAAACAGAAGGTTTATTAGACGACAGGAACATGGTCCAGAACATGGTCCAGGTGCAGAGAACAGGACCCCTCAGCCGGGTCCATCTTGGGGGGAGCCTGGACCCCGGTGCTGAGCCTTCCCCCCCAGCCCCGGGCCTTCCCCCCCAGCCACCCCCCCCGCGTTTCCCCAGCCAGCTCCACACTGAAACTCTCCCCCCCTCCTCCGGCCTTTGTCTTTCACCTGATCTCTCCCTTCTCCAGCCCCTTCAGCTGGCACCTTGCTGGGGAGGGGCCCAGGCCATCAGTGGCCAGGAGACGGTGTCGGCCAGTCTCTGTGCAGACACCATCCCACCTCCTTGTCGCACCACCTAGAGACTTAGGAAATGCCTAGGGGAAACTGAGGCACCCACACAGTATTCAGAGAAAACATTAGAACATTCCCACTTCGTCACAGGAGCACGGCTGGGGGCACTGCTGTGGGGAAGTTCACAGCCCTAGAGTACACAGCCAGGGGCACTGCCATGTGGAAATTCACAACGCTGGGAGGTCCCTGGCTGGGGGCACTGCCATGGGGAAGCTCGCAGTGCTGGGGGGATGTGCGGCCGAGGGCACTGCCCTAGGGAAGCTCGCAGTGCTGGGGGGTCCCCGGCTGTGGGCACTGCCATGGGGAAGCTCGCAGCACTGGGGATGTGCGGCTGGGGGCACTGACCTAGGGAAGCTCGCAGCGCTGGGGGGTGCCCGGCTGTTGGCACTGCCATGGGGAAGCTCGCAGCGCTGGGGGGATGTGCGGCCGGGGGCACTGCCATAGGGAAGCTCGCAGCGCTGGAGGCCAGGGCAGGAAAAAGGCGGGGGGCACAAACCAGACAGAGACCCTGAGTTAGCAAACTCTCTGTTATTGTGGGGGCAGGCGCAGGCCGTGGGGGGCAGCGGGGGGTCCCCGCTAGGGGATAAAGGTCTCTCTGTCCTTGCCCCCCAGGTGCTGGCGCAGCCAGTCCTGCACCCTGAAGAGGCTGACGTAGAAGTCACGGGGGACGTGGCCCCGGGGGGGTCGCCTCCTCGTCACCTCCTCGTTCTTCTTCGGCTTCAGCGGGCACGGGTTGTAGGTGCCCCAGCTCACCACGCCCACCTGGGGAGACAGACACGGGGATGGGACCCAGGCGTCCGGGACAGCTCCCCCCACCTGCACAGCTCCCAGCCCCGGGGACAGAGAGGATGGGACCCAGGCGTTGGGGCAAGAAAGCTGGGGGGAGGGGCTTACCAACCTGGAAATACCTCTTCTTCTTCTCCAGGAACAACCCCCCGCCAGATTCACCTGTGGGGGAAACCAGAACTCAGACCCACAGGGGACAGACCCTGTTCCCTGCCCCCTAAGCCCACCAGTCCCTGCCCTGGGGCCGGGGGGAGCCAGCGCCCCCCAGAGGGGACAGGCCCCTGCCCCATTCCCCGCCCCCCTGAGCCAGGCAGTCCCTGCCCTGGGGCCGGGGGGAGTCGGCGCCCCCCAGAGGGGACAGGCCCCTGCCCCGTTCCCCACCCCCCCGAGCCAGCCAGTCCCTGCCCTGGGGCCGGGGGGAGCCGGCGCCCCCCAGAGGGGACAGGTCCCATGTCACCTTTGCAGGTAGAGGCCTCCTCGGAGCCGCCGCTGGCCTCCTGCCCGGAGCAGAGGAACCGGTCGGTCACCACCCGGGACACGTCTGACACGTTGGCGTAGATCATGTCGCGCTGGATGGCGCCAGCAATGCACGAAGGGCGCTGGGGGCGAGAACCAGGGCTTAGCTGGGCGCCAGGACTCCTGGGTTCTCTCCCAGCTCGGGGGGGAGGGGGGGGTCCGGGACTCCCGGGTTCTCTCCCAGCTCGAAACCGTGATTCGAGGGGCTCCGAAGCCGTGAGGTGTTTTGTGGACAATTCAGGAACTAGCTGGCCGGAGCCGGGGGTCTCGGTGTGCTGGGGAAAGAGGAGATCCCCCCGCCCCCCACGAACGGCCCAGCGCACGGTGAGACCGGCGGGGAGCTGCCGCGGCCCGACACCCCTGCCCGGCTTCTGGAGCTCAACAACGGGATCAAATCGGTTTCTAAGCCACGTCCTGTAGCTGCCGTTACCCGCCTCCGGTCAGCCCGTCCTCTTCACCCCCCTAAACCCCTCTCTGTGGCTCCGTGCCGGGCGCGATTCAGGGGGCTCTCCGGCGCGGGGGACGGGATTTGCCCGAGGACGTCGGGGTTTCTCCGGCGCGGCGCGGGGGACGGGATTTGCCCGAGGACGTCGGGGTTTCTCCGGCGCGGCGCGGGGGACGGGATTTGCCCGAGGACGTCGGGGTTTCTCCGGCACGGCGCGGGGGACGGGATTTGCCCGAGGACGTCGGGGTTTCTCCGGCGCGGGGGACGGGATTTGCTCGAGGACGTCGGGGTTTCTCTGGCACGGAGCGGGGGACTGGATTTGTCCGAGGACGTTGGGGTTTCTCCGGCGCGGGGGACGGGATTTGTCCGAGGACGTCGGGGTTTCTCCGGCGCGGGGGACGGGATTTGCCCGAGGACGTCGGGGTTTCTCTGGCACGGAGCGGGGGACTGGATTTGTCCGAGGACGTCGGGGTTTCTCCGGCGCGGTGCGGGGGATGGGATTTGTCCGAGGACGTCGGGGTTTCTCCGGCGCGGCGTGGGGGACGGGATTTGTCCGAGGACGTCGGGGTTTCTCCGGCGCGGGGGACTGGATTTGCCCGAGGACGTCGGGGTTTCTCCGGCGCGGGAGACGGGATTTGCCCGAGGACGTCGGGGTTTCTCCGGCACGGCGCGGGGGACTGGATTTGTCCGAGGACGTCGGGGTTTCTCCGGCACGGAGCGGGGGACGGGATTTGTCCGAGGACGTCGGGGTTTCTCCGGCACGGAGCGGGGGACGGGATTTGTCCGAGGACGTCGGGGTTTCTCTGGCGCGGGGACTGGATTTGTCCGAGGACGTCGGGGTTTCTCCGGCACGGGGACGGGATTTGTCCGAGGACGTCGGGGTTTCTCCGGCACGGGGACGGGATTTGTCCGAGGATGTCGGGGTTTCTCCGGCACGGGGGACGGGATTTGCCCGAGGACGTCAGGTTTCTGCCGCCCGCTCGCATGCGCGGGACGCGCTGCTGTTGACCTCCAGCCTCGCTCTTTGGCCCGCCTGGGAACCGCGCTCTGTTTCGTTCAGATTTGATGGCATTTTGCAGACGCCTAAAAATCTTGTGTGACAATGAGCGGGCGGGCCGGCCCCGTGTCCGCGGTTCTGCGTGCGGCTGCCGCGGTGCGACCGGCGCAGCCCCGGTGAGCCCTGGCCCCACGGATGCTCCGGCAGGGGCTGGCAGGGGATCGCTGCGGCAGCCGGGCCGGGGCCGAGCTCGCCCCGCACAGACCGAGCCGGGCTGCCGAGGGACGGACGCTGATCGCACGGAGCAGCCCAACCCCCCGGCTCGGGCTCGGCCCAGCACAGCCCCCGGAGCCTGCGGCCTGGCCCGTCCCCCCAGGGAGAGGTCACCGCGCCAAGAGTGACACAAGTGTGTGTGTCTGTGTGTCAGGATGTGTGTAAAGGAGACCATGTGTGCGAGGAAGACCAGGGTGTGTGTTTTGGGGGGTGTGCAAGGGAGACCGTTGTGTGTGCACGTCGGGGCATGTGCGAGGGAGACCGTGTGTGTCGGTGTGCGAGAGACTGTGTGAGAGACAGCTCAGCAGAGATGGGGGGTGCGGGGGGACACCCCATCAGCCCCCCCAGCTTCTCCCCTGCTGCAAATCCCCCCCAAATGGAGCAGGAACCCTGGGGGGGCAGAGGGACCCACCTACCGACTTGTTGGTCTTGATTTGCACATTTAACCTCTCGCTGGTCAGGGAGACGAAGTGGGCGGGGACCCGCTCCAGGCCCAGCAGCTCCAGCTCTGCAGGGCAGACAGCCAGGTCAGGGCAGGATGCCTGGGTTCCCCGGAAGGGCAGCGGGGGCCCCCCACACCCTCAGCCCTGCCCCCCGAGCTGGCCGCCTCTGCCCACAGCCTGGAGCGGCGCTCCCCACGCCATCCTGCCCCTGCCCGCGGAGCCCGGCGCCGCGAGACGCTCCCTGGGCCGCCAGCCTCGAGGGACGCACGGGGCGATCGTGTGCCCCCCAGCAAGGGGCGGGCGTGGCCCCTGGGACGTCGCACGCACCGTGATCCTTGCACGTCGTCCCCTGGGGCATCTTCAGAGCTCGATTCGCTCGCTTTGTGCAGGGCAGGCAGATGGGTCTGGGGAGGAGAGAGACGGGCGCTGAGCTGGGGCTAGATCAGGGGCTAGATCAGGACCGGCGCCCCCTAGAGGGGACAGACCCCTGCCCCATTCCCCGCCCCCCTGAGCCAGCCAGTCCCCACCCTGGGGGCAGATGGGAGCCGGCGCCCCCTAGAGGGCACAGGCCCCGGCCCCGCTCCCCGCCCTCTCTCCCCAGGAGGGGGCGCTCTCACCTGACCTGCCCCGAGAACTGCACGGCCTTCTGCAGTCTGATCAGGGACACGTCGTGGTCGTAGTACTCTGGGATGCCCTGGCCGGCCTTGGCCGTGACGTTGTAGCTCGGGTGATCGGTCCTGCTCTCGATGGGGATCTCCGCCGTCCCTGCCCCGAGACACAGCCTCAGCCCTGGCCCAGCCCCACGGCTGCCCCCCTCGCAGCCCGGGGACGGGCCCCCACCCTGGATGCTCCTCCTCGGGACATGGGGCTGGCAGCAGACTGGGGGCTGGGTTCGAGTCTGTACCCAGGGACTTCCCCCCGCCTGGTCTCCTGGGGCCCTGGGGGGCCGGTGCCCGCAGCAGGGAGTGCGTCGGGGGTGTTGGTACGGGAAATATCCGCAGATCTGCATGTCCGGGCCCACAGGTACGTGGGGTGGGTCTGACTTGGCCACGAGTCCAAACAGCTGCCGCCAGCCGCCCCCCCGGACCCCTGCCCACAGCTCCGGGCGCCCCCTCAGGAAAGCGAAGGGGGCAGAGAAGGGAACAGAACTGATTCAGCGGCTGGTCCGTGCGCCTGGGCCCGTTCAGCCTGGGAAAGAGATGACCGAGGGGCTGTGAACCGGGCCGGCTGGAGAGCGGGACCAGGGGAGCGTTATTCACCCCTTCCCGGAACGCCGGAACCAGGGGGCAAGCCAAGAAGTGACCGGGCAGCGGGCTCCAAACCCACACAAGGCGTCGCCCAGCGTGCCAACAACCGGAGGAACTCACTGCCGGAGGGTGCTGTAAGGCCAAAGCTCCTGGAGGATGGGTCTGTGGGTGGCTACGAGCCGGGATGGGCAGGGACGCCGCCCCGTGGCCCGAGTTCCCAGCCCTCGGACTGCCAGAGGCTGGGACTGGCCGGCAGGACGGCTCACTCGCTCATTGCCCTGCTCTGTTCATTCCCCTTGTCGGCCCATGGGGCCGTTCTCCTGCCCGTCAGCGGGGCCCGGGCCAGCCGAGGCGCCAGGCTGGGCTTTCACAAGCCATTGCCCAGGGGCCGGGCGGGGGCACGGCGAGGGGAACGAAGCGCCCGGGTCAGAGCTGAGGAAAGGTCGCGTGCTGCGGGACAGGGGGAAAAGGGCCAAGGGGAGACCCGCGCCGGAGGCGACTCTGCCAGCGGGCACGTGCCGGGAAAGAGGCTAGTGGTTAGAGCGCTGGGAGCCAGGAAGCCTGGATTCTCTCCCAGCTCTGGGAGGGGAGTGGGGTCTAGTGGCTAGAGCACTGGGGGCTGGGCGCTAGGACACCTGGGTTCTCTCCCGGCTCTGGGAGGGGAGTGGGGCCAGGTGGGTTAGAGCAGGAGGGCTGGGAGCCAGGACTCCTGGGTTCCAAGGGCCGAGTGCTGTGCAGGGTCCCTTACCCACTTTTACTCTCCAGAGGGACGTGTCTGTCACCTGGTTGAAGCAGTGTGCGGCCGTCAGGACCCACGAGTCAGAAACCAGGGACCCCCGGCACGACGCACCTGTCGTCCCCTATGGACAGGGAGAGGGTCCAATGCAGGGAGGGGCTGTGGGAGGAATGCCTCCTCTCCCAACACTGCTAGGGGGACCAGCAGTGCTCACAGCCCCCAGGGAGGGAGGAAAAAGGACCCAGGCATCCAGGACAGCAGTCCCAGCCCCCGGGGAGGGAGGGAACAGGTGTGACAAAGCGGGACTGTTCTGAATATTTCCTCTGAATACTGTAGGGGTGCCTCAATTTCCCCTAGGCATCTCTTAAGTCTCTAGGGGGTGTGATAAGGGGGTGTGATTGTTGCAGAGCAAAGGGCCAGGGTACATAAATGGCCAACACCCTGTTTCCTGGCAACTGATGGCCTGGGCCCTTCCCCCCTGCAAGGTGAGAGCTAAAGGGCTGGAGAACAAAGGAATCCGGTGACCTCATGGCCCGGGAAAGGGACAAAGCCCAGAGGAGGGGGGCTGTAGGGAGTTTCAGTTTGGGGCTGGCTGGTTGGCTCACTGCCCCCCAAAATGGACCCGGCTGAGGAGTCCGGTTCTCTGCACCTACAAGCTCTGTGTTAGACCATGTTCCTGTCGTCTAATAAACCTTCTGTTTTACTGGCTGGCTGAGAGTCACGTCTGACTGCGGAGTTGGGGGGCAGGACCCTCTGGCCCCCCAGGACCCTGCCTGGGCGGACCCACTGTGGGAAGTGCACGGAGGGGCAGAAGATGCTGAATGCGCCGAGGTCAGACCCAGGAAGGGGGAAGCCGGGGGAGCTGTGTGTCCTGCAGACAGGCTGCTCCCCGAGAGGAGACTTCCTCAGAGTCCTGCCCGGCGTCGTAGGAAGCAGTTCCAGAGCCTCGCCCGGGGACTCCACAACAGGACAGCGGTCCCAGCCCGCAGGGAGGGAAGGAGGGAACGGGACCCAGGTGTCCGGGACAGCGGTCCCAGCCCGCAGGGAGGGAAGGAGGGAACGGGACCCAGGTGTCCGGGACAGCGGTCCCAGCCCGCAGGGAGGGAAGGAGGGAACGGGACCCAGGTGTCCGGAACAGCGGTCCCAGCCCCCAGGGAGGGAGGGAACGGGACAGCGGTCCCCCGAAGAGGGCTCAGCAGACAGACCCACCTTGATGACCACGTGCCAGGGGTTCCGCTGCTGGGACGTGGCACTCAGCGAATCGTTTCCTAGCCCGCAGAGATCGTGGATGTTTTTTGGGTCTGTGCCATGTGGAGGGAAGAGGGTTAGTCCTCAGGGTCACTGCTTGCCACATCCCTCTGTGTGTCCTCCACATCCTAGGGTCACTGTTCTGGAAGACCCCCAAGCCCACATGGCCCCATAGTCCCAGCAGAGCCCCCGCTCCCTCAGACTGGTGCCCCATGGGAAGAGATCCCCCCGCCCCGGCTTGGTTCCCCTCTGGGAGAGACGCCCCCACCCAGTTCCAAACAGGGAGACATGACACCCCAGCCCTCCTCCTTGGCAGCTTGACTAGACAGCCTGCAAAGACGAGGCCCCCTCGCTGTGACTGGGGGACGCTGCACCCGCTGCACGGGTTGGCCCCTACGTACCCAGGACATCCTCAAACGCAGCCTTGAGATCCTGGCTTGAGTCCATCTTGAAGGCGTGCCTCTCCCCTTCCTTCTTAGAAGCGATCTCATTAAGGCCATCCCAGTCCACCTCCAGCGTCCCAATCCCAAAGGCATAGACATCTAGGAGGCAAGTCAAGGAACTGCATGAGGGCACCGAGAATCCGAAGGGTTTGGAGCTGGTGTTGAGGCTGGAAAGTCACTGGAGAGCCCTGTCCCTGGTAGTGTGGCGTCTACAACCAGCAGTGCGCCCAGAACCAATTCTTAGAGCATTCTGGAACCCAGCCGGGCTTAGAAATGGTGTTGAGGCACCTAGAACAAACAGCAGCAAGGCACTAGGACGGGTACTGTGGTGCCTAGAATTGGCACAGTGCCTAAAATTGGCACAGTGCCTTATTACTAGGGCATAAGAAAGGCCATACTTGGTCAGACCAAAGGTCCAGCTAGCCCAGTATCTGGTCTTCTGACAGTGCCCAATGCCAGGTGCTTCAAAGGGAATGAACAGAACAGGTAATCATCAAGTGAGCCATCCCTTGTTGCTCATTCCCAGCTTCTGACAAACCAAGGACCTAGGACCGTCTAGGACATAATAATGCCTAGAACCAGTGTTGAGGTACCTAGAACCCACAGTAGAAGGAATTGGGTAGTGAGAAATAGGGTGCACAGAGGAACCTGGACATTGTAGCATATAGATGCTAAAATTGAGTTATCATTATTCATACCTATAACTGGCACCTAGAATCAAGAAAACAGAAAACTTGGTAGCAAATTGAGCAACTCAAAAGTTTAAGTGTGGAACGTCCCTCCCCCTGAACAAAGAAAAATGACCTTTTTGGTCAAAAATTTTCAGCAGGCACTATCTATTTTCAGTTAAAACTGAAAAAAATGGCAAAATTTGAAAAACACCCAGAAACATCTGAAGAAAATGCTTAATAAAAGCCTTTGTTGTTTTCATCAAAACTTTTTTGTGGGAAGAAAACTCATTTCATAGCCAGGTCTGGTTTCAGGAAAATAGAACAAATGTAGTGGTACCTAGAACCAGCAGTACAAATAACTTGGTGGTAAGCTACTGAGCTGCTTAGGATGGGTGCTGAAGCACCAGATCCTGGTATTGCAGCGCCAAGGAAGATATTGACAAATCTAGAATGGGAAGTGCCAAGATCCTGGAACTGTAGCCACAGCCAAGTAATGAAGCACCTAGAACTGGCATGGAGGCACCTAGAACAGGTAGATCACATCAGTGAAGGACTGCAACCATCACTGGCATGTGGAATGGACCCAAGCGTGTTGGCAGACTCACCTAGGTAGTCTTTCCTGTCTGGCTTGATCTCTAGGACATCTTCTATCTTGACCACCGCATCCTTGGGAGATCCTCCCATGTTGTATTTGCCTGAAACAACATCCTATGGGTTAGGAGACATGACCCATTCCCTTCCCCCAGGACAGGGGCACATTGACAATGGGCTATGCAGTTGGGAAGCTTGACCTACACCCACTGAGGGTGGGGGTCAGATAACCCCTTCCCTGGCCCCCAAAGAATGGAACAGTCGCTCCTCACCATCTGTCAGCACAATGATAGCATGCCGGATTTTCTTCCACGCATCCGGCTTGCCCGCCCGGTTGAAGGTTTCCTTCTGGAACAGGATCATGTTATACACCTCCAGCAGCGCCGCTCGGATGTTGGTCCCAGTCCCGTTGCCATGATCTGCAAAAGGATAAAATACCCCCTACACCTAGAACTGGTGCTAAGGCACCTAGAACCCAGGATATAGTGAAGCATCTGAAACTCATGTGGGGGAGCCTAGAGCCAGTAATGACAATAGCTGGAATAGATCTATCTAGAGCCAGTGGAATCTAGAGCTCAATTTCAGAGGTGATGCGTGAGGGGGCATGTGAGATCACGTTCCTTCCTCCCCCCAGATTTGATGCTTGGCTTGGACTGGGCATGCTCAGTAACACTGCTGAAGCCAGCTGCCCTCGCTCTGCCCACCCCCATCAGCAGGCATGGGTCGTCTCTGCTGGTGTTGATGCATCTAGAGCCCTAAAGGAGATGCAGCTATTGAAGCTCCTAGAACCCATAATACCCAGAACTTGTGTTGAGGCGTCTAGAACCAGTAATGGGGTTGAGGGGCCTAGAAGCATAGTGCCCACACGTGGTGCTAAGTCATCAAGAACCAACAGTGCCCAGGACTAGTGCTAAGGCAACGAAAATTCTCGTGAGATTAAGGGCTGGTATTGAGGCACCTAGAACTTAACATTTCCTCCCACTCAATCTCACTCGGCATTTTCCTTAGTTTGGGGAAATTAGTTCTCTTGAAGCACTAAATATGTATATTTCTGGCTGGGACCGTCTCTGTTTGCTCATATTGAATGCAACAAGGTCATGATCACTGGTCTCTAGGCAACCACTGACTTGCAGTCCAGTGATCAATTCCTCTTTATCTGTCATAGTAAGATCCATAATAGAGTTAGTTCATGGTGGGTGCGATACTTTCTGAGTTAGCAAGTTACATTCTATTATTTTTAGAAACCCTAACGATGGTTTATTACTGGCTTGATGAGACCACCAGCATCCATCTCCCAGTCTGAAGGTAGGTGTTGAGGCACCTAGAACCCAGGTAATACCCAGGGTCCTGCGGCACCTAATACGGGTCGTGGGTGGTATTGAAAGCGCGAGACCCCCATGCATTAGGGAGGCCACACAAAGAGGAAGCATGCAAAACCTTGAAAATTCATCCCCGTCTTTGTCTTTTTGATAACTTCATCTGCTTCAGCAGCTTCGGGATCATAAATGGCAACGATTTTCTTGGGCTTGGTGGCGTAGGAGATCACAGCAAAGCTGGACGCTACTTCAAAGCTGGCAATCTGGAACGGGTGAGAGATAGGGAGGGAACAGGAAACAGAGGAAGAGGAGGACAGGGTATGAGAAAGAACAGGAAAGTGAGCTCTGGCAATGAGAGAGACCTAGACCCAGTGCTGAGGGGCCCAGAGCAGGTGCTGAGGCATTTAAAACCAACACTGAGACACCTAGAATTTGCAGCACATGTGGCTGGTATTGAATAACCTAGAACCAAGGTGGTGGCACCTAGAACCTGCAATGCCCATAAGCTGTCACTGTAGGTAGACTCAGCCTATGAGCACCTGGAACTTGCAGCAGCCATATAAGGCCGTGAGATTCCTAGAATGGGGGAGAGGCACTTACAACTTGTAGCACTCATTGTTGGCACTGGAATACCTAGATTTGATGTGTGAGAAGCTACAATTTGCAGTGCCCATGGCTACCACTGCGATACCGAGAACAGGCATGCAGGCATCTAGAATCTGTAGCATTCATGGCTGGCCTGCGGCATCTACCGCCTGGGCACAAGCCCCGAGAACTTGCAGCGTCCATGGCTGGCGTTGACGTACCTAGAACCAGCAGGCCTGTGCACAGAACTTGCGTCACCCACGTCTGGCAGTGAAAGAACCTTTGAGCTGACATACAAGTACCTAGAACTTGCAGCATCCACAACGGACACTGAGGCGCCCAGAACTATTGAGGAGACCCCTAGAAAAACCGCAGCTGCCATGGCTGGTGTTGAGGCGCTTAGAACCAATGCTGGGACATAGTTCCTGACAGCGGAGCTGCCACCCCCACCCCGGACTCACCCGGTCCACAATGTTCTCCACCCATTCCTTGAAGATCTGGAAGCTTTCTTTGTTGACGCTCTTCGAGGAGTCCACCAGCAGGTAGACGTTAAGGAAGCTGTCGTCGCTAAGAATGAGCCTGCGGCCCAGGAACGTTGCTGGGCAGGGGAACCGGGAGGGGTTATCTGCACCATCCTGGGGAGGGGGATCCCCCCGTGTGCGCCACCTCCCTTACACCAAGTAGTACCAACCCCTACTCCCTCAATTCCCTCCTCTCCCCACTGCCTCTTGCCACCCCATGAGTTACCCCCATCTCTTGGGCTCCCACCCCCACCGCATCCTCTTCGCCCCGCAGACACCACCCTCTCTCCCTGGTCCCCACCCCCTCAGAATCCCCCCCATACTCCCCAGTGCCTGCCCCCCCCCACACTCCCAGGCAGACTCACGTGTCTTTAGGATGGAGGTGTTGAGGCTGGAGGAGGCCGAGGAGCTGGCCAAGCCCAAGACATTGGAGAAGGAGGCTCCGAACTCGGCCCCGACGTCCTCCACCCGGTCGTAGGAGAAAGGGGCTGTGCGGGCAGGGGGGAAGCGGGGCCCCCGTTAGCCAGGCAGCACGGAGCATGGCGCCGGAGGTGCGGGGGAGACAGAGGGTCAAGGAAGGATGGGGAGGGGGACCCTGGGCAGGTGGGTGGGAGCTGCGGAGCGGGGTGAAGGAGCTGCAGGGATGGGAGAACCTGGAGGGGGTAGAGAGCCAGAAGGGGGAGCCCTGGGCTAGGGATGAGGGGAGGGGAGGAGGGAAGGGATGGGGTGGGGGGGAATCACTCACCTCTGCAGCTGGGCTCAGCCCCCGACCACTCCCCGGCCTCGGTGCAGATGCGCTGGGCAGAGCCCACCAGAGACAGCCCTGGCTGGCAGCGGTAGGAGACCTGCTCGCCCAGCCGGTACCGGCTGCCGCTCTTCGTCGTCCCCGCCGGCACCCCGGGGTTGGGGCAGTGCTCAGCTGGGGGGAGAGAGAGGTGAGAACGGCCCCCTGACCCTCAGTTTCCGACCCCCCGGGACCCACCTCCACCCCTGAGCCCCCTGGGGACATAGGGGATCTCAGGGGGGTCTCACCTCCATCGTCGCAGGCGGGGGTGCCCCCGTCCCAGTGCCCGTTCCCCTGGCAGATGCGCTGGGCTGGCCCCCGCAACGTGTACCCGTCCAGGCACTCGAAGGTCAGGACGCTGCCCACAGGGTAGGATGCCCGGCGCGGCTGGAATGAGCCGTTCTCAAACGCCAGCTGCGCCGGGCAGCGGATCTCTGAAACCAGAATGGAACCGGAGTGGCGAGAACCCAGGAGTCCTGGCTCCTGGCCCCCCCACCCCTCCAGCCCACTCGACCCCACTCCCCTCCCAGAGCTGGGGATAGGCTCCCAACCCCATCCCGCTCTAAACGCCAGCCCCCACTCCCCTTCCAGAGAACCCCGGTGTCCGGGCACCCCGTACCTCTGCAGAGCGGCTTGGTGGAGACGGAGCCTCTCGGGGTACGGAGCGGGGTCCAGCGCCCGTTGTCCTGGCAGAGGCGGCTGCCCAGGGGGTAGGGGTAGAAGCCCGGGGGGCAGGAGTAGGTGAGCACGCTGCCCCGGCGGTACCCGTCCGACAGGGCGAATGTGCCATTGCGGATGGCCACGTCCTGGCCACAGGAGGGCGCTGCCTCCTCGGGGGGCTGCGCCCAGGCACCTGGGGGAGACGGGGAACACGCAGGGACCAAGGGAGGAGAGAGAGAGATTCGGAGGAAAAGGAAGAGAGAAAAAAAGAGCAGAGACGAGACAGAGGGCAGGAAAGAAAAAGGGAATGAGAAAAAACGAAAGAGAGAGAGAAAGAAGGAGAGACTGATAAGGGGGGGAGAGAAAGAAAGAAAGAAAGAACAGAATGAACCGGGGAATGAGAGAAAGACAGAACGAGGCGGCTTGCGAGAGGGGGAAGAGGCAGGAAGAGGGATGGAGGCAGAAGACGGGAGGAGAGAGGGCGGGATGGGCAGCAGGATGGGGGGACAGGAAAAGGGGAACGAGAAACAAGCCCAGTGAAGGAGTGCGGGGAGGATGTTTCAGTCCCACCCCCCCGAGATCGACCCCCCCAAACTCCCTCTGCATCCCTCGCCCGCCCTGTCCCTGGGGGGCTCCGCACCCCTCCCCGTACCTGGGCGGAGGGCGAGCAGGAGGAGAGCGCAGAGGGAGGGGGCCATGGTGGTTCCTGGGGGGGACCCGCGCACCTGCTCCTGGCCTCGGCTGCTCTGCTATGGGGACCCTCCCCTGCGGGGCCAGGCCCAGCCTTGGGCCCCTCCCTCCCCAGGCGATAGGGCTGGGCTCTCGCCCCCCCCGCCCCCGCTCAGGGCTGGCAGCGTTCCTGAGGGGGAAGGGCCAGTGTCCCCCCCCTGGGCAGCTGCGGGCAGGGGTCTGGCCTTGCGGCCCCCAGGGTCAGGGTCTGTTTGTTTTGGTGACACGCACAGGGCTGCACAAACAAGGGCTCATTTCCCGGATCCCCGGTTAATGGGTACAGGATTAGTGAGCACCGAGCCAGCCCCCCGGCCCCGCCCCCGCCGGGAGAGAACCCAGGAGTCTGGGCCCCCCCCGCCCCCACGTCTGCTCTAACCATCAGACCCCACTCCCCGTCCCCGCCGGGAGAGAACCCAGGAGTCCGGGGCTCCCTCCTGTCTGCTCTAACCACCACATGCCACTCCCCGCCCCCGCCGGGAGAGAGCCCAGGAGTCCGGGCCCCCCCCATCTGCTCTAACCACCACACTCCACTCCCCACCCCCGCCAGGAGAGAACCCAGGAGTCCAGGCCCCCCGCCATCTGCTGTAACCACCAGACCCCACTCCCCGCCCCTGCCGGGAAAGAACCCAGGAGTCCGGGGCCCCCTCTCATCTGCTCTAACCACCCACCCCACTCCCCGCCCCCACCGGGAGAGAACCCAGGAGTCCGGGGCCCCCTCCTGTCTGCTCTAACCACCACACGCCACTCCCCGCCCCCACCGCCAGAGCACCCAGGAGTCTGGGCCCCCTCCCGTCTGCTCTAACCACCAGACCCCACTCCCTGCCCCGCCGGGAGAGAACCCAGGAGTCTGGGCCGGCCCCCATCTGCTCTAACCACCACACTCCACTCACTGCCCGGAGAGAACCCAGGAGTCCGGGCCCCGCCCCCGTCTGCTCTAACCACCAGACCCTACTCCCCACCCCCGCCGGGAGAGAACCCAGGAGTCCGGGCCGCCCCCCCGTCTGCTCTAACCACCAGACCCCATTCCCCACCCCCGCCGGGAGAGAACCCAGGAGTCCGGGCCGGCCCCCATCTGCTCTAACCACCAGACCCCACTCCCCGCCCCTGCCGGGAGAGAACCCAGGAGTCCGGGCCACCCCCCCGTCTGCTCTAACCACCAGACCCCGCTCCCCGCCCCCGCCGGGAGAGAACCCAGGAGTCCGGGCCGGCCCCCATCTGCTCTAACCACCAGACCCCACTCCCCGCCCCCGCCGGGAGAGAACCCAGGAGTCCGGGCCGGCCCCCATCTGCTCTAACCACCAGACCCCACTCCCCGCCCCCGCCAGGAGAGAACCCAGGAGTCCGGGCCGCCCCCCCGTCTGCTCTAACCACCACACTCCACTCCCCACCCCCGCCGGGAGAGAACCCAGGAGTCCGGGCCGCCCCCCCGTCTGCTCTAACCACCAGACCCCACTCCCCACCCCCGCCGGGAGAGAACCCAGGAGTCCGGGCCCCCAGCCCCCTCCTCGTTCAGAGTGGGAGATGGGGGAGGGGCACGTTTGTGTGTGGGGGGCTGGTTTCCATGGTGATTTTATGGGTAAAAAATGTCCCTCGTCCCCCCGCCCATCTGGTGCTTGGCGCCGCGTGATGACGTCACTGTTCTTAAAGGGGAGGACGCGAAAGGGAGAATTAAAGGGGCCCCTGGAGGGAGAAGTAGCCACCAAATCCCCAAGTGCCCTCAGCTCCCACAATGCACTGGGTCTGCCCCCCCCACGTATCCCCATATCCCATGATGTACCAGGGCCACCTCCCCGCAATGCACCCCGGTATCCCACAATGCACCAGAGCCTTGCCCTGCCACGCACCCCTGTATCCCACGATGCACTGGGGTTATCTCCCCCCCAACAATCCCCCGTATTCCGGGATGCACTGGGGCCATCGCCCCCAACAATCCCTATATCACAGATGCACTGGGGCCTTGTCCCCCCATGCACCCCCGTATCCCACAATGCACCAGAGCCTTGTCCTGCTACACACCCCCGTATCCCACGATGCACTGGGGCTGCCTCACCCCACGCACCCCCATATCTCATGATGCACTGGGGCCGTCTCCCCCCAACAATCCCCTATATCCCACGATGCACCGGGGCCTTGTCCCTCCACGCACCCCTGTATCCCATGATGCACCGGGGCTGCCTCTCCCCAACCCCCCCATATCTCACGATGCATGGGGCCGCCTCCCCCCCATGCACCCCCATATCCTACTATGCACTGAGGCCACCTCCCCCTCTGCCCTCTCCCACACCGGGTTCGCCTCCCCCCTGTATCCCACAATGCAGCGAGGCTGCCTCCCCCCCAACGCATCCCCGTATCCCACGATGCACCGGGGTGGTGGGGCTGCCTCTCCCCCCCCCGTCCTCTCGCCTACCTTCCCCGTTTACTTTTCATCTGGCGGACAATAATCTCCCCGCCGGGTCCTGCCCCTTTAAGAGCCCCTCGCCTCGCCTGGCCCCTTTAATTCCCTTTCTCTGGAGTTGGCTCCTTGTGCAAAAATAGAAAACCCCCCAAACCCCCCAAAGCGAAGCGAGGGGCAGAAACCCGGAGGGGTCGGGACCCGCGGCCGCCTGCAGGTGAGGGGGGGCACCCAGGGAGTGGGGGGGGTGCAATGGGGGGCGGGTGCAAAGGGGGAGGGGGCAGTGGGGGGGTACAATGGGGCGCGGGGGGGGTGGAATGGGGGAGGGGCGTAGTGGGGGAGGGGTGCAATGGAGCGCAGGGGGTTAGGTGCAAAGGGGGAGGGGCACAATGGGGTGCAGGGGGTGGGTGTAATGGGGGCGGGACGCAAAGGTCGGGTGCAATGGGGGAGGGGTGCAGGGGGGTGGGTGCAATGGGGGTGGGGCGCGGCGCAGAGGTTGAGTGCAGTGGGGGAGGGGCGCAGTGGGGGAGCTCTGTCCAGGGTGGGTTCAGGGCCACTTTGCAGCCGATCAGGTGGGTGCCTGCCTCGGCCCCACCCCCCCCGGATGTGGGGCGCGGGGAAGGCAGCCGGGGCCGGCAGGGTGGGCCGGCCGGGTGTGATCGGGGCAAAAGGGGGAGCATGACGGAGAAAGGGGGTGCCCGGGGGCTGTCCGGCCTCAGCTAACCCTGTCCTTCCTGTCTGCCTCCAGCCCGGCCTCACTTCCAGTCGCCCCCTGGCTCCCCCTTCCAGCCCCCCAACTCCCCCCCAGCTCCCCCTTCCACCCCCACAACTCCCCTCAGCTCCCCCTTCCAGCCCCCCCCTTCCCGGCCCCCTGCTCCCCTTTCCAGCTCCCCCTTCCAGCTCCCACAACTCCCCCCGGCTCCCCCTTCCAGCTCCCACAACTCCCCCCGGCTCCCCCTTCCAGCCCCACAACTCCCCCGAGCCCCCGGCCCCCCCGGCATGGCGTCGGGCGTGGAGCTGCTGCGGTTCCAGCTGCCGGGCCACGAGGCGGCCACGCTGCGGAACATGAACCAGCTGCGCTCGGAGGAGCGCTTCTGCGACGTGACCATCGTGGCCGAGAGCCTGAAGTTCCGGGGCCACAAGGTGATCCTGGCGGCCTGCTCCCCGTTCCTGCGCGACCAGTTCCTGCTGAACCCCTCCTCCGAGCTGCAGGTCTCTCTCATGCACAGCGCCAAGATCGTGGCCGACCTGCTCCTCTCCTGCTACACCGGGGCCCTGGAGTTCGCCGTGCGCGACATCGTCAACTACCTGACGGCCGCCAGCTACCTGCAGATGGAGCACGTGGTGGAGAAGTGCCGCAACGCCCTCTCCCAGTTCATCCAGCCCCAGATCGGCCTCAAGGAGGACGCCCCCCCGGCCAAGGGGGGAGCCCCCCGGGCGCCGGCCGGCCCCTCGCCCCAGGAGCGGGCCCGCCACCGCCTCCCGGCCTGGCCCCTCAAGCTGGAGCTGGAGGAGCTGGAGCTGAAGGACGAGGAGGAAGAAGAGGACTACGGGGACGACGACGGCGTCTCCGACATCTGCATCGTCAAGGTGGAGTCGGCCCTGGAGGTGGCCCAGCGGCAGAAGAAGCAGCAGCAGCAGGCGGCCTGGGCCAAGGAGGGGTCCCCGCCCCCCGGCTGGGCCAAGGAGCAGCAGCAGGAGGCCCAGGTGAACTCCACGGTGGCCGAGGGGCCGGCGCCGCCTGAGCCGGCCCCGCAGGGCGTGGTCAAGGCCTGCTACAGCCTGGCCGAGGACGCCGAGGGCGAGGGGCTGCTCATCTTCCCGGGGGGCACCTACGCGGAGGAGGCCGGCGGGCGCCCCGGGGCCGGGCGCGGGGGGCCAGCGGGCCCCCACCCGCTGCGCAGCATCCGCTGCGCCAAGTGCGAGGAGGCCTTCCAGGGGGTGGAGAAGCTGGTCTTCCACATGCGGGCCCAGCACTTCATCTTCATGTGCCCCCGCTGCGGCAAGCAGTTCAACCACAGCAGCAACCTCAACCGGCACATGAACGTCCACCGGGGCGTCAAGTCCCACTCCTGCGCCGTCTGCGGCAAGAGCTTCACCCAGAAGTCCACCCTCCACGATCACATGAACCTGCACAGCGGCCAGCGCCCCTACCGCTGCTCCTACTGCGACGTGCGCTTCGCCCACAAGCCCGCCATCCGCCGCCACCTCAAGGAGCAGCACGGCAAGACCACCGCCGAGAACGTGCTGGAGGCCAGCGTCTCCGAGATCAACGTCCTGCTGCCCTAGCGGGCGCCGGGAGGGCAGCTGGGGCTGGCGGTCAGAGCCCGGAGGGTGGGGGGGCTGGGAGCCAGGACGCCTGGGTTCTCCCCCAGGCTCGGGGAGGGGAGTGGGGTGTAGTGGTTAGAGCAAGGGGGGGCTGGGAGCCAGGACGCCTGGGTTCTCTCCCGGGCTCGGGGAGGGGAGTGGGGTGTAGTGGTTAGAGCAGGGGGGGGGCTGGGAGCCAGGACCCCGGGTTCCATCCCGGGCTCGGGGAGGGGGAGAGGAGGGGCGCTACCGGGTTAGAGCCGGGTGCGTTTTCCCAGCAGCCAAAGAATGAACGTCCCCGGCAGGGGAATTGGAGCCCAGGATGTGCAGAGCGAAATGCCGGGCCGGGTGGCCTACGGCGGCGGGAGGGGGCGTCTCCAGTAGCTGGTAGTAGTAGGTTTTTATCCGTCTCTCCTGATGGCAAGACAGGGGTTTAGCGACCTTCAGCTAGCCAAGTGCAGATTTAGCCACTAGGAATTAGAGAGGGACTGGCGGGGGTGGGGATGGGGCACGGACCTTTCCCCTCTGGCCCCAGGGTGGGGGCTGGCTGATGGGGCGTGGGGCTGTCCCCCTCTGGGGGGCACCGGCTCTGGGGCTCACCCTCCACATCCTTACAACCAGTTTTTAGATTGTTTAAAACTTTTTTTTTTATTAAAAGGAAAGAAAAGAAAGAAGTGTCCAAGCTGTTTTATTTGGGAGTGGGGTGCAGTGGTTAGAGCGGGTGGGGGGCTGGGAGGCAGGACTCCTGGGTTCTCTCCCGGCTCTGGGAAGGGAGCGGGGGCTGGTGTGTCAGAGCGGGGGGGGGGGGCGGGGCTGCGGGCCCGGACGCCTGGGTTCTCTCCAAGCTCTGGGAGGGGAGCGGTGCTGGGAGCCCGGACTCCTGGGTTCTCTAGCTGGACGTGGGAGAGGAGGGGGGCTGGTGGTTAGAGCGCGGGGGGGGGGGGAGCTGGGGTCCCGGACTCCTGGGTTCTCTCCCTGGCTCGGGGAGGGGAGGGGGGGGCGGGTCTGGGCTGCGGGACCGACGTTCCCAGGGAAACACCAATGGGGATCGCTGGGGGGTGGAGTGGCCCCAGGCGGGGGCGGGGCTTAGGGCGTTGGGGGCGGGGTCTCGGTCTCCCCGCCCGCGGTCCTTTTAAATCCCCCCGCCCCGCGGGTGACGTCACTGCCGGGCGCTGCTGCCGCGCGCCTGCCGGGACCGGGCCATGGAGGCGGCGGGAGCGGGCGAGGTGGGGGAGGGGCGAAGGGACCCAGGCGTCCGGGCGCAGCCCGGAGGGGGGGCGCTGTCTCTGATGAGACAGCGGCTAATGGGGGGGGCGAATCACTCCCCGGGCCCCCCCCGCACAGACCCGGTACAGCCCGGGGGGGGGGCCGGCTGGGGGTCGGGCCGTGGGGGGCAGTGTGGGGTGGGGCCGGCTGGGGGTCGGTCGGCGGGGAGCTGGTGGGGGTCGGGCCGTGGGGGGCAGTGCGGGGTGGGGGGCCGGCTGGGGGTTGGTCGGCAGGGGGCTGGTGGGGGTCGGGCCGTGGGGGGCAGTGCGGGGCGGGGGGCCGGCTGGGGGTCGGTCGGCGGGGGGCTGGTGGGGGTCGGGCCATGGGGGGCAGTGTGGGGCGGGGGGCCGGCTGGGGGTCGGTCGGCGGGGGGCTGGTGGGGGTCGGGGCGGGGGGCCGGCTGGGGGTCAGTCGGCGGGGGGCTGGTGGGGGTCGGGCCGTGGGGGGCCGGCCGGGGGCGCTGGGCATCCTCTGACCCCGTCTCTCTCCGCAGCGGGACGAGCCGAGGGGGGCGGCCCCGGTGGCGGAGAAGGAGCTGGGGGAGAAAGGTGAGTGGGGGGAGGGGCAGCCCCCCCCCCGTGCCCACCGGCACTGGGCTCCGCGGTGGATCGTGGGGCGGGGATATCGCCCCGGCCGCGGGGGGGGCGCTGGGGGCTCCCGGGGCGAGGGCCCGGCTGGGGTAACGCCACCGGCCCTGTTACGGGTTCCCGGTGACACCGCCCAACACGCCCCTTGCCAGCCCCCCCGTGGCGTCCTCGTGCCCCCCCTTCTCTCTGTCCCCTGTGCGCCCGGCCCCCCCCCCCCCGGTGCCCGTGGGGTTCCCGCCAGCCCTGCGCGCCTGGCCCCCCCCCGGTGCCCGTGGGGTTCCCGCCAGCCCTGCGCGTCCGGGGGCCCCCCCCCCGGGGCCCGTGGGGTTCCCGCCAGCCCTGCACTCCCGGGCCCCGTGGGGCGGGTTAGAGACAGACGGGTACCCACGCCAGCCCTGCGGCCGAACGTGGGGCTGCTGAAACATGGACAATCCCCTCCGCCCCCCCAGCTCAGCATGCCATGGGGCAGGTGCCCCCCCGCGACCTCCCCACCGGGGCCCCGCCCCCGCTGAGGGCCCTGGGGCCGGAGGAGAAGTGGAAGCCGGCCCGGGACGGGGAGAGCGGCAGGGGAGGGGGCGGGGAGAGTCCCCCCTCAGCGGGAAACAGTGGGGACGAGGCAGCGAGGACCCAGGCATCTGGGGGCCCCAAGGAGGCGGCTGGAGGATCACCCGACGAGGAGGGGACTCTGGCAACCGTGATGGTCACGACCGGCTCGGGGAGCAAGGGATTGCCAGGTGAGTGGGGGGGCTGCAGGTCAGGGGGCCGGGGGGCTGTGGGTTTGTGGGCCGGGGGGCTGCAGGTCGGGGAGGGAGCGATTGATTGCGGTTCGGGAGTGAGGGGCCCCTGGAGGGAAGGGGTACCCAGAGGAGGCTCTGCGGAGGGCGTGAAGGGGCTGGGGGGGCGGAAGGACACGGAGGAGGGGCCCCGGGGGGCTGCGGGTCGGGAGTGAGGGGCCGCTGGAGGGAAGGGGTACCCGGAGGAGGCTCTGGGGAGGGTGTGAAGGGCCTGGGGGGGGCGGAAGGACACGGAGGAGGGGCCCCAGGGGGAGTGAGGGGCCCCTGGAGGGAAGGGGTACCCGGGGGAGGCTCTGGGGAGGGCGTGAAGGGCCCGGGGCGGGGGGCGGAAGGACACGGACGAGGGGCCCCGGGGGGCTGCGGGTCGGGAATGAGGAGCACACGTCTCTCCCCCAGGCCATGCCAGCAAGACGCTCCCCTCCTCGCCCAGCAAGGCCGGGGGGGGGCCGAGCCGCGCCAAGATGTCCCTGACGGGCACCAGCAAGTCGCCCCCGTCAGTGCAGAGCCTGGCCATGCGGCTGCTCAGCCTGCCTGGTGCCCGCCTGCCCCCGGAGGGGGGGCCCGCGGGGGAGCCCCAGCCCACCGCCCCCCCGGACCCCAAGCCCAAGGTTCACCGGGCCCGCAAGACCATGGCCAAGCCCAGCAATGGACAGGTGGGTTCTGGCGGGGGAGGGCTGTTGTCCCGGACGCCTGGGTCCCCTCGTGCCCTTCCCTGGGTTAGCGCCCCCCTGCCCTCCCCAGGGTGTCGTCCTGGATGCCTGGGTCCCCTCACACCACTCCCCAGGCTAACCCTCCCCCGGGGTGTCGTCCCCGATGCCTGGCCCCATCCTCTCACTGCTACTGCGGCTCCTCCCCTAAGGACAATGTCCCGGACGCCTGGGTTCCATCACCGCCTAAGGGAGGGGCTGCTCCAGGTTTGAGTGCCGTATCTGACCACCCCTCCCCCCAAAATCCTGTCCCCAGGTCCCCGAAAAGCGAGTCTCCGAGATGCTGCATTTCCGAGTCTCTGACGACCTGCGGAGCATCGAGGAGCCAGGTATCCGGGGGGCTGCGGGTTGGGAGTGAGGGGCACCAGAAGAACTGGGGGCTGAGGTTCGTGAGTGAGGGGCATGGCAGGGCTGGGGGGCTGCTGGTCGGGATTGAGGGGCATCAGCAGAGCTGGGGGGGAATCTCTCTCCTGCCCCCCCTCCTTCATTCCCTCTCCCCCCAGAGCCGGCCAAGCGGCCGAAGCTGGACTACGGGACGGATTTGATTCACAAGCGGCTCCCGTCCTCCCTGCACAGATCCAGCCCGCGGGCCAGCACCGAGGTATGGCCTCTCCCGGACACCTGGGTCCCTCCCTCCCTCCCTCCCTTCCGGGGCTCAGGGCGGCTCTGACCCGTTGTCCTCCCCAGATCACGGTGACGGAGGAAATGGCGGCTCCGCCCAGCGAGTCCCGCCCCCTGGGGGACCCCTCGGGGGCCCGGGGTGTGGGGGGGGCCCTGGAGGAGTGGGAGACCGAGGTGGGCGAGGACTTCAGCCTTTTCTACGACAGCTACTCCGTGGATGAGCACGGTGACTCGGACAGCAAGGTGGGGCACGGGGGGGCTGCGCACGGGGGGACCCCTCCCCTGGCGTTCAGATACGGCTGCTTCTGGGGAGGGGCGCGAGGGCTGGTTATCTGGGGACCCCTGGCCCTGCGCTGAGATGCAGCTGACTCTGGAGTGGGGTGCTGGGGCCGGTTATCTGAGGACCCCTGGCCCTGTGCTGAGCTGCGGCTGACTCTGGGGTGGGGCACAGTGTGTTTGGGACGGGAAGGGGAATCCCAGCTCAGTCAGCGCCAGGCCCAGATGCCTGGGTTTGCTTCCCCCCGCCCCAGCTGAGCTTTGTCCGTCTCTTGTCCAGTCGGAGGCAGACAGGGCGGGGGAACAAATGAGTGAGGAAGAGGAGGAGGAGGAGGAAGAGGAGGAAGAGGAAGAGGAGGAGGATGAAGAAGACGACGAATCCGGGACCATGTCGGACAGGGTGAGCCCCCGGGGGGGGCAGGATGGGGGAGGGGGGGTGGTAGAACTCACCCTCCTTCTCTTCCCCCATGACCATTTCGTTCTCTTGTTCCTTGCCCCCCCGGCCCCCGCCATCATTCTGTGTCCCCCCACCCCCCCGACTCCACCTCGCTCCCCCCTGCCCAGAGCGCATCCAGCACCAAGCGCAAGGCCAAGAAGCGCTGGAAAAATGACAGCCCCTGGGTCAAACCGTCCCGCAAACGCAAGAGGAAGGAGGCTCGGCCCAAGGATGGGCGAGGTGAGGGGGGCGTGTGGTGGCCCGTGGCTCCGGAACCAAGTGGGGTGGGGCCCAGCGGGTCGTGGCGGCGGAGAGAGGAGGGTCTGGGCTTTGCGGTGGTACCGGAACCGTCTGGAGCCTCCCCGGTCTGGGAGATATTCTCCCCCACTCCTGCCCACCTGCTGTGTTTTCTCCCCAGCCGGGATTCCTTGGTGGTTTCGGGGCCAGCCCCCTCTCCGGGGGTTGGATGCCAGGGCGCCAGGCCGGTACCGCCGTGAAGCCGGGACTTTGGGCTTCCCAGCACTGGCGGCTCATTTCTACCCCAAACGGTGCCAGAGAAATGGGCCAGCGAAGATGGCGTGCCGGGGGAGGGTCAGTGTGACCCGGGCAAGAGGGTAATCGGAAGGCTGGGATCCTGGTGTGAGAATGGGGGGGCGCCTGGGGGGCAGGGGAGGGGGAGCAGCCGCTGCTCATTGCCCACATCTCCCTTATGCCCCGATTCTGTCGCTCCCTCTTCCCTGTCCCCTGGCCCCCTCGTTCCCCTCTCGGCCAGGTGTCAACGGGGTCTCCGCCGCCGGGCAGAGCGAGTACACGGAGGTGCCGCTGGGGTGCCTGGAGCTGCCCGGTGAGGGGGCGCTGTCCCCCAACAATGCAGGTGAGACCCCAGCCTCCCGTGGGCGCCCCCCTCCGCTTCCCCCCCAGCAGTGTCCGATCTGTGTTCTCCCCTTCTCCACCCCCCTCCCACCTTGGGGGCCCCCCAACCCTGCTGGGTTCAACGCTCCCCTTCCCCCCCGCAACCCTTCCAGAATCCCCCCATCTCCTCAAATCCCCCCTCCCCCACTGATCTCTGGTTTCACCTGAAACCCTTCACCGGCCCCACTGGGGTCCCCCCCAGGCGTGTCCAACGAGACGAGCTCGCTGGAGACCGAGCGCTTCGAGGAGCTGCCCCTCTGCTCCTGCCGCATGGAGGCCCCCAAGATCGAGCGGCTCAGCGAGGCCGCACGCAGCCACTGCATGGCCACCGAGAGCGCTGACGGGGAGGTGAGGGGGCGGGGCCGGCAGGGGGCGGGCACGGTGTGTTTGGGACGGGAAGGGAGCCCTTGCCTGGCGCTGAGCTGTGGCTGGCTGTGGGGTGGGACACGGGGGGCCGGTTATCTGGGGACCCTGGCCCTGTACTGAGATGCAGCTGGGTGAGACTCTGGGGAGGGACGGGACCCCGGTGTCCGGGCTGACCCCCCCTGACCCATTCCCCCCCAGCTGAGCGGCTGCAGCTGCAGTGTGCTGAAGCGGGAGACCATGCGCCCGTCCAGCCGGGTGCCCCTCATGGTTCTGTGCGAGTCCCATCGTGCCCGGATGGTGAAACACCACTGCTGCCCTGGCTGCGGGCACTTCTGCACGGCCGTGAGTGGGGGGCTGGGGTGAGGGGCCTGCGGGTCGGGAGCGAGGGGAGCTGCCGGGGGGCCTGCGGGTTGGGAGCAAGGGGAGCTGGGGGTTTTGGGGGCTGCGGATCGGGAGTGAGGGGAGCTGGGGGGGGGGCTGTGGGTCGGGAGCGAGGGGAGCTGGGGGGGCTGCGGGTCGGGAGCGAGGGGCGCTGGAGGAGCTGGGGGGCTGTGGGTCGGGAGTGAAGGGAGCTGGGGGGCTGCAGGTCAGCAGCGAGGGGTGCTGCAGGGGCTGCGGGTCGGGAGTGAGGGGCCCCGTCTCCCCGCAGGGCACCTTCCTGGAGTGCCACCCCGACCTGCGGGTGACCCACCGCTTCCACAAGGGCTGCGTGTCCCAGCTCAACGGGCGGATTTTCTGCCCGCACTGCGGCGAGGACGCCTCTGAGGCCCAGGAAATCACCATCGCCCGGGCCGACACCTCCGCCCCCGCCCCCCCGCCCCCTGGCCAGGAGTCCCCCGACACCCCCGGCCGTGCTGACAGCAGCCAGCCCAGGTGAGCCGCCGGGGGGGCGCGTGCTGGGGGGGTGGGGAGCCCCCACGTTGCGTCAGTGTTGGGGGGGGCACCGTGGGGGCCGCGTGACGGAGGGGGTGTCTCTGATCCCCGGACTCTGATCCCCCCACCCTGCTGCCCCCTCCTCTCCCGTTCAGCGCCCGGATGCGAGGGAAGGGCGAGGGGCGCCTGGTCCCCCCCGACCCACTGGCCGACGGGATCGACAGCTCCGGGGGCCCTGTGCTGACCCTGCCGTCGGGCGCCGCCATCTCGCCGCTGGGGCTGGGCCCGGGGCCGGGCCGCGAGCAGCTCGAGAAGGCCCTGATCGTGCAGGAGGCTGAGAGGTGGGACCCCCCGACCCTCCCCTCCTTTCCCATGACCCTCTTGCTCTCTGTGATCCCACCAACACGCCTGTCTCTGCCCCAGCCACCTTGATCCCACTGCACCCACCAATATGTTGTCCTGCTCCTTGGAGTCCAGTGCCCTGTGGGTCCCTCCCAACCCTCCCTGTGGCCTCCACCTTCCTCCCCAGCCACCTCTCTCTGCCCCCTGGTATCGTCCAGCTGTGACTCACGGCACCCACGTATCCCCAGTCTGCCTCCCTCTGGCCTCCCAGGACTCCCTCCCCCACACACCTGTGATCCCACCGCACCCACCCGTGTGCCATCCCTTTGCCTCCCCTTCTCTCCGCATCCCCCACCAGCCCTGCCGCTGACCCCGTCTCTCTCTGGCTCGTTCCCTCGCTCCGCCAGGCGGAAGAAGCTGCGATTCCACCCGCGCCAGCTCTACCTCTCCGTCAAGCAGGGCGAGCTGCAGAAGGTGCTGCTGATGCTGCGTGAGTGGGGGCTGTGGGGAGGGGTTAGGGGGCCGTGGGGTGATGGGGGGGGCATATGCGTCTGTGACCCCACGCCTGGCTCTGATCCTGTTCCCCGATTCTCTGCCTCCCCCCCCCAGTGGACAACCTGGACCCCAACTTCCAGAGCGACCAGCAGAGCAAGCGCACCCCACTGCACGCTGCCGCCCAGAAGGGGTACCTCGAGATCTGCCACGTGCTGCTGCAGGTGGGGGGCGGGGCGGGGCCCTGGGGGGGCGGGGCGGGGGGTGCCCGGCAGTGGGCGGGGTCAGATCCTGGCTATGAAACTCCCCACCCCCCCCCAGGCTGGCGCCAACATCAACGCGGTGGACAAGACGCGGCGGACGCCGCTCATGGAGGCCGTGGTGAGCAACCAGGTGGAGACGGCACGGTACATCGTCCGCCGGGGCGGCTGCGTCTACAGCAAGGTCAGGGCGGGGCGAAGGGTGGGGCCGGGGGCGCTGGGGGGGGATACCTGTCTGCCAATCACCACACCGTCTTCCGTCCCCCCCCCAGGAGGAGGATGGTTCGACCTGCCTCCATCACGCAGCCAAGTGCGGGAACCTGGCCATGGTCTCTCTGCTGCTGGCCACGGGGCAGGTGGACGTCAACGCCCAGGTGAGTCGGGGACCCAGGCGTCCGGCTCCCAGTGTGGGGAGCTCACCCCCCATCGCAGTGAGTGCTGGCCCCATTGCCCCAGGGCGGCGCTAGGGGCTGGGCTGCGGGGTGGGGGGCAGTAGGGGGCTCTCCCCGGGCAGTCAGGGCTGGCCCCAGGGCGGGGCTAAGGGCTGGGCTGCGGGGCAGGGGCAGCAGGGGGCCTCCCCGGGCAGTCAGGGCTGGTCCCAGGGCAGGGTTAGGGGCTGGGCTGCGGGGCGGGGCGGGGGGCAGCGGGGGGCTCTCCCCTGGCGGGCTCGCCCCAGGGCGGGGCTAGGGGCTGGGCTGCGGGGCGGGGCGGGGGAAACGGGGGGCTTTCCCCTGGCAGTCAGGGCTGGCCTCAGGGCGGCGCTAGGGGCTGGGCGGCGGGCAGCAGGGGGCTTTCCCCTGGCAGTCAGGGCTGGCCTCAGGGCGGCGCTAGGGGCTGGGCGGCGGGCAGCAGGGGGCTCTCCCCGGGCAGTCAGGGCTGGCCCCGGGCGGGGCTAGGGGCTGGGCTGTGGGGTGGGGGCAGCGGGGGGCTCTCCCCGGGCAGTCAGGGCTGGTCCCAGGGCGGGGCTAGGGGCTGGGCTGCGGGGCGGGGCAGGGGGCAGCGGGGGGCTCTCCCTGGGCAGTCAGGGCTGGCCCCAGGGCGGGGCTAGGGGCTGGGCTGCGGGGCGGGGCGGGGCGGGGGGCTCTCCCCGGGCAGTCAGGGCTGGCCCCAGGGCGGGGCTAGGGGCTGGGCTGCGGGGCGGGGCGGGGCGGGGGGCAGCAGGGGGCTCTCCCCGGGCAGTCAGGGCTGGTCCCAGGGCGGGGCTAGGGGCTGGGCTGCGGGGCGGGGCAGGGGGCAGCGGGGGGCTCTCCCTGGGCAGTCAGGGCTGGCCCCAGGGCGGGGCTAGGGGCTGGGCTGCGGGGCGGGGCGGGGGGCTCTCCCCGGGCAGTCAGGGCTGGCCCCAGGGCAGGGCTAGGGGCTGGGCTGCGGGGCGGGGCGGGGGGCAGCAGGGGGCTCTCCCTGGGCAGTCAGGGCTGGCCCCAGGGCGGGGCTAGGGGCTGGGCTGCGGGGCGGGGCGGAGGGCAGCAGGAGTCACTCTCACCCAGCCAGCAGCGCTGACCCCCCTCCCCCGTGGCCCCCCCGGCAGGATAACGGCGGCTGGACCCCCATCATCTGGGCCGCAGAGCACAAGCACATCGAGGTGATCCGCATGCTGCTGACCCGCGGCGCCGACGTCACCCTGACAGACAACGTGAGTGGCAGTTTCTTGCTCCCCCGGCGCTGGCTCAGCCCCCCCCCCCCCCCCCCCCAGCTGCTGGGGTCTCGGCTCCCTTCTCTGAATCAGAGTCTTGGCTTGTCAATGTCCGTCCCCCCCCCCCCCCCCGCTCCCCAAATCTGTACCTGTCGCTGTCTTTGCATGTGTCGGTTTCCAGGCTTCCCCGCTTCCCTCCAAGTCTCTGTCGGTTTCCAGGCTCCCCTCCCCGTCTGCGTGTTGGTGTCTTGGCTCGATCCCTGGTGCTGGCCACTATCTCTAGCTCCCCTCAGGGCATTTGCTGGTTTCCAGCCCCCCCATTTCTGATCGGAACTGGGATTTGCCGGTTTCAAGGCTCCCCGTAACCCCTCCCCGGCAGGAGGAGAACATCTGCCTGCACTGGGCCTCCTTCACGGGCAGCGCCGAGATCGCCGAGGTCCTGCTGAACGCGCAGTGTGACCTGCACGCCGTGAACTGCCACGGGGACACGCCGCTGCACATCGCCGCCCGCGAGAGCTACCACGACTGTGTCATGTGAGCGGCGCCGGGGTTCTCGCCCGGCTCCAGGAGGGGAGGGGGGCTACTGGTCAGAGCCGGGCGGGGGGTTAGCCAGGACTCCTGGGTTCACTCCTGGCTCCGGGAGGGGAGTGGGGGCTACTGCTCAGAGCCCAGGACTCCTGGGTTCCCATCTGCCCCCCCTCCCCTCCCGGCCAGGCTGTTCCTGTCGCGAGGGGCTGACCCCGAGGTGCGGAACAAGGAGGGCGACTGCCCCGTGGACCTGACGCTGGAGAACTCCGAGGTCTGGTTCGCCCTGCAGCTGAACCGCAAGATCCGGCAGGGCATCCTCAACCGGGCGCTGCGGACCGAATGCATCATCAGCAGGTGGGGCTGGGCCCGGGCCCGGGGCGGGGGGGGGGGGCACGACTGCTCCCTGCTGGCTGGCTCTGGTCTCACCCCTCCTGCCCCCCAGGGACGTGGCCCGCGGCTACGAGAACGTGCCCATCCCCTGCGTCAACTCGGTGGACGACGAGCCGTGTCCCGACGACTACAAATACATCTCGGAGAACTGCGAGACCTCCACCATGAACATCGACCGCAACATCACGCACCTGCAGGTAGCCGCCCCGGGGTGCCTGGCCACCCGGAGCTGCCCCCCTGGGAGAGGGGAGCCTAGAAACCGACAAATGCAGAACCTTTTTGGGGAGAGGGGAGCCTGGAAACTGACAACTGCAGAATTGTTTTTGGGGGGCGGAGACTAGAAACTGGTCTTTGGTGGCTTGGAGGGGAAACTGGGGAGCTGAGAAACCAGCGAAGGTGCAAACTGGGTGGGGCGGGGTGTCTGGAAACTGAGAACCGCAGTGGGGGCAGGGCCTGCTAAGCTGTGTCCCCCCTGTTTTCGCCCCCCGCTCCCCCAGCACTGCACCTGCCAGGACGATTGCTCCTCCAGCAACTGCCTGTGTGGCCAACTCAGCATCCGCTGCTGGTATGACAAGGTGAGACGCCCGCCGTGGGGGGGCCTGGACACTGCGCCTCGGATCGGGACTGATAGACACCAAATACAGCGATGGGGGCAGTGGGGAGCCTGGAAACTGACAAGAGCACATGTGGTGGGGGGAGCCTGGAGGCAGACAAATAGAGCCATGGGGCTTGTAGGAGGGGGAAGCTTAGAAACTGACTCTCAGATGAGAGAAGAACGGGGGTAGCCTGGAAACTTCCCCACTGGGTGTGGGGGAAGCCCAGAACCTGGCTGCGCCAACACATGGTAGGGGGAGCCATGAAACTGTCAGGGGAGGGGGGAGCCTGCACACCGACAGATGAAACTGGCAGATCCCCCCCCCACAGGCTGCAGGGCTGCCTTAGCCCCGCATGAATATTCAGACCCCAGTTCCCATGGCTTCACCCCCCTTCCCCCTTCCCCAACCCATCTGGGGGAGTCAGAATTTGGGAGCGATTCAGAGATTATGATCCCTCCTCCCCCCAGGACGGGCGCCTGCTCCAGGAATTCAACAAGATCGAGCCGCCCCTCATCTTCGAGTGTAACCAGGCGTGCACTTGCTGGAGGAACTGCAAGAACCGGGTCGTGCAGAGCGGAATCAAGTGAGTCCCTAGGGAGGGGGCATCACCCCCCATTCCTTCTCCCTGAGAGTCCAGTAGCAGGGAGTTCCCCAGGCTAACAGGAATCAATGTTACGATTGCTGGACTGGAACTGGTGGGCTGGGATGTCATGTGACAGGGAGTTCCACGGGTTAACAAGAAGCTTCTCCCCCTGCAGGGTCCGACTACAGCTCTACCGGACGGCCAAGATGGGCTGGGGGGTGCGAGCCCTTCAAACCATCCCCCAAGGGACCTTCATCTGCGAGTGAGTGAGCCGGGGTGGGGACCAGGCCTGTTCCCTCGGGGGGGGTACCAGCTGGGGTGGGGGCAGGGCTGGGATTCACCCAGGATGTGACGGCTCTGCCCCCTTCCCTGCCACAGGTACGTGGGGGAGCTGATTTCAGACGCGGAGGCCGATGTACGGGAAGATGATTCGTATCTCTTCGACCTGGACAACAAGGTGAGGGGGCCCGGAAGCCTGGGTTCTTTCCTGGCTCAGGGCGGGGGCTAGGGGGGAGAGCGGGGGGCCCAGACTCCTGGGTTCTTGCCCGGCTCGGGGAGGGGGAGGGGGAGGGGGCTAGGGGGGAGACCGGGGGGCCCGGACTCCTGGGTTCTCGCCCGGCTCGGGGAGGGGGCGGGGGCTAGGGGGGAGAGTGGGGGGCCTGGACTCCTGGGTTCTCGCCCGGCTCGGGGAGGGGGAGGGGGCGGGGGCTAGGGGGGAGACCGGGGGCCCGGACTCCTGGGTTCTCGCCCGGCTCGGGGAGGGGGAGGGGGCGGGGGCTAGGGGGGAGACCGGGGGGCCCGGACTCCTGGGTTCTCGCCCGGCTCGGGGAGGGGGAGGGGGCGGGGGCTAGGGGGGAGACCGGGGGGCCCGGACTCCTGGGTTCTCTCCCCTCCCCCCGCAGGACGGCGAGGTGTACTGCATCGATGCCCGTTACTACGGCAACGTGAGCCGCTTCATCAACCACCTGTGCGAGCCCAACATCATCCCGGTGCGGGTGTTCATGCTGCACCAGGACCTGCGCTTCCCCCGCATCGCCTTCTTCAGCAGCCGCGGCTGAAGGGAAGGCGATAGCGGGCGGAAGCGCCGGGGGCGGGGCCGGGGGGGCGAGGAGCTGGGGGCGGGCCGGGCCGGGGGCCGGGGGCCGGGGGGGTGAGGAGCTGGGGGCGGGGCCGGGGGCGGGCCGGGGGCCGGGGGGGTGAGGAGCTGGGGTCAGCGCTGGGGGCGGGGCGGGCCGGGGGGGCGAGGAGCTGGGGGCGGGGCCGGGGGCCGGGGGCCGGGGGGGTGAGGGGCCGGGGGCGGGGCCGGGGGCCGGGGCCGGGGGGGTGAGGGGCTGGGGGCGGGGCCGGGGCCGGGGCCGGGGGCCGGGGGGGTGAGGAGCTGGGGGCGGGGCCGGGGGCGGGGCCGGGGGGTGAGGAGCTGGGGGCGGGGCCGGGGGGGCGAGGAGCTGGGGCCGGGGGCCGGGGGCCGGGGGGGTGAGGAGCTGGGGGCGGGGCCGGGGGCCGGGGGGGTGAGGAGCTGGGGGCGGGGCCGGGGGCCGGGGGGTGAGGAGCTGGGGGCGGGGCCGGGGGCGGGGCCGGGGCCGGGGGGGTGAGGAGCTGGGGTCGGGGCTGGGGGCGGGGCCGGGGCCGGGGGGTGAGGGGCTGGGGGCGGGGCCGGGGCCGGGGGCCGGGGGGGTGAGGAGCTGGGGGCGGGGCCGGGGGCCGGGGGGTGAGGAGCTGGGGTCAGCGCCGGGGGCGGGCCTGGGGGGGCGAGGAGCTGGGGGCGGGGCCGGGGGCGGGGCCGGGGGCCGGGGGGGTGAGGAGCTGGGGTCAGCGCTGGGGGCGGGGCCGGGGGGCCGGGGGGGCGAGGAGCTGGGGCCGGGGGCGGGGCCGGGGGCCGGGGGGGTGAGGAGCTGGGGCCGGGGCCGGGGCCGGGGGCCGGGGGGTGAGGAGCTGGGGTCAGCGCCGGGGGCGGGGGCCGGGGCCGGGGGGGCGAGGAGCTGGGGGCGGGGCCGGGGGCGGGGCCGGGGGCCGGGGGGGTGAGGGGGCGGGGGCGGGGCCGGGGGCCGGGGGGGTGAGGGGCCGGGGGCGGGGGCGGGGCCGGGGGCCGGGGGGGTGAGGGGCTGGGGGCGGGGCCGGGGCCGGGGCTGGGGGCCGGGGGGGTGAGGAGCTGGGGGCGGGGCCGGGGGCCGGGGCCGGGGGGTGAGGAGCTGGGGGCGGGGCCGGGGCCGGGGGGTGAGGAGCTGGGGGCGGGGCCGGGGGCCGGGGGGGCGAGGAGCTGGGGGCGGGGCCGGGGGCCGGGGGGGTGAGGAGCTGGGGCCGGGGCCGGGGGGGTGAGGAGCTGGGGGCGGGGCCGGGGGTGGGGCCGGGGGGGGTGAGGAGCTGGGGGCGGGGCCGGGGGCGGGGCCGGGGGGTGAGGAGCTGGGGGCGGGGCCGGGGGCCGGGGGGGCGAGGAGCCTGGTGGGGTGAGGGGCCGGGAGCGGGGCCTGGGGGGGTGGAGCTGGGGGCGGGACCAGGGGCTGGGGTCAGTGCTGGGAGCTGTTGGGGTGGGGCCTGGAGCTGGTGGGGTGAGGGTCAGTGCTGGGGGCTGCTGGGGTGAGGAGCTGGGGTCAGTGCTGGGGGCTGGTGGGGTGAGGGTCAGTGCTGGGGGCTGGTCCTGGGGCTGGTGGGGTGAGGGGCTGGGGGCGGGCCAAGGCAGGCTGGGAGGCAGGGTGCGGGGCCTGGGGCTGGCTGTGGGGTGAGGAGATGGGGAGTGGGGCAGGCCCTGGGGCTGGCTGGAGGGTGGGGGTGGGGCTGGGATAGGGCAAGGAGATGGGGGGCAGAGCCTAGGCCTGGGGGGCATGGGAGGGGCTGGGGAGATGGGGCGGGGCTGGGGGCGTGCAGAGCCCCCACAGTGACCCCCCCTCATCCCCCCCAGGTTCGACTACGGTGACCGGTTCTGGGACATCAAGAGCAAATACTTCACCTGCCAGTGCGGGGCCGAGAAATGCAAACACTCGGCCGAGGCCATCGCCCTGGAGCAGAGCCGCCTCGCCCGCCTCGAGGCCCACCCCGAGCTGCTGCCCGACATGGGGGGGCTGCCCCTGCTGGGCCCCTGAGCCCCCGGGGGGACTCCGATTCCTGGGCCCAGCCCCCCCGGGGGGACCCCGCCCCAGCCGAGCCCCGGGGACCCCCGTTCCTGGGCCCTGTGCTCCGGGGGGCCCTCCCCACCCTGCCCGGGACCCCGATTCCTGGGCTCTGTGCTCCCTGGGGGACCCTCCCCCACCTGCCCTGGGCCCCTGAGCCCCCGGGCGGACCCTGCCAGCCACAACTGGCCCCTGAGCCCCTGTCCCTGGGGCTCCCCCAGGGCTCAGTTCTCCCCCCTGGCCCCCCGGGGAAGATGGGCCCACCAGTGACTCCTTGGCTGTAGCAAGGCAGCATTGCAGGAAATGCAGGACCCCCCCCCCAGCTCCAATACCCCCCCCCCCCCCCCCGGCTTGGTCCCTTTTTTACCTGTCATGTCCTGGGAGCCTGAACCCAATAAACGCCGGCACCACCGGGAACACGGCCAGGGGGTGTGTCCGTGTGTCTGTCCCCCGCGTGGGGGTGGGGGTGTGCCCGCCCCTTGCTGGCCTGTGTGTGTGTGTGTGTGTGTGTGTGTGTGTGTCTGTGTGTGCGATCACCGCCCCTTGCTTGGGGGGGGGGGTGCGGTCAGCTGGGGCTATACCTGGTTGTGCGTTTCCCTGCGGTTGCCGAGGTCCGTTGTGGGCAGGTGACATTTGTGTCGTCTCCTCGGTCATGGTGCCCCGGGCCTGTCCCTTTGCGGCGGGTGCGCTGGTGTGTTCGCGGCCTGTCCGTGAGGGCTGTTTGTGGTTCTGTCACACCTGCAGGTCCGTGCACCCCGCGGGGGGAGGTTGTGGCGGCCGGCGGCTGCAGGCGGCTGTTGGTTGCGGGTTCAGGGGTGTCACCGCGTGATGAGTTTTGTTGGGGTGTGATGCGGGGGTGAGGACTGGCCGCGTGGGGGGCGGTTGTGGGTCTCCTGGGTGGTTGGGGTCAGAGGTTGAGGTCCAGGTGAAGCTGGTAGGTAGCGTTTGCGTGTCCGGTTGTGAGGGGTGATTGTGCCGGGGGGGAGGCTTGTGTTGCACGGGGGGGTGAGGTGGTGTGTTGGTGGCTGGGGGGGAGTGTGAGTGTGGCTGGTTGTGTTGGGGGGGGTTTGCGGGGAGGTGGGGGTTGGGGGGTGTTGCACTGGGGGGCGGGGGGGAGGCTTGTGTTGCACTGGGGGGTGAGGTGGTGTGTTGGTGGCAGGGGGGAGTGTGAGCGTGGCTGGTTGTGTTGGGGTGGGGGTGGGGGGAGGCTTGTGTTGCACTGGGGCGTGAGCGTGGCTGGTTGTGTGGGGTGGGGGGCTGGCGGGGGGGTGGGGGTGTCGGGGTGAGGTGGGAGGAGGGTTGTGTGGCGGGGTGGGGGTGGGTGTGTCTGGCCCGCGGGGCGGGGCCGGGCAGTGGGCGTGGCACCGGCGCAGGTGAGATACGGGGCGGGGCCTGACGCACGGGGGCGGGGCTTGGGGGTCAGGTGCAGGGGCGCGGCCCGCTGCAGGTGTCTGTGACGTGGGGCGGGGGGCAGGTAACTCCCCGCCCCGGCCCATTTCTAACCGCAGCCTTCGGCCGCAGCCCAGCTGCCCCCGGCCCCGCCATGGGGCGCAAGGACAAGGGGGAGCAGCCGGACCCGGCGCCCTACGGTAAGGGGGGGGGCGGGAGTCTACTCTCGGTTCCTTGTCGGGGGGCCCAACGTACACCGGGGGCGGGGGGGCTGGGCAGGGTAGCTGCTCCCCCGAGCCGGGGGGGGCTGAACACGGGGAGCGCTAATGGGGGGCAGAGCCGGGCGGGGGGGGCGATATGATGCTGGGGCGGGGATCCCGGCAGCCCAGAGTCTGAGCAGGGCGGCGGGTCTCGGGGGGCAGCAGCAGGCCCCCCCTTAGCGCCCGGGCCCCCACGTGGCTCCTGTGGGGTTTGCGGGGCTTCGGGGTGCCCGAATTCGAGGGGGGACGGCGGCGCGGGGCAGCCCGACACCCCCGCCCGGCAACCCCCCCGGGGCCCTTCTCCACCCCCCGCGGGGCGGTGGCCCGGAGCCCCCGAGACTTAGCGACCCCCAACGTCGGCTCAGGGCTCCGTCCCCAGAAGCCCTGTGGAAGGGGGTCACGGGGGGGGACCCCGAACAGGATCGACGCTGGGCTGGGGGGCCGGGCCCCCCAGCTCTCACCGTCCAGGGCCTCGGGCTCTGGTGGATCCGGGGGCTGGGGTGTGTCCGGCTCTGGGGGTCAGGGGGAGCCGGGGGGACCAGACCCCCCGTTTCACAGGGACCGTCCTGCTGTTCGGGGCTTTGTCTACACGGGCACCAGTAACACCCCCCCCTGCCCCCGAGTTCACACCTGCGGGGGCCGGGCCGGGCTCCCTCCCAAGGCCCTGGCCCAAGAGTGGGAGATGCGAGGGGGGCTGTACAGCGCCCCCCATCAAGGGGCCAGGTCCCGAGTCCCGTTCCCTGCCCCCCCCGGCCCAGCCAGTGCCCGCCCACCTACCCCCCGGCTCGGCTCGGCTCGGCTCGGCTCGGGTCACCTCCACTGGGCACCGCGGGAGGGCGGGGGCCGGATTGTTTGTGGTGACCAGGAACAAGGAAATAGAAACTGTCCAGCCTGCAGCTGGGGGCGGGGGGGGCTCTGTCACGGGGGGGGGGGGTGAGACCCGGGGAGGGGGGGCTCTGTCCCGCGGTCACGGGGGGGGGGCTCTGTCCCGCGGTCACGGGGGGGGGCGGTGAGGTCCGGGGAGGGGCGGGGGGCTCTGTCCCTCGGTCACGGGGGTGGGGCGGGAATTTGACTGACACCCCGGGAGAGCGGCTGAAATAACCCCCCATCTTCGCCGGCCCCCTCAATAACCCCCCCCCGGACGTGCCACCCCCCCGGAAACTTATCGACCCCCCGGGTGCTGGGGGATGGACCCTCCCCTTATCGCCGGGGTGTCCCGCTGGGGGGGGGGCGCCGGTCAGGGCCTGGGGTTCTGCCCAGCGACCCCCCCCCTTTCCCCTTTGTCCAGCGGCCTCCTCCCACATCCTGCCCCGGCCCGGTCCCCTCCTCCCAGCGGCCCAAGTCTCCGCTCCCTTCTTCGGGCGGCTTCGCCCCCCTGCCCCCCGGGGCCCCCCGGCTCCACTGGCCCCCCCCATTCCCGTGCCCCCTGCCCCCCTTTCCTCCTTTCCCACCCCCATCCTGTTCCCCTTTCACCTGCTGCCCCGTCCGGTTCCCTCCGTCTGTCCGTCCATGGGGCGGGTTCGGCATGTCCCGGCCCCCGCTCCCTTCAGGGCTGGGCTGGGGGTGGGGAGTGAGGGGCACCGGCGGGGCAGGGGGCTGCGGGTCGGGAGTGAGGGCACCGGCAGAGCTGGGGGGGCGGGGGGCTGGGGGTGGGGAGTGAGGGGCACCGGCGGGGCTGGGCTGGCAGGGGGCTGCGGGTCGGGAGTGAGGGGCACCTCGCCCCCCATAGTTGCTCTGTGCTCTCCCCCAGGGCTGCTCATAGTCGGGGCTCCCCAGGGAGGAATTTCCTGCCAAGAGCTGGGAGGAGATTTTAGCTTGAGCCCCCCTCAGACCCCCGGCCGCTGCCCCCGTCCCCCAGGCAGGAAGGGGTGTCTATGGGGTTGGGGGCAGCCCAGCACAGACCCTGAGATGCCAAGTTGGGGGAGGGAGGCAGGGGCTGGCTGGGAGTTGGGGGACCCCAGCTGGAGTGAGGTTGCAGAGGGGGGAATGGGGTGCAGGGTGTCTATGGTGGGGGAGTGAAGCCTCCCCAGCCTGGCTCACAGCTGGTCTAGACTCGTGGGGGGGAAGATGGGTGGTCCCCCCAGGTGGGGCTGGACTTTGTGGTTTCGAGTGGGGCAATAAGGAAGTGGGTGGGGGGTGTTCACACCAGGTGCGGGGCAGCCGGTGGTGGGGCTGGTGGGCTGGGTGCAGCGGGAAGGGGCAGGACTTTCCCCACGAGGGGGCGCTGTCCGGGCCGCTCCCCTGCCCCGCCCGGCCCTTATCTCTGGTAATTGCTCCTGATGGCTCAGCTCTTATCAGCCCTGGCCCTGACCCCCCAGAAATAACCTTGACACGCCCCCCCCCCACGTCACTCGCACCCGCTGCCTGGGAGTAGCCACTGGGAGTTTCCTGGAAAGGGAGCCAGGACACCTGGGTCCGATTGCCCCAAATCCACTGGATACCCCACCCCTCCCAGAGCCAGGGAGAGAACCCAGGAGTCCTGGCTCCCAGCCCCCTGCTCAGGCCGCTCTCTCTCTCTCTCTCTGCAGGGCAACAGTGTAAATATGATCCCTCGTTCCGGGGCCCGATTCGGGAGAGGTGAGTGCAACCCCCACGACCCCCCCTTCCCGCAGCCCGCCCGGCCCCCGGGACCTAGCTGATGCCTCTTCACCCCCCCTCGCAGGGCTTCCCCCTCTGTCCCCTTCTGTGTGTGTCTTTCCGACCTTACCCCCCTGCCCGTTCCCATCCCCCCTTCCCTCCCTCCCCAGCCCTTCCCCCCTCGGTCAGAGGCTCCTGGTCCCCCCCAGCCCTTCTGTCTCTTGGTTCCGGCACGGCTCATTTGCCCCCCTCCCCCTCCCCGTGTCTCATCCTTGTGCCCCCCCCGCAGGAGCTGCACCGACATCATCTGCTGCATCCTCTTCGTGGTCTTCCTCGCCGGCTACATCGTGGTGGGAATCCTGGGTGAGTGACCCCCCCAGCCCCCCGGGCAACGGGGCCTGGCGGGCGGGGGGCAGCGGGGGGCTCTGCCCTGGCAGTCAGGGCTGCCCCATTGCCCCAGGGCGGTACTGGGGGGCTGTACTGCACGGGGCGGGGGCGGGGCGCCAGGCTCCAGAGGGTCAATGGGGCCCCAGAGGGTCAATGGGGCCCCACAGGGCCAGGAGCAGGGCCAGGGGGCCAATGGGAGGAGCAGGGTGGGGGTTGCTTGGGGGGCAGGCGGGGGGCGCTGTGGGGGGGTGCTGCTGGGAGCCGCATTGTCCCTCGGTCGCTCAGTTCACCCCTTGCCCCCAGCCTGGCTCTACGGGGACCCCCGGCAGGTGATTTACCCCCGGAACTCCACCGGCTCCTACTGCGGCATCGGGGGCAACAGGTGAGTAACCCCTGCCCCCCCCGTGCCCCCACGCTGACCCCCTGCCTCATTCCCCCCCACTGCCCCCGACCTCATCCCCCGACTCCCCTGTGCCCCCTCCCTGCCCCTCAACCTCATTCCCCTCCCTGGGCCATGTCACCCCCAGAATGTCGCGTACAGGGGGCGGCCTCTGGCTCTCACCCCTTCTGTCGTCGTCCCCCCAGCTCCTTGCCTCGTCCCCCCTCCCTCCTACTCCTCTTCCTCCCCATCCCCCCAACCCTCCCCTGGCTCTGACCCCCCTCTCCCCCAGGGACAAACCCTACGTGCTGTATTTCGACCTGCTCAAGTGCGTCACCTCCCTCAACATCCTGGCGACAGCAATGAACGGGCTGCAGTGCCCCACCACGCAGGTACGGCCCGGACGCCTGGGTCCTCTCCTGGGGCGGGCTGGGAGCCAGGACTCCTGGGTTCTGTCTCGCATCTGAGGGGGGGTCTGGTGGTTAGAGTGTGTATGGGGGGGTGGCTCGGAGCCCGGACTCCTGGCTTCTCTCCCTGGCTCTGGAGGGGAGTGGGGGTGTCACGGCGATGCTTGGGAACTGCTCCCTGCGAAGCCGGGCAGGACTCTGGGGACCCTCCTCTCTCAGAGTCGACTGTCCCCAGGGCAAGGAGCTTCCCCAGCGTTCACCTTCCAGGGTCTGACCTCGGAGCCTCCCCTGCCCCTCCGTGCGCTTCCCGCAGCGAGTCCGCCCTGCTGGGGTCCTGGGGGGGCCGGGGGGCCCTGTCCCCCAACTCCGCAGTCAGACGGGACTCAGCCAGCAGGGGAAACAGGTTTATTAGACGACAGGAACACGGTCTAACACAGAGCTTGTGGGTACAGAGAACAGGACCCCTCAGTCGGGCCCATCTTAGGGGACAGGGAGCCCAGAGTCCCGTCTGGGCCTCCCTCCATTTCCCCAGCCAGCCCCAAACTGAAACTCACCCCCCACCCCCGGCCTTTGTCCCTTTCCCGGGCCAGGAGGCCACCTGATCTGTCCGTTCTCCAGCCCCTTCAGCTGGCACCTTGCCGGGGAGGGGCCCAGGCCATCAGTGTCCAGGAGACGGGGTGTCGGCCAGTCTCTGTGCAGACACCATCCCACTGGCCCTCTAGGGCTCTGCCACCATCCCACCCCCTTAGCGCACCCCCTAGAGACTTAGGAAATGCCAAGGGGAAACTGAGGCACCCACCCAGTATTCAGAGAAAACATTAAGAACAGTCCCACTTCGTCACAGGGGGTTAGTGGGTAAGAGCAGGGGGGTTGGGCGCCAGGACTCCTGGGTTCTATCCCCAACTCTGGGGGTGGGGGCTAGAGCGCTGGGGGGGTGGGGTAGCTGGGAGCCAGGACTCCTGGGTTCTGTCACCTCCATCTGCCCCCCTCGACGTGACGCTCGCTGTGGTACATTCTCTGACATGCCCCAGATCTGCGTCGCCTCCTGCCCCGACGCTTTCTGGGTGGTGCCACCCGTGGGGCTCCTGCCTGGGACGAAGCCTGCGGACGTGCTGAACCAGGCCTGGTGCGAGCCCAGCTTGAACCTGTCCCACACCACCCTGGTGCGTATGACCCGCAGCCCCCCCCGGGCCCCTCCCTCCGGACCCGCGGCCCCTGCCAGCCCAGCCCTGGGCCCCCCAGCCCTGCCAGTGCCCCTCCCTCCGGACCCACAGCCCCTGCCAGCCCAGCCCTGGGCCCCCCAGCCCTGCCAGTGCCCCTCACTCCTGACCCACAGCCCCCTGCCAGCCCAGCCATGCTGGTGCCCCTCGCTCCCGACCCACTGCCCCTGCCAGCCCGGCCCTGGCCTCTTTCTAGTGCCCAGCTCTGTCCTGGCGCCGGATCTAACGTTCAGTCTCTTCCTCAGACGGTGTCGCAGATTCTGAGCCGGGAGCTCTGCCCGCAATACACCATCGCAACCACGCCAAGTGAGCCCGGACGCCTGGGTTCTCTCCCAGCTCTGGGAGGGGTGGGGGGTCTGGGGGTCGGAGACGCCCGGGATGCTCTGTTGCCATCTGGTGGACACAATGGGAACTGCACCCCCAGGCCCGCTGCCTGGCAGAGTGGGGTGAATTAATGGCATCGAAGAAGGGACCTCGCGAGGTCCCTAGTCCCGTCCCCTGCACGGGTGGCAGGACTCAGGATATCGAGACCACCCCCGGCCGGGGTTTGTCCAACCTGCTCTCACAAATCCCCCCGGCCCCGGGCAATTTATTCCAGGGCTTCACCACCCGGACAGCCAGGGAGCGTTTCCCAACCTCCAACCGAAACCGCCCTGGCTGCAGTTTAAGCCCAGTGCTTCTTGGCCTGTCCTCAGAGGTTAACGAGAACAATTTACCTCCCTCCTCCTCGTAACAGCCTTTACCTACTTGAAAACGGTTCTCATGTCCCCTCCCAGTCGTCTCTCCAGACTAAACAAACCCAGGTTCTCAATCTTCCCTCCTAGCTCGTGTTTTCTAGACCTTCCATCATTTTTGTTGCTCTTTTCTGGACTCTCTCCAATCTGTCCACATCCTTCCTGAAATGTGGCGCCCAGAACCCGACACAAAACTCCAGCTGAGGCCTGATCAGCGCGGAGCAGAGCGGGAGAATTACTTCTCGTGTCTCGCTTACAACACTCCTGCTACTCCAGCTGTCCTGGAGTCCCCGGGCGATGCTCTGGAACTGCTCCCCAGGAAGCCGGGCAGGACTCTGGGGGAGTCTCCTCTCGGGGAGCAGCCTGTCTGCAGGACACACAGCTCCCCCGGCTTCCCCCTTCCTGGGTCTGACCCCGGAGCATTCAGCCTCCTCTGCCCCTCCCTGCGCTTCCCACAGCGAGTCCGCCCAGGCGGGGTCCTGGGGAAGCCAGAGGGTCCTGCCCCCCAACTCCGCAGTCAGACGTGACTCTCAGCCAGCCAGTAACACAGAAGGTTTATTAGGCGACAGGAACAGGGTCGGAAACAGAGCTTGTAGGATCAGAGAACAGGACCCCTCAGTCGGGTCCATCTTTGGGGGGGGGAGCCTGGACCCCGGTGCTGGGCCTCCCTCTGTTTCCCCAGCCAGCTCCAAACTGAAACTCCCTCCAGCCCCTCCTCCTCTGGCCTTTGTCCCTTTCCCGGGCCAAGAGGGCACCTGATCTCTCTGTTCTCCAGCCCCTTCAGCTGGCACCTTGCCGGGGAGGAGCCCAGGCCATCAGTGGCCAAGAGACGGGGTGTCAGCCAGTGTCTGTGCAGACACCATCCCACTGGCCCTCTAGGGCTCTGCCACAATCCCATCCCCTTATCCCCCACCTGGATACCTAGGAAATGCCTAGGGGAAACTGAGGCACCCACCCAGTATTCAGAGGAAACATTAAGAACAGTCCCCCAGAAACCAAAAAGGCCTTTTAGGCTCCCCCGGTCGCTTTTCTCTTCATCCCGTCCTTTGTCTGGTTCCCGCTTCTTGTAGGGCTCTTTCTTTGCACTTTGGGGGCTGCCGATCTCTGGGGTAGGCCGGGGGGGGACGTTTCCTGCCAGACAACCCCCCCTTCTCGCTGGCTCTCCCGCCAGACAGCCCCCCTCAGACTCCCTTCCCCCAGGATCTCGTCAGCCAGTTCTCAGCCGTGGCTGACCTCCCGGTGCGAGGTCCGTGCTCCGTACAGTCACAGCAGAGGAAGATTTCCCCGTAGCTAAAGGGGCTGGGGGTGTGTGGGGGGGCTGGGGTTTGGGGCTCCCCCATGACTGTACCCCAATATGAACCTCCCCATCCCGCGCGCTCTCTCCCCAGTCTTCAATCGCTGCTTCCCCAATTTCAACACGCCCGCCATGGACAACTTCAGCCTCCCGAATCGGACGCCCAACGAGACCAAGGAGCTGATCTCGTCCGGAGCCCAGTGAGTGTGGGGCCTGACCCCCCCAATCCCAGCCGGGACCCCCCCCACTCCCGACCCGCAGCCTCCCATCCCTGCCGGGGCCCCCACTCCCGATCCGCAGCCCCTGCCAGCCCTCCTCGTTCCGTCTCGCCCCCCAGGCAGATCGTCAAGTCTCTGAACGCCAAGGACATCGGGACGAAGATCTTCGAGGATTTCGCCAGCAGCTGGTACTGGATCCTCATGTGAGTGGGGCGGCCCCGGGAGGGGGGCGGGGTGAGGGCAGCATTGCCAGCAGCGGGGGGGGGGGGGGGGCGGGGAGGCCGTGGGACCCAGGCGTCCGGCGAGCTGCTGGTGGTAGGTGGGGGAGGGGGCGGGAATGGGACCCAGGCGTCCGGGCGATGCTGCTGGTGGTAGGTGGGGGAGGGGGCGGGAATGGGACCCAGGCGTCCGGGCGCTGGTTCTCACTCTCCTCCCCCCCCCCCCCCCCCAGCGGGCTGCTGATCGCCATGGTGCTGAGCCTGCTCTTCCTGCTGCTGCTGCGGCTGGTGGCCGGGGTGCTGGTCTGGGCGCTGATCCTCGGGGTGCTCGCCGTCGGCGCCTACGGTGCGTGGGGCGGGGCAGGGGGGGCTTCCCGGGAGCTCGTACTGGGGGGCAGGCGCCAGGGCCTGGGGGGGGGTCCAGGGGCCAGGTGGAGGCAGGGGGCGCTTTGGGAGTCCGTGTCCCCCATGTGACCCCATCTCCCCCCCCCAGGGATCTACCACTGCTGGCGGGAGTACAGCGCCTTGCGCACGGCCGGCGCCAGCATCAGCAACGTCGGCTTCACCACCAACCTGAGCGTCTACTCCAGCGTGCAGGAGACCTGGCTGGCCGCCCGTGAGTTCCCCCCCCGACCCTGAGAGCCCTGGGGCTGGCCGCCCATGAGTGTCCTCCCCCGCCCCCCACCCCCACCCCGAGAGCCCTGGGGCTGGCCGCCCGTGAGTCCCCCCCCCCATCCCCGCCCCGCCCGAGAGCCCTGGGGCTGCATGTTTACTCCTGGGGCACTTCCTTGCTGCCCCCCAAATTCCGCCTCCCCTTGATGTAGGGGGATGTTCCTGAACTCCTAAAGCCCCTGGGACATCCCGACTTGGGGGGCGGGGGGCAACTTTCAGCACCTTAAAATTCAGGGATTTCTGAAAGCAGCTGCCTGAATGTGGGACCCCCAAGAGAAAGATCCCCCTAGAAATGTGGGGGTTGCCCCTTTCTCCCTGGGGAGCATCCCGGACACCCCCAAAATCTGGGAGCCTTTCACAAATTGTGGGGCTTTCTGGGTCTCTTACACTGCAGGGGTGGCTGAGCCTGGGGCCCCCTGTGGAAATGGGGGAGCTGGATTGACACCCCAGTTCTGTGCCTCAGTCCAGGCCCCTCACTTCTGTTGGGGGAATTTGGGGGTACGCCTTGTTTTAGGGAGTCAGTACATCTCCCCATGGGAATGTGGGGGTCTTTACTGACTCCTTAGTAAGTGGGGTGCCTCAAATCTGTTTCCTCTTGAAGTAGGGGGCACCTGTCACCCCCACAGCCCTGTCTGTGTCCCCCTAATTTCTCTGGCCCCCCCCAGTGATAATCCTGGCTGTGGTGGAAGGAGTGCTCCTCCTCCTCCTCATCTTTCTCCGCAAACGCATCCTCATCGCCATTGCGCTCATCCAGGAGTCCAGCCGGTGAGTCATGCCCCAGGACGGGGGGCAGGGCAGCCCCTTGGGGGGTTGCGGGGGGGGTATGGAACCCCTAAGGGGGAGGCACTGGGGGTCTGATTCTCCCTGGGACACCCTAGCAGCCCTGGCTCCTGTCCCTTTAATGAGGGGGTGGGAAAGAGAGGAATCGGTGATGCATTAACCTGTGGAACTGCCCAGCGCATGATTTGGGGGGAGAGAGAGAAAGGGTTGAAAGCAGGAGGGCCCCATGGCTCTGACCTGTGAGGGTCGAAACCGGGCTGGATGGGCCCATGGGTCTGACCTGGGGGAGGGGAGGATGCCAGGCGAGCAGACGGGATGCCAAGTGAGATGGGCCCATAGATCTGATAGCCGGTGGTGCAGCGAGCACGCACGCTATAGGTCTGTATGGGGAGTGGGGGACTCTGGAGGGAGGTTGGCAGCCCCGGGGGCCCCCCAAAAGAGAAACTAACTCGGGGTCCCCCTTTTGTCTCCGCTTCCAGAGCCATCGGCTACATGATGTCCACCCTGTTCTACCCACTGGTCACTTTCCTCCTGCTGCTCATCTGTGTGGCCTACTGGGCCATGACGGCTCTGTATCCTCCGCGTGCCCCCTGCCACCCCCCGGCCCGGATCGGGGCTGGCGCCCCCCACCGGGACAGGCCTCTGCCCCATTCCCCACCCCCTGAGCCAGCTGGCCCCCGCCCTGGGGCCGGAGGGGAGCCGGCGCCCCCCAGACGGGACAGGACCCGTGTGCTCCTGTTGTCTCCCCTTGACTGCTCCCCCCAGCTATCTGGCCACGTCCGGGACTCCCCTGTATCGTGTCACCAGCAGCAATTCCAGCGACCCCCGGTGCTCTGGCATCTCGGGCAACGACACCTGCAACCCCATGGTGAGTGACCAGGAGAGAACCCAGGCGTCCTGGCTCCCAGCCCTCCTGCTCTAACCACTAGACCCCACTCCCCTCCCTGAGCCGGGAGAGAACCCAGGTGTCCTGACTTCTAGGCCCTCTAGTCCAGCTGAAAAGGGGGGGGGGGGCTGTGGGCTGACCCCGCTTCTCCCTTCGTGTCCCCACCAGAGTCCTGGGTTCTGGGCCCTTCGTTCTCAGGCTCCCGCTCCCGGCTCGTCTGGCGTTCGTGGTCCTCCTCTCGCTGGTTCCTTCCTTCCTTCTCTCCCCGTCGGCTCGGGTCCCTTCTCTCGTTCGTTCCTTCGTTCGTTCTCTTTCCTGGTGCTGGGCGTCCGTCCGCTCGTCGTGTCTCTCTCTCCGGTTCGTGTCTCTGGGCCTCTCCTTCCTTCTTTCCATGTTGGTTCGTTTACCCGTCGGTCCCTTCGTCCTCCTCTTCCCCCGGGCGCCCCCGTTGGTGTCGTGTTCTGTCGTTTCTTTCTTCGTTCTCCCCTTCCTTTAATCTGGCCGTTCTCAGGATCTTTCGTTCCTTTACCCGGGTCTCACGTTCTCTCGTTCCCATTTTTGTTCCGCCAGGCTCCTGTTCCCTTGTCTTCCCCCTTATTCCTTTAGCTGGTGGTTCCCGCAATCTCTCCTTCCTTCTTTGTCCAGCCGTTCTCGCCTTCGTTTGTTTATCTGGTTGTTCTCCCGGTTTCTCATTTATTCCTCTTCTGGCCGGTCTCACGGTCCTTCGTTCCTTTAGCGGGTGGTTTTCTCCTTCTTTGTTTGTTCCTTCTCTGCTTCCTTTATTTATCAGGTGGGTCTCTCCTTTCCTCGTTTGTTCCTTTTCTCATTCCTCTCCGGGCCGGCCGGCCGGCCCCCCCCGCCCCTTCGCTGCTCCGGGCCGGCCGGCCGTTCTCTCGTGCCTTGGCCCGGCTCTCGGGCGCCTTGGCCGGGCGGCTGGGCCCGTCTCCCGCTCTCCCTCCGCCCGCAGACGTTCAACGCCTCCCGCTACCTGCCCTGCCCGGCCGTGGGCTGCGCCTTCTACACGTACGATGCCGAGGGGCTCTTCCAGCGCAACCTCTTCAACCTGCAGCTCTACAACGCCCTGGGGCTGCTCTGGGGGGCCAACTTCGCGCTGGCCCTGGGGCAGTGCGTGCTGGCCGGGGCCTTCGCCGCCTACTACTGGGCGCGGGACAAGCCCCGCGACATCCCCGCCTGCGCCCTGGGCGGCGCCTTCCTGCGCACGCTGCGGTGAGCCCCGTCCCCCCCCATCCCCACGCTGCGCCCTGCACCCTTGGGACCCTCATCCCCCCCCGATCCCCCCCGTCCCCACGCTGCGGTGAGCCCGGCACCCTTGGGACCCGCTGGGATCCCCCCCATCCCCACACTGCGGTGAGCCCTGGGGTCCCCCCACTGGGACCCCCCATCCCCGCGGTGCACCCTTGGGACCCTCGTTCCCCCCGTCTCCACGCTGCGGTGAGCCCTGCACCCTTGGGACCCTCGTCCCCCCGATCCCCCCGTCCCCACGCTGCGGTGAGCCCTGGGACCCTCGTCCCACCCGTCCCCACGCTGCAGTGAGCCCTGCACCCTTGGGACCCGCTGGGACCCTCCCCAGTTCCCCCTCATCCCACCCTGCTGGGCCCACACTGCAGGGAGCTGGACACCTGGCGCCCCCCCCCCCGATCTGTCCCACATCCCCCCCCCCCACTGGCTCCACGCTGCCCTGAGCTGTGCCCCTGGGTCCCCCTGACCTGCCCCCCGTCCCCTCGCTGGGTCCCTGCTGCACTGAGCCGGACGCCTGGGGCCCCCAGCTGGGCTTCAGAGCCTGGATCCTCCAGAGGAAAGGGATTATGCAAATGAGGGGAGCCGGACCCCTGGGTTCCCGCCCCCTTAACCCGGCTTAACTAGCAGGTGTCTGATTTCAGGGAACCCCCCCATGGCTCTGTACCCTTCAAGGGGAGGAGCGGTATGCAATTAGGGGCTGGGTTATGTAAATTTAACTGCATATTCATTGTCTATGCAAATGTAAAGTTTAAGAAGCTTCCTGTATCTTCTGGGTCCCAGCCCCTGCCCCCTCCGGACTCCTGGGTTCTCTCCCTGGCTCTAGGAGAGGAGTGGGGCTAGTGGGTCAGAACGGGGGGGCTGGGCACCAGGACTCCTGGGTTCTCTCTCTACTGCTCCGTCTGCCTCACTAACTGGGTACCCCCCCATGCTGGGGGCCTCTCCCGGCAGGTACCACACGGGGTCGCTGGCTTTCGGGGCCCTCATCCTCACCATCGTCCAGCTGATCCGCATCCTCCTGGAATACCTGGACCACAAACTCAAAGGTGGGGTGACCCCTTCTAGGGAGCGGGGGAATCACCCTGCCCCCCCTTTCCCAGCCGCCCTCCTTAACTTCCTGCCCTTCACCGTTGCCCCCAGATCCCTGTCCATCCCACAGCTGCGTTTTGGGGCCTACCAGAATCTGTCCTGCCCCCCCAAATCTGAGCCGCCCCAGAGTGCTCCACATGTCTTTGAGAACCCCGACATTTGTCCCTGCTCCACTCAACCTGCCCCCCAATTTTCTGCTTTTTCCCCAACACGTGACACAGTGGAAATCTTCACCCCCCAAATATTGAAACTCTCTCCCCCACCCCAATTTTGCACTGGTTCATCCCTGGATTGCCCACCCCCCAAGTGGAGCTGTGCCTCTGAACTGGGATCTTCACCCCCAACATTGAGCACTCCCCCCAAACTGTGAGGTCTCCTGCAAGCACCCCAAATTCTGGGGCCTGGCCCAAAGGCTGTCACCCTGTGTGTGCAGTGCCTCCATGTACAGCCCCCCATTTCAGCATCCCCCCCAAACCCCTGCCCCTTTGCTGTCCAAACCCTGCCCCCCACAACCCTTTCCCTCCCAAAATCACCTGTTACCCCACCTCTGACACCTTCACCCCCACTTCGCTCCTTGTTAGCTCACAGCTGGGCCAGTCCCACTTCCCCTGGCCCTTGAGACATTTTGGGGTTCAGAGACCCCGATATTGCAATGAGAGACGCTAATTTTCCTCGTACCCAATATCTCATCATAGCCCCAGTCCCTGAGCCAACTCGGGGTTTGGGGACCCCAAGACATTTTGGGATTCAAAAATGTCCCCAGATACCTCATTGTTCCCCCAGGCCTCAGATGTCCTTGTTTGTGCACCCCAATATTCCATTGTTCCCCAAGATATTCTAGGGTTCAGGGATACACCCCAATATTGTCTTGCACACAGACCCCTAAATATTTTAGGGTCCTGAGTTGTGTCCCCCAGTCTCCGAATACATTTTAGCATTCAGCGATGCCCTTGCACCCCCAAATCCAAGACATATTGGGGTTCAGGAATCCCCCTTGGCCTAGTACCCCAATATGCTAGCCTTCCCCCAGACCCTGAGAACTTTGGGGACGTGGTGGGCGTCCCTGGGGGGGGCTGGGGGCGTTTGGGGGTGCACGGGGGTGTCTGATTGGCTCCTGCCCCCCCTAGGAGCCCAGAACCCCTTCACACGCTGTCTGCTCTGCTGTCTCAAATGCTGCTTCTGGTGCCTGGAGAAATTCATCAAATTCCTCAACAGGAACGCCTACATCATGGTGGGGGAGCGGGCCTGGGGGCCACGGGGGGGGGTGGGCCTTGGGGGGTCACTGGGTGGGGGAGGATCGGCCCTGCGGGGGTATATAGGTTATGAGATGTGGGGGATCTTTGGGGTATGTGAGGCGATCCCTTTACAGGGGGGCGGCTTAGTGTGTGTGTGGGGGGCACTGGGATGTGGGGGGGTGCGCACTCCTGGGGGTAGGGCTTTGCGAGAGGGGTGTGTTGCAGTGGGTCTCCCTGGGGGTGGGGTCCCTGGGCTGTCGGAGGCGGCTATTTCAGGCGGGCAAAGTTTGGGGGGTCCCATGCTATGGGGTGAAAGGGGAGAGCTGCCCATCCTACCAGGGGGAAACCTGGGCCAGTTTGGGGGGTATCTGGTGAAAGGTGGGGGTCCTGGGGGGAGAAGGGGTTCCATGGGAGCCAGGGGTCCCTGGGGTGGGGAGAGTTTGGGGGAGTCTCGGGCATGGGAGCAGGGGTCTCGGGGTTTGGGGGAGCAGAGTTGGAATGAGTCTCTCCCCCCGTTACGGGGGTGTCCCCATCGCCCCCCCAGATTGCGATCTATGGGAAGAATTTCTGCACGTCCGCCAAGAACGCCTTCAAACTGCTCATGCGCAACATCATCAGGTAACCGGACGCCTGGGTTCTTTCCCCGGCACCGGGAGGGGAGTGGGGTCTAGTGGTTAGAGCAGGGAGGGCTGAGAGCCAGAACTCCTGGGTTCTCTCCCTGGCTCTGGGAGGGGAGCAGTGTCCAGGGACCCGGTGCCGGGACTCCGGGGTTCTCTCTCCGGGGCCAGGCAGGGAGTTGGGGCCAGGCACCAGGACTCCTGGGTTCACTGTCTGGCTCTAGAAGGGGAGTGGGGGCTGGGGGCCTGGACTCCAGGGTTCTCTCCCTAGCTCTGGGAGGGGAGCAGTGTCTGGGGACTGGGTGCCCGGACTCTGGCGTTCTCTCTCCGGCGCCGGGAGGTGGGGCCAGGCACCCGGACTCCTGGGTTCACTGTCTGGCTCTAGAAGGGGAGTGGGGGCTGGGGGCCTGGACTCCAGGGTTCTCTCCCTAGCTCTGGGAGGGGAGCAGTGTCTGGGGACTGGGTGCCCGGACTCCGGGGTTCTCTCTCCGGTGCTGGGAGGGGAGGTGGGGCCAGGCACCCGGACTCCTGGGTTCTCTCCTCCCCAGGGTGGTGGTGCTGGATAAAGTGACCGACCTGCTGCTGTTCTTCGGGAAGCTGCTCGTGGTGGGGGGCGTCGGGGTCCTCGGGTTCTTCTTCTTCTCGGGCCGGATCGAGATCTCCGACCCCCAGTTCCGCTCGCCCTCCCTCAACTACTACTGGCTGCCCATCCTGGTACGTGCCCCCCGCTGCGGGGGGAGGGGCCGGGGCCCAGGATCTGGGGGGCTGGGGGGGGGGGCTGGCATCTGAGCTCCAGGGAGGGGTCTCCCCTGGGGGTCGGGATCTGGGCTGACCCCCATCTCCCCCTTGCAGACGGTGGTGGTGGGCGCCTACCTGATCGCCCAGGGCTTCTTCAGCGTCTACAGCATGTGTGTGGACACCCTCTTCCTCTGCTTCCGTGAGTGCCCCCCGCCCCGCCCCCCAGCCTGCCCCCCGGCCGGGGCGTGGGGCTGACCCCCCTCTGTCTCCCGCAGTGGAGGACCTGGAGCGGAACGACGGCTCCGTGGAGAAGCCGTACTACATGTCGTCCTCCCTCATGAAGCTCCTCAACAAGAAGAACAAGAAGGCGGAGACGAAATAGCCCCCCACAAGTGTGGGGCGCTGCCCCTCCCCCGTCACTGCATTTCCTGGGGAGGGGGCCCCCCCCCGTTCGCTCCCCTGGCCGGTGGCCATCTTGCATTGCAGGCCTCTTCCGTGGCCGGCCAACCTCCCCCGGGGGCCTCTGCTCCCTCCCCCCACCGGGGCCAAGCTCCCTCCCCACCCCGGGGGTGTCTGCTACCCCCTTCCCCCCACTGGGGCCAAGCTCCCTCCCCACCCCGGGGGTGTCTGCTCCCCCCTTCCCCCCCCCGGGGCCAAGCTCCCCCCTTCCCCCCGGGGGCGTCTGCTCCCCCCTCCCCCCACCGGGGCCAAGCTCCCCCCTTCCCCCCGGGGGCGTCTGCTCCCCCCTCCCCCCACCGGGGCCAAGCTCCCTCCCCACCCCGGGGGCGTCTGCTCCCCCCTCCCCCCACCGGGGCCAAGCTCCCTCCCCACCCCGGGGGCGTCCGCTCCCCCCTTCCCCCCCTGGGGCCAATCTCCCCCCTCCCCCCGGGGGCGTCTGCCCCCTTCCCCCACCGGGGCCAAGCTCCCCCCCCCAGGGGTGTCGCTTCCTATCAGCCATGTTGGAGCAGGGGAGCCTGCAGCCCAGCCCCCTCCCATTAGCTCCCCTTCCTGTCGGCCATTGTACGGGGGGGCCTGCGCCAGAGTCCAGGCCCCCGCCTCTCTGACCTGGTTCCTCCACCTTGCCGTGTGGCCCCCGCCCCCCGTGGCCCAGGCCCACTTCCTGTCCGTGGCCAACCCAGGCCAGGCCCCATGCTGTAGGAATGACCATAATCAATAGCCCCCCCCCCAATATCCTCCCCCCGTGGCTTAGCCAGTGTAGGGTGTACAGAGAGCCCCCCAGGCTGTCTCTCGCCAGGGACGAAGGGCATTATGGAGCAAGGAGAAGCGATTTCATTAAAGATGATTTATTAATTAATGGGGCTGGTTCGTTAATTAATCCGAAGCAGGCTGGGGCAGGGCAGCACCCCCTTAGTGATGGGGGCTGCCCGGGGAGAGCCCCCTCCTGGAAACAAGGGATCCACGCGCCCAGCCACCCGCGCAGGGCCGGGCATGGCCCAGACCCAGCCTTCGCTGGCGTGGTAAATACTCCCCCCACCCCCCCCCCCAAGTCATTTTTAAGCAAAGCGCCCCCTCCTGGGCGCAGCCGGGGCTGGAGTAGCCGGGATCCCCCCGCAGCGGCCCTGTCCGTTCCAGCTCAGCGGCCCCATCTCCGGTGGGGCCTGGGCGGGGGGCAGAGCCGGCCCCACGCGCCAGACCCCGGATCTGCAACAGAGACAAGGGCAGAGTGGAGCTGCAGCCTGTGAAAGAGATTTGCCCCCCCCCCAGCTGGTCTCCCCTCCCACCCTCTGCTGCAGCCCTGCCCCCTCCTCCCTTTCCCCACTGCCCCTTCCATGGTCTCTCGCCTCCCTTCCCCCTCTGCCAGGTGCCCTCACTCACCCTCCTCCGCTCACAGCGTCTGCTTCATCCCCCCGGCCCCGTGCTGCAGCCAGGACGCCTGCAGCTTCTGCAGCTGCCGGTCCTTCTCCTCCGCCTCTCGGGCAGCCTTCTGCAGGGGAGAACCCAGTGGATCAGCCCCGTCTGCCAGGGAAGGCAGAGACCGGCCACAACTCATTGCAGGGCTGAGCCCAGCTGCTCTAGTTCCCGCTGCAGCCAGCAGGTGGCGCCAAACCTGCCCCCAGCGGCAGTTCTTCCAGCAGCCCCTATTGGCAGCTGGGTGCAGGGCGGCTGCAGCCACTAGGTGGTGCTAGTCGGGTCTCCCCCATCCCACCGCTGCCCCCCGGGCTCACCACCAGCGCCTGGTCCCGCTCCTCCAGCAGCCCCCGCAGTCGGGCCAGCTCCCCCCGGCACTGCACCAGGGCGGCAGTTCTCTCGGCCAGCGCCCCCTCCTGCCGGGCCAGGCGCCCCCGCAGGGCCGCCGCCTCCCGCGCCCGTTCGGCCAGCGCCTGGGTGCAGCCACGCAGCTGACCCTGGGGGCGGGAAATAAGAATTATTGCCCCAGGTCTGCCCATGGTAGTGCCCCCAGCCCTGCCCTATCTCCTGCCCCCCAGCCCTGCCATCCTCCACCAGCAACGCCCCCCCCCGCCCTCCCTCACCTGCAGCTGCTGCTCTGCGGTGGCCTGGGCCGCCAGCGCCCCCTGCAGCCGGGCTTCCATCTCTGCAGCCAGCCGGGCCCGCTGGGCCAGCGCCTCTGCCAGGAGCCGCTCCTGCTCCTGCAGCCGCTGTAGCAGCCCCGGGCCTGGGGCATCCAGGGACGCGGCCAGCACCTGGGGGGAGAGCGGGAGACACACACTGTTGCTCCCGGGGTGCTACACGGCACCTGCCCAAGGACTGGATGAGCTGAGATGGAAAAACACTGTTGCAACAGTCATCCAGTCCTTGGGCAGGTGCCGTGTAGCACCCGAGATGGCAACAGTGTGTGTTCCAGCCTCTCCCCCAGGTGCTGGCCGCGTCCCTGGATGCCCCCCGGGCGCTGCAGGAGCAGAGCGGCACCTGCAGGGCTGCCCAGCGGGCCCGGCTGGCTGCAGAGACTGGAGCGGCTGCAGGGGGAACCCGCTGGCGGCCCAGGCCCAGCAGAGCAGCTCAACTGGGACACAGGAAAGGAGTTAAACATTGTTGCAAGGGCTGTTCTACACAGCACCTGGCCTGGCGGGACAGCTGAGCTGCGAAGACCTAGAAGGTGGGAAACATTGTTGCAACTGGTAGTCTATATGGCAGCTGCCATGGGGAATGAAAGCCATTGGGAAACTGAGGCAGGCGCAGCCCCTGTTCTAACCTGTGTTATAGACATCACCTATCAGCGATGGGGTGTGCACTCAATTCCCAAGGGAATTTCTGAGTGGGGACCAGCTGGCAGGCGTGAAAGAATTGGTGCAACATGGGTTATACCCAGGCGGGAATCACGCTGGAGCCAGGAATTGCTGTCACCCCACCCCACCCCACCCCACCGTTCTGCATGGCCCTGGGCAGGGGGCTCCCTACCTCCAGGTCCTTGGTGCTGCTGGCCAGTGCGGCCTGCAGGGCGGCGACCAACTTCTCCATCTCCTTCAGCGCCAGCGCCCGGGTCTGGTCCTGCCGGCGCCAGGCGTCCTGGGCCATGGCACAGAGCGATGCCAGCTGCCCCCGCTCCAGCTCCTTCTGCTCCAGCGTCTCGTGCAGCGCCTGGAGACCCCCGCCCCCAAACAGTGTGTGGGGAGGGAGCAGGGGGGACAGATTTCCCCCTGCCCTGGGTCAGGTGGGACGGAGAAATGGGGGGGTGTATACCCTGCGGGGAACCCCCTCCCTGGTAAATGGGGGCAGAGGAGGAATGAGGGGGTGTATACCCTGTGGGGAACCCCCTCCCTGGTAAATGGGGGCAGAGGAGGAATGGGGTGTATATGACATGGGGAAAGGGGGCTTTGGGTGTCCAGCCTGTCTTGTCCCATGGGGCGGAGGGGCAGAGGTCCCGGGGGGGCCTTCCCCTGGGGAGGGGTGTGGGAAATCCCGGGTGACCCCCCCGCACACAGATCTGGGGGTCCCCAGCCCCCTTACGTGCAGGGTCCGCTCTCCAGTGCGCAGCGCGGCTGCCAGCCGCCCCAGGTCGCGGTCCTGGTCCTGCAGCGCCCCCTGCAGGCGGCCCCGCTCCTGCTGCTCCTGCTCCAGCGCCAAGAAGTGATCGGCGAGGGTGCGCTGGGGGGGCGGAGCGGGGGAGCGAGTCAGGGGCGTCGGGGGGGGACACGCGGGACCGAGCCGGGCGGGGCGGGGACACGGGGCCGGGCTGGGGGAGGAACAGGACCGAGCCGAGCCGGGCCGGGCTGGGCTGGGCTGGGCTGGCAGGGGACACGGGGCCTGGGCCGGGCCGGGCTGGGGGGGCAGAGCGGGGGAGCGAGTCAGGGGCGTGTGGGGGGGACACGCGGGACCGAGCCGGGCGGGGCGGGGACACGGGGCCGGGCTGGGGGAGGAACAGGACCGAGCCGAGCCGGGCCGGGCCGGGCTGGGCTGGCAGGGGACACGGGGCCCGGGCCGGGCCGGGCTGGGGGGGCGGAGCGGGGGAGCGAGTCAGGGGCGCGGGGGACACGCGGGACCGAGCCGGGCGGGGCGGGAACAGGACTGAGCTGGGCTCGGGGGGGACACGGGGCCCGGGCTGGGCTGGGGCAGGGCTGGGCCGGGCCCACCGCCCATGAAGGAGGGAGCGCGGCGGGGCGGGGGTGGGAGCGGGGGCTCCTACCTCCAGCGCCTGGTCCCGATCCTTCAGCCGCCCGCAGAGGTGTGGGACCAGGCTCTCCGAGGCGGGCGGCTCGGCCCCCGGTGGGGCCAGGCTCTCCAGGGCGGCCAGGCAGTCCTGGGGGGGGGCAGAGGGGGGGTTAGGGGCTGAGCCCGGGGTCTGCTCCCCCCGTCCCCCCATTTCCCCCCCACCTACCTGCAGCGCCGCCTCCTTGCTGTGTAGACACCGAGCCAGCGCCCCCAGGAGCCGCTCCCGGCTCCGACCCGGGCCGGGCCCCTCCCCCGGCGCAGGGGGGACCCCGGCGTCCTGCGGAAGAGAGAGATGAGACGGGGGGCGGCAGGGGGCTCTCCCCGGGTGGGCAGGGCTGCCCCATTGCTCCAGGGCGGTACTGGGGGGCCGTACTGCAGGGATCGGGGCGGGGGACGGCGGGGGCTCTCCCCGGGCAGCGTGGGGCTGGGGGTGCTGCCCCCCCAAATTCCATACCTCGGGGGCCCAGCCCCCCGTCTTCTCCCGAAAGCTCCTCAGCTCCTCCTCAGCAGTCGCCAGCCGCCCCGTCAGCTCCTGGCACCGGAGCCGCTGCCCCCCCAGAGTCTGGAAAGAGAATGGGGAGAAGGAGGCACCCCAACCTCTCCCGGAGACAGAGGGACTCTCCGGGGGTGGGGGCTGGTGGGTTAGAGCAGGCTGCGGGGAGGGGGGAGGGCTGGGAGCCAGGACTCCTGGGTTCTCTCCCTGGCTCTGGGAGGGGAGTGGGGTCTAGTAGGTTAGAGCAGGGGGGCTGGGAGCCAGGACTCCTGGGTTCTCTCCCGGGCTCTGGGAGGGGAGTGGGGGCTAGTGGTTAGAGCTGGGGGGGCGCTGGGAGCCAGGACTCCTGGGTTCTATTCCTCCTTCCCCTTCTTACCTTCACCCCTAGTGGTATGAATTCATCCTCGAGTTCCTCTTCTTCCTCCTCCTGCTCCTCTTCCTCTTCCTCCTCCATCTCCCTGGGGGGGCCAGAGGGGGCTGCCCTCTTCGCCAGCACCGGGATCCTGCTGCCGCGGGGCACCCTCAGCGCCCGCCGGCCGATGCCCCCGAGTGCCCGCAGCGCCTCCCCCAGCGGCTCCGGCCCAGCCAGGCTGTCCAGGGACCAGGCGCAGAGGGAGAGCAGGGACCCGCTGGGCCCCCGGGGGCCCCCCAGGCCGGCCTGCAGCACCAGCGGCATGCTCTGGGATTTGTCCCGGCAGAGGGGCAGTGCCGGGGAGCCGGCCCCGAGCGACCGTGGCCTCCCGCACACCCACTCGTAATCCGCGTCGGGCACCCGCAGCCCGTGGCAGCTGGGGCACCAGCGGGTCTGGCAGGGGCTCCCGCCGGCGCCTGGCTCTGCCCAGCTCTCGAGCCCGGACAGCGCTATGTCGTCCTGCAGCAGCCGCTGGTACGGCGCATCCAGCCGCTGGGGGGCGCCCGCCGGGCTGGGGGGCAGGCTGGCCTCGGGGCTGCGGCGAGCGTGGAGGTGCCGGAGGCAGCAGGCCAGGCGCTCCTTCTCCTCCAGGAGGCGCCGGAGCCGCGCGAGGGACAGCGCCTGCACCCGGGCGATCACCGCGTCGAAGCGGAAAACCCGCCCCAGAGCCTGGGCACATTTCCCGCAGAGGAACTCGCCCCGGCCGTCCCCCCGGCGCGGGGCCTCCCGGCACACGTGGGCCAGGAGGACCCGCAGGTCGGGGCGCTGGGGGGCCCGGTGGAAGAGCCACCGGCGCTGGCTGCCCTGCAGCTGGGAGCCGCACAGCCGGCAGGCGTCGCTCGGGTCCTCCATGGGCTGCGAGAGCCTGATCTGGAACCTCAGAGGGGCTCTGGAGCTCCCTGCTTTGGGCGGGCCCGCTCTGGAGCCCTACGTCTGGTTCCTAGAGGCCACCCGACCCACAGCTCGCCGGTCCAACCGATCTAGAGCAAGGCAGGAGCGAGAACCGGCTCCCAGAGATGCGTAGGCTCCAGAACCTAGCGGGTCTTGCTGCCGTTTCCGGAGTCTGCACGCGTCAGCCCGGCAGGAGGTGTCAGCTCGGGAGCCTGATGGCATCTAGAACCGTGTCTGCTCTAGATCATTGTGAGGTTCTGGATCCTCTGAGCTGGTCCCTCCAACGCTGAATCCAGAGCCCTATATCGGGGCACTGCAGCGTCTAGATTGGCCTGTGCCTCAGTCTCCTCTCCCGCCTAGACCGCCCAGATCTAGACACACGTGCAATTCAGTTCCCGTGTCGCCAAGCTAGACCCCCCCACAAGGATCTAGAATGGGGCGCTAGAAACCTGGGATAATCTAGAACCCAGTTTTCCCACCTGCTGGCTCCACCTCACGGTGTAACAGGCTACAGGATGGTTGCAGGCTCTAGAACCCAGCACGGTCCTGATCCTTGGGGGCCTGGAGCTTTTCTGTTCCTCTAGCATCGAGCAGATTCCCTGGGGTCTGCTCTGGAACCTGGCGGAGCCTAGAACGTGGTGGGATCCAGAACTCGCCTGCTCTAGACCCGGATTATTCGTCCTGTTTCTCCAGATCCCAGATGTGGCTGCTCCAGAGGTCAGTGGAGTCTAGAACCCCGAGCTAGAACCCGGCTCACAGGTCTGCACTGATCTAGATCCTTCGTGGAGGGGTTGAATTGTGGGATGGAACGAACCAGGCTAGGAGAGCAAATAAAATAAAGTCAGACCAGCCCTGCCCCCCTGCCAGCTCTGCCAGTGCCCCTCACTCCCGACCCGCAGCCCCCTGCCAGCCCAGCCCTGCCCCCCCCCCGCTGGTGCCCCTCACTCCCGACCCGCAGCCCCTGCTAGCCCAGCCCTGGCCCCCTCCCCTGCCAGTGCCCCTCACTCCCGACCTGCAGCCCCCTGCTAGCCCAGCCCTCAGCCCCCCAGCCCCGCCGGTGCCCCTCACTCCCGACCCGCAGCCCCTGCTAGCCCAGCCCTCAGCCCCCCCAGCCCCGCCGGTGCCCCTCACTCCCGACCCGCAGCCCCTGCTAGCCCAGCCCTGGCCCCCCCCGCTGATGCCCCTCACTCCCGACCCACAGCCCCTGCTAGCCCAGCCCTGGCCCCCCCCGCTGGTGCCCCTCACTCCCTACCCGCAGCCCCTGCTAGCCCAGCCCTGCCCCCCCCCCGCCGGTGCCCCTCACTCCCGACCCGCAGCCCCCTGCCAGCCCAGCCCTGCCCCCCCCCAGTCCTGGCGGTGCCCCTCACTCCCGATGCCTGCTGCAGGTGTGGGGGAGGGGGGTCAGGGAAGGGAGGTGGGGCTGGGCCAGTGAGGGGTCAGGACGGTGGCAGGGGAACGAAAGAGGGAAGTGGGGGTGGGGATTGAGGCCAAAGGGGAGGGGGTGACTTGGGGAGGGAAGCCAGAGGGGTGGGGTCCTGGCCTGATTCCAGAGTCCACAAGTACCCAGCGCTGCCCAGATCCGGGAGAGAACCCAGGCATCCGGGCTCCCAGCCCCCACTCTCCTCCCAGAGCCAGGCAGAGAACCCAGGAGTCCTGGTTCCTACGCCCACCAGACTAGTCCCCACTCCCCTCCCAGATCCAGGAGCGAACCCAGGCGTCCGGGCTCCCCTCCCCCTCCCTGTTCCATGGGGGTGGGGATAAGCAGACACAGCCGCAGGGTTTGGACTTTATCCCCCCCTGCTCCTGTCTCACCCCACCCCCACCCCCAGGGATAAATCCCCTCCCCCTCCCCCCAACCCCCCGCTGGCTCCCCCTTGTCACCTCTCGGGTCCCGAGGCCTGAGTGAAAACGGGTCCGAGCTGCTCAGGTGTCTCCCCACCCCGCCCGCATCCGGGAGCCAGAGCCGCACACCTGCCGGGCCCGCCCCTCCCCGGGCCGGGGCGGGAACCCAGGAGTCCGGGAGCCCAGTTCCCCCCCCCCCCGCTCTAACCACTAGACCCCACTCCCCTCCGGGAGCTGGGGAGAGAACCCAGGAGTCCGGGCGCCCAGCCCCTCCTGCTCTAACCACCAGACCCCACTCCCCTCCCTGAACCAGGGACAGAACCCAGGAGTCCTGGCTCCCAGCCCCCCGCCCCGCTCTAACCACTAGACCCCCACTCCCAGCTCGCTCTCTCACCTCTCTCTCGGGGGGGGGGGGTGCCGCTGTCTCTGTCCTGCTGCCCCCCCGCCCCAAGCAGCCTGTTTACAGACAAGCCACTTAAAGGCAGCAGGTGCGGCCGGATTAACCCGCTAATCCCCCCCCAGCTAATCCCCCCACCCGCCTGGCTAGCCTGGGGGGGGGGGGCGGTCCAGGCTGAGCGCTGGGGTGGGGCGCTGTGCTGTGGGGGGGGCAACTTTGCACGGGGGGGAGGGGGCACTGTGCTGAGGGGCCGGGACAGCAGCGCAGCCCCCACCCGCCGCACCAAGGCGGGCGGGGGGGGCTGGCCCTTTAATTCCCACCCCAGCGTCACCGTGCCAGAATGTGAGTCTGGAGCCCGGGGGGCAGGGAGGGGGTCAGGACTCCTGGGTTCTCTTCCTGGTTCTGGGAGGGGAGTGGGGGCTAGTGGTTAGAGCGGGGGGGGGGTTGCAGGACTCCTGGGTTCTCTCCCCCCCCCCCCAGGAAACCCACACACACACACTTGGGAACAAAGTGCTTTTATTGTTATAAATACACAGGAAATGGAGGCCGGAATCGGGGGTGTAACACTGACCCCCCCCCACCATGATACATCTCCCCGGGGGCGGGAGGCACAGCGGGGTTCCCAGGCAGATAGCCCCCCCCCACTGCAGCCCCATAAATATTTAAACATCTGCACAGGGGGCTGGGCCTGGGGACCCCAATATTTTACATACCAGTCAGGCAGCCCCAAACAGCCCCCCTCTGTGAGAAACGGGGGTCTCAGAAGTGGGGGGCTGCAGAGACCCCCCCCTCAAAGATTGTGCTCCTGCACCCCCAAATTTTGTGTCCTGGTCACGCTGACCCTCTGGGCTCTAGCCCCCCAAAATCAGTCTGGCACCCCCACATCAATCTGAAGCCCCCTCAAACTAGGGCCCCCATGATGCTGGGCCCCCCCCAAAGGCAGCTAGACTCCCAAACCTGCACCCCAAGTCAATTGTCCAGTCACCCCAACTGTGCACAGCACCCCAAAGTTCAAAGTACCCCAGACACCTGCAGCCCCAAATTTCAAGTCAGATGCAGCCAGCTGTGCAGTTACCCCAATACACCCCTAGATTGCAAAGGTGTGGGCCCCCCCAAAACAACTGGATCAGAAAATGCAGGAATCCCGCCCTGCAATACAGCCTAGTACCCCAATACTGACAATGTGCTACTGAGAATTGAACTGCACCTTCTAACTAGTGACACCCCCATAATGTCCCATTATCCCCCAGCAGCCCCCCAAAATTATCCTAGAACCCCTGAACTCAGGGTCCAAGTCTCCAGACATTTATAAAAATAACCCCAATAACATGCAAAACCAGCCACCCCCAAATTACCACCCCTAAAAACACCCCAAAAATTCCAGCAAACCGCCAAATAAATGGAGTTCCCTGAACTGAATCACCCGATGAATTAATACAAAACCTCTAGTGACCCCCAAAACTAGCAGTCTTCACAGGCAGGGAGCCCCAAAACTTAACCCCGAGTCCCTACAAGTCATGAAAATTTCTAGTGACCCCCCCCCAATTTACATGGTTCCCCAAAACTCAACCCACTGAATGAACCTCTAACATAGGCCAATGTACTTAACTCAATCCACGTGAACTCCCTTAAGGGGAGTGAACCCCCAAACTACAAGCAAATTCTCTAGTGACCCCCAATATCAACAGCCCTTAACTACTAAAATAAGTGAACCTCTAAAATTCATGCAAATGTCCCAATGACCCCAAACTTCCCAGAGCCAAGAACCAGGTGCTGCAACGTGAACCCCAAAATATAACGCACAATTCCTGCTGACCCCAACCGGCAGGTCTCCCGGACACCCCAAAACCCACAGCCCTGAACTGTCTCCTGGAAATGCAACCCCCAAATTTGGTCACCCCAAAACCACCCTCGAGGCCCTAAAACTGAACCCCCCAATTGCAGCTGATGCCTCTTTCCAAGCCTTGGGGTTCAACTAAGTTCCCCAGTTGAATCCACACCCATCTTTGGCACCCCAAAGTTTGGGCTCCCGTGTCTAATATTCCCCATAGCGAACCCCCAAATCTTTCCTCGTCACCCCTCAAATCCTTGACCCCAGTGTGGGGGTACTGCAGATTCCCTAGGGAGTTCCCCAAATCCCCTTAGACTCATCTGTCCCCCCAATTTTCCACTCCCAAATTCCTATGCAACGGAACCCCCACACTGCCTCATCTGGAAACGTACCTAAAAAGTTCTGTGAACCCCCAAATGTCAAGTACCCCAATATTCCCCCTTTTGGGGATCCACTCCCTCCCCATCCCCTGAGCTAAGACGGGGTTGGGTCTGGTTTTGGGGGTACAACAGCGGAGCTCTGAAGCCCCCCCGAAATCCCTGAGTCCCACACGAACATGGCAGCTCGGTTGGCCCCCTTGTGCCAGGCACGAAAGGGTTAATACTGGAACCTGCCTGGCTGGGGGGGCTGGGGCACCCCCAAACTGAGCCCTCCCAGGGCAGCCCCCCTGCAACCAGGCAGCCATGACATGAACTACGGGCCGGTTCAAACCCCGTCACCCCCCAAATCTTTTACAATCATTTTCTGACCGGGAAAAGGACCCCAGCCCCCCCCCCAGGACCCCACCTTCCCAACGTCCCATTCCCAGGCTCCCCCGCAATTCCAGCCCCCCGGAGCCTCCCCGAGGAAACCTCCTGCTCCAAACACCCAAACGGGGTGGTGTGGCCTGGAGGGTTGCAATTCAAAAGGCAGGTGCCCCCCGTCCCCCCGGGCTAGGAGAGCCAGGGGGCCAGGCAGGCCTCGTAGACGGTGCGGTTGGAGTGCCAGGCCGTGTGGGGCACCCCGGGCACCAGGCACCGGGCGATGGCACCGCGGGCATCCAGCGTCTTCAGCCCGAAGCTGTCCTGCAGGTAAACCTGGGGGGAAATCAGAGACAGGCGAGAGTCAGACAGCCTAATACAGATAGAGAGCCCCCCCGCCCCCTCCAGCCCCTCTGCCCCCTCCAGCGCCACTCCCCGACCCTGTCCCGCTGTGCATCAGGGCCCAAGACACGAGAACGCAGGAGTCCTGGCTCCCAGCACCCCCTGCTCTAACCCACCAGCCCCCACGCCCCTCCCACAGCTGGGGAGAGAACCCAGGAGTCCTGGCTCCCAGCGCCCCCCGGCTCTAACCCACCAGCCCCCACTCCCCTCCCACACCCAGGGAGAGAACCCAGGAGTCCTGGCTCCCAGCCCCCCCTGCTCTAACCCACCAGCCCCTGCTCCCCTCCCACAGCCGGGGAGAGAACCCAGGAGTCCTGGCTCCCAGCGCCCCCCCGGCTCTAACCCACCAGCCCCCACTCCCCTCCCAGGCCTCACCAGCTGCTGCTCCATGTCCATCACCGTCTCGTTGAGGTTGTAGAAAGCGAAGAGGCTGTTTGGGGGGGGAATGAGGGTGGGTTACTGATGGGTCATTTATTGGGGGGTGCCCAGGTTGCAGAGAGCTGCAGACCCAGCCCTGGGCTGGCCCCCAATTTCTGTTACCCCCCAGCACCTGGCACCCTCCCCAGTACCCCAAATCTCCCCCACTGGGGGTCCCCCCTAACTGCAGCTTCTCCTGGCCCCCCGAATCTTGCGCCAGCCCCCAAACCTCATCATATCCCCTCCCCCTCTGCACCCCACCCCTCCCACCACAGCCCAGCTGTGAACCCTCCCACCTCCTAGGACAGCCCCCCACAGGCCCCCCAAATTCACCCCCCCAACTTCCAGTGCCCCCTTTCTATGGCCCCCATAAATCATCCCTGGCCCCCACAGCAACGCTCCCAGGGCCCCCGATCTCCCCCCGGCTCGTTCACCTGGACTGCCAGGGCATGATGACCCCGTCGTCTGGGCCCCCGACCAGAACCAGCTTCTGGATCCGCACGAGATTCCTCTTCCAGGCTGGGGGCATGGGGAGGGGAGTTATGGGGGGTAAGGGGACCCCAGCTGCGAATGCCCCACCCTGCAAGGACCAGCCTAGAGAAACAGGGGGCTGCGGGTCGGGAGCGAGGGGCGCCGGAGGGCTGGGGGGCCGCGGGTCGGGAGCGAGGGGCGCCGGGGGGCCGCGGGTCGGGAGCGAGGGGCGCCGGGGGGGCCGGGGGGCTGCGGGTCGGGAGCGAGGGGCGCCGGGGGGGCCGGGGGTCGGGAGCGAGGGGCGCCGGGGGGCTGGGGGGCTGCGGGTCGGGAGCGAGGGGTGCCGGGGGGGCCGGGGGGCTGGGGGTCGGGAGCGAGGGGCGCCGGGGGGGCCGGGGGGGCTGCGGGTCGGGAGCGAGGGGCGCCGGGGGGGCCGGGGGGGCTGCGGGTCGGGAGCGAGGGGCGCCGGGGGGGCCGGGGGGCCTGCGGGTCGGGAGCGAGGGGCGCCGGGGGGCCGCGGGTCGGGAGCGAGGGGCGCCGGGGGGGCTGCGGGTCGGGAGCGAGGGGCGCCGGGGGGGCCGGCGGGCTGCGGGTCGGGAGCGAGGGGCGCCGGGGGGGCCGGCGGGCTGCGGGTCGGGAGCGAGGGGCGCCGGGGGGGCCGGGGGGCTGCGGGTCGGGAGCGAGGGGCGCCGGGGGGGCCGGCGGGCTGCGGGTCGGGAGCGAGGGGCGCCGGGGGGGCCGGGGGGCTGCGGGTTGGGAGCGAGGGGCGCCGGGGGGGCCGGGGGGCTGCGGGTCGGGAGCGAGGGGCGCCCTCCCTTACCTGTGGCGTTGGGATTAACCCTTTCACTGTTGAGCAGGGCGAGGAAGTTGCTGGTGTTGAGATAAAGGTCCCGGTGATGTGGGTCTGGAAGGCAGGAGGGGGGGGGTCAGAGCCTGGGGAGGGGCCCGAGGCCCCCCCGGCCCATGCCCCGCCTGCCCCCGCCTCACCATTCCAGTAGTTGCAGATGGAGACGTCCTGGCCCAGGCGGGTGTAACAGAACCGGAAGAGGTTGGACTTCACGTACCGGGGGAAGAGCCAGCGCAGGTACCGGGTGTCTGCAGGGGGCAGGAGTCAGACGGGCCTTGGCCCCCCCGGCCCCCTCACTGCCGACCCCCAGCCCCCCCGGCCCCCTCACTGCCGACCCCCAGCCCCCCCCCAGTGCCCCTCACTCCCGACCCGCAGCCCCCCCCCGTGCCCCTCACCGCCGTACTGCCCCATCTGGGGGGCGGACAGAGAGATGAAGGTGTCGACGTTGTGATCAGGCATCGTGGAGAGCAGAGCTCGGCAGATGAGCCCCCCTAGGGAGAGGGAGAAATGCGGGGGGTCGCTCTGATGCTGGTGGGGGGGGGGGAGAACCCTGCACATCCCCCTACCACCACTGGGGGAGACAAACAAAACCTGCCCCCTTCGCCTGGGTCCAGGTCGGCCTCAGGGGGCAGAGTGCAATTCCGACGGTGAGCAGCAGGGGGAGGCACCAAAGCCAGACCCCCGCTCAGCCCCCAGCTCCGCCGGTGCCCCTCACTCCCGACCCACAGCCCCCCGGCTCCCCGGTGCCCCTCACTCCCGACCCACAGCCCCCCGTCCCGGCCGGTGCCCCTCACTCCCGACCCGCAGCCCCCCGGCCCGGCCGGTGCCCCTCACTCCCGACCCGCAGCCCCCCGGCCCGGCCGGTGCCCCTCACTCCCGACCCGCAGCCCCCCGGCCCGGCCGGTGCCCCTCACTCCCGACCCGCAGCCCCCCGGCCCGGCCGGTGCCCCTCACTCCCGACCCGCAGCCCCCCGGCTCCCCGGTGCCCCTCACTCCCGACCCGCAGCCCCCCGGCCCGGCCGGTGCCCCTCACTCGTTACCCACAGCCCCCCGGCCTGGCCGGTGCCCCTCACTCCTGACCCGCAGCCCCCCGGCCTGGCCGGTGCCCCTCACTCCTGACCCGCAGCCCCCCGGCCTGGCCGGTGCCCCTCACTCCTGACCCGCAGCCCCCCAGCTCCCCAGTGCCCCTCACTCCTGACCCGCAGCCCCCCGGCCCAGCCGGTGCCCCTCACTCCCGACCCGCAGCCCCCCGGCTCCCCGGTGCCCCTCACTCCCGACCCGCAGCCCCGGCTCTCCCAGCCTGGGTGGGTACCCGGGCCCCTGGGGCCGGACGTACCCTGCGAGTAGCAGATGAGATGCACCCCGTTGGCCGCGTTCTGCATGATGGGCGAAATGGCCCGTCGGAAACCCTCCACCTGCACCCAGAGCGGCTTCAGACTCTGGCTGTGGTCAAAGAGATCCACGACCGTCACGTTGGTGCCCGGGTGGGTCTGTGCCAGGGGGAGACGGGTAAGAGCCCAGCCAGCCCAGCCCTGCCCCCAGCCCGGCCGGTGCCCCTCACTCCCGACCCACAGCCCCCGGCCCGGCCGGTGCCCCTCACTCCCGACCCGCAGCCCCTGGCCCGGCTGGTGCCCCTCACTCCCGACCCCCAGCCCCCGGCCAGCCCAGCCCTGGGCTCCCCCCACAGCTCTGTTGATTCCTGCGTGGGTGGTGATTGGAGAGAACTGATTTCACTTGGCATTTATCTTCAGAGTTTAAAACAAACTTTGCACTCAGACAGACTCAAGCCACCTGCCAGGCCCAGTCTGTGCTACAGGAGGGAAACTGAGGCAGGGATCGAGGAAGGATGTGCCTGAGGTCACACAGTACGTGGGGAATGGAACCCAGGCATCCGAGCCCCCAGAGTGGAGCCGGGAGAGAACCCCAGGAGTCCTGGCTCCCAGCGCCTCCTTCCTCTAACCCACCAGACCCCACTCCCCTCCCAGAGCCGGGGAGAGAACCCAGGAGTGCTGAATATCTGGTCTAACTACTACACCCCACTGCCCACGTTCCCGTCACGCCAAGGGTGTCTCTGGGTTGTTTTCTACCTGCTTGTTTTGCTCCAGGGCCCTGAGTCAGCTGGGCTGGGGCTGGCGAAATCCACCCTCTGCTCATCTGCCCCTGTCCCGCCCACAGCTGGGAGAGAACCCAGGAGTCCTGGCTCCCAGCCCCCCCTGCTCTAACCACCAGCCCCCACTTCCCCCCCCCCCGAGCCGGGGAGAGACCCAGGCGTCCGGGGTGGGGACCCAGGCGTCCGGCGGACCTGGTTGATGAAGTGCAGCAGCGGGCTGAAATCCGAGGGGCTGTCGAAAAGGCCGTGCACGACCACGACCGGCTTGTAGGCGGCGCCGAGGGGGAGGAGGAGGAAGAGGGGGGCCAGCGCCCCCCAGATCCTCTGGGGTCGGCTCATCGTCCTGGAATCCCACCAAGGCGCAGGGGGGTCTGGGCAGGAGAGAGAGACAGTTTAAGGTGCACCCCCCCAAATTCACCTCCCCCTCCACTGCACCCCCGTTTCGCAAGCAGGGGGGAGAGAACCCAGGCGTCCGGGCTCCCAGCCCCCGCTGCTCTAACCCACCAGCCCCCTCTCCCCTCCCAGAGCTGGGAGAGAACCCAGGCGTCCGAGCTCCCAGCCCCACCCCCGAACCACTAGACCCCCCCATTTCCGCCCTCCCCGCGCCGGGGTGGGACCCAGGAGTCCAGCTCCCAATGGGGGTGCAATGCAGGTCAGTTCACCCCCTTTCTCAGCCCCCCCGCTATGGGGAAGGGGGCCCTTTGAGGGTCACCCCCACTGCAAAGTTTCTAGCCCCCCCGCCTCTGTGCCCCCCCGCTTTGCCCCCCTGCAGCCAGCCGGGTCCCCCCCCAGGTCCCCTGTAATGCACCCGGGGGCTCCGGGGATGACCCCAAAATCCCCCGTACCCCGGGGGGGATTTCAGCCCCTCCCTCTTTCAGGGGCCAGGACGCCTGGGTCTTCTCCCCGCCCCCCCCTTGAATGCACAGCGGCGGCCCCTCCCCCAAGGCCTGGGGGCGGATCTCACCCCGCGATCCGGCCGGTCCCTTGTTTACTTCCCGCGGCCCCCCCCGCGTCAGTTCCGGAAGTCGGCCCCGGCAACCGCGCAGGCTTCCCTAGCAACGGATGTCTGAGAATTCCACGGCCCCCCCGCCCTGGATGCCCCCAGCCGGAGCTGGCAGAGAACCCAGGAGTCCTGGCTCCCAGCCCCCCTGCTCTAACCCACTAGCCCCCACTCCCCTCCCAGAGCTGGGGAGAGAAAAAACCCAGGAGTCCTGGCTTACAGCCTGCCCCACCCAGCTGGGGAAAGAAAGAACCCAGGGGTCCTGGCTCCGAGCCCCACCCCCACTCTAATACACTAGCCCGCAGTCCCCTCCCAGAGCCTGGAGAGAACCCAGGTGTCCTGGCTCCCGGCGCCCCCTCCCAGAGCCAAGAGAGAACCCAGGAGTCCTGGGTCCCAGCCCCCCCCCCCAGAGCTGGGAGAGAACCCAGGCGTCCTGGCTCCCGGCGCCCCCTCCCAGAGCCAAGAGAGAACCCAGGAGTCCTGGGTCCCAGCCCCCCGCCCAGAGCTGGGAGAGAACCCAGGCATCCTGGCTCCCGGCCCGCTCTCCAGGAGCCGGCTGGCACGCGAGCCCGTTTGCAGGGCAAACACTGGGCGCCGGGGAAGGGCTTGTCAAGGGCCGCTGGAGAGGCCGGGAAGGAGAAGGGGAAACCCGGGAAAAGCCGGAACTTGCCCTGGGCAGAGCCCTGTGGAGCCGGCCCGGAGCAGGGGGCTTAGCTGTGTGGGTACCGTGGGGGGCCGAGAGCCACTGAACCAAGCCGGACCCCAGGGGAGGATGGAAACCCTGTCAAGCTGGGGGTGCGTCCGCCCCCCAGCCCCCCTAGTTCCAGCCCCTCTGCCCTGCAGGCTGAGAAATCGCTGGGCACAATGGGGGGATCACAGCCCCCCCCGGGAGAACCCCTGAACTAACGCGGCCGGGACACGAGCCGGGCCCTCCCGCCATGGACTCCCGCATTCGTTTCGTGCCCTCTCCCGAGCGGTAACGGGGCGGGACCCAGTCAAAGCCGTGGAGTGTCAGGGGCCCTGCGAGACCAGGGTGATCAGCTGTCCCGATTTGAAAGGGACAGTCCAGATTTTGGGGGCTTTTCTTATATAGGCTCCTCTTGCCCCCCACCCGCGTCCCGATTTTGTACACTTGCTGTCTGGTCACCCGGTGCGAGAATCACCTAAGACTCAGGCCAGCCGGCTGCCCGTGCGGGGCCCGTGCGGGGCCTCCAGAGGAACGCCACATTGGTCCAAAAGACGTGGCCCCGCCGGGCACCCGGCGGCGCGATGACCGGGTCGGCCCCCGGCCAGAGTCACAGGACCCATCACAACACAGGGGCTGACGCACCGGCAGCTGCCGGGTCGAACCAACCCTCCGGTATCAACACAAACGCAGCAAATCGCACGGGAACGGCATACGACGGCTACGCACCCGGCGCAATCACCACCCATCAGCGCCTGGGCAATGAAACGGAGCCGAGGCCGCGGAAACCAAGACCTATTCATGACTCTTTGTGTCCAGCAATCAATGCCCAGGGGCATTGAAAGGCCTGATGAAAAAGCCTCATTAACTACGGCACACGCGTGTATCGAGTGAACCGATGCGTCGACTCAAGCAGAAGAGGACGGATGGCCGACGGTTCCCTTTCCGAGACAACCACCGAGTCGGCCGCCGCACGACCAGGGCCAGGAGAGAAGGGAAGAACTCGCCGGCTCTGTGCAGAACAGAGAGACCCCCAGATCGATGCAAACGAGTCGGAGGAAAACGCCGCATTAACGACTCATCCGATACGTTAACGATGATGATAATAAAATAGAGTTTGATGAAGAAACGCTAATAAGTCTTTCTGCCCGACCAGCTCAGAGCTCTAGACCCTACCTAGGAACACAACGCTCGATCTCACCACGTCTATTCAGGATCAGAGGGAGTCTGGGCCTGTCCAACGACCCCATGCATACACCGCTGTATTTATCAGCGAAATAATCAGATAGTACGAAACACAGCGCTGCTGGTGAGCAGTCAGGAGAGATCGTTTGCTCAGAGAGAGTTGTATGAATTCCGAGGGCTGCGCCGATATGTGCCTGGGAACCCTGCTAACTCTGAGCTCGGTTCGTTAATCGCGAGGTAGCGAAAATACAAAGGTGAGTCAGTGAACAGATATTAACGACCATTAGCCCAATAATAGGCCTGGGCCGGTCCTTACCTCTCCGGGCAGCGCTCCGGGGGGCTGGCCGGCTCTGGTCTGGTCTGACCCAGCCCCGCTGTGGCTTTTCCAGCCAGATCTTCACCACCAGCTGGGTTTCATTTCCCTCCGACTGGGACCAGAATCGCAAAGGGGAACCGGGCTCCACACCAGATCAGAAACTTCCTCAGACTTCAGAATAGCAGCTGTGTTAGTCTGTACCCGCAAAAAGAACAGGAGGACTCGTGACACCTTAGGGACTAACACATTTAGTTGAGCGTAAGCTTTCGTGGGCTACGGCTCACTTCATCGGATGCTCACGAAGCTCATGCTCAAATAAATTGGTTAGTCTCTAAGGTGCCACAAGTCCTCTTGTTCTTTTTCCTCAGACAGTCACTCAAATGTGTCAAGTGCCCTGAGAGGGGAGTGCGGGCTGGTGTTAGAGCAGGTGGGGGCTCGGCACCAGGACTCCTGGGTTCTCTCCCTGGTGCTGGGAGGGGAGTGGGGTTTACTGACGCTCACCCCATGCTAACCCCATGACACAAACCGCCAGTGGAAAGCATGAACCGGCTCTGGACGCACCCATGACCAGTGAGAGCTCGGGGAAGAGGCTGAGACGAAGGGTCGAGGCCTGGCTGGGACTTTCCAGGAGCCGCGTCAACCTTTCCAGGGTGTCACGGAGCGAAAACCTGAGTCTGGTTCCTTTCCAAGGCCCGAGAAAAGGGGAACAGAAATTCCACTGGCTCAGTCCTAGGATCATAATGGGAGCACTGGCCAAAATCAGGCCCCCGTCGTGCCGGGCACTGCACAGACCCTGGCCGAGATCAGGGCCCCGTCACACCGGGCGCTGCACAGACTCTGGCTGGGATCAGGGCCCCGTCACGCCGGGCGCTGCCCAGACCCCAGCCAAGATCAGGGCCCCGTCGCGCCGGGTGCTGTACAGACTCTGGCTGGGATCAGGGCCCCATCGCGCCGGGCGCTGCCCAGACTCTGGCTGGGATCAGGGCCCCGTTGCACTGGACGCTGCACAGACCACGACCAAGATCAGGGCCCTGTCACGCCAGGTGCTGCCCAGACCCGGGCTGAGATCAGGGCCCTGTTGCGCCGGGCGCTGCACAGACTCTGGCCGGGATCAGGGCCCCGTCGCGCCGGGCGCTGCCCAGACCCAGGCCGGGATCAGGGCCCCGTTGCGCCGGGCGCTGCCCAGACCCAGGCCGGGATCAGGGCCCCGTCGCGCCGGGTGCTGTACAGACTCTGGCCGGGATCAGGGCCCCGTCGCGCCGGGCGCTGCCCAGACCCAGGCCGGGATCAGGGCCCTGTCGCGCCGGGCTGTGACTCAGTGAGAGCTGGTCCCCCGAGCCCAGGAGCTCTCAGTCTCACTAGACACAGGAACGATCATTAGCCCCACTTGGGGAAACTGAGGCAGGGAGTGATGCCGTGATTGGCCCAAAGTCCCAAAGACGGTCTGCGGCCGAGCTGGAGAGAGAACCCAGGTGTCCTGGCTCCCAGCCCCCCGCCCCAACCCACTAGCTGCCCCTCCTCTCCCTCAGCTGGGGAGAGAACCCAGGCGTCCTGGTGCCCCGCCCTCCCCCCGTTGAGGGCTGTGTTGGGGGAGGGGCGCTCGGGAGGGTCTTTGCAGCAGCGCCTCCTGCCGGCCCCCCCCCGCAAACAGGCCCCGCAGCGGCGTCGGCTTCCTGCCCGCGGATTGCAGCCGGGTCAGGGCCCCACCCCGCCCGGCCGAGCAGCGGGGCCCTTTGCCGCCCCCCCGGCCCGGGCATGGGGCGCTGGAGGTTCCTCCTGCAGCCCTGGGGCCGCGGGCGAGCCCCGGCTTCGCGCGCCCCGGTGAGTGGGCGGGGGCGGCGGGGGGGGCCCCGCTGCAAACAGCGGCTGGGCTGCAAACCTGCGGGCGGGGCGGGGGCCTTTGCAAAGGGGCCGCGCGGGGGTGCAAAGCCCCCCCCCCGGGTGGGTCCCAGCTTTGCAGCGCGGGGGCCCTCGCAGCCAGACTGCGGGGGGGAGGCCCCCACCCCGGGCCGCGTGGCCCCCTCGCCCGGGTGTGACTCTGGCTGCACGTGCCCCGCTCGCGGGGGGGGGGGTGGTTTTGCGAGCGCGGGATGTTGCGTTTGCGGCAGGGGGCGCGTGCGGCCCTTTTGCGGGGCCCCTGCGGGCGCTTTTGCGGAGCGGCCACCGCCCGGGGTTTGCCGCAGCCTTGACGCCCGCGACTTGGGTCCGGGGGGGGGCGGGGGGGCTGTTGCACTGGCCGCTTTGGGAGTGGGACCCCCAACTTGGCAGCGGTCCCAATGGCAGGTTCGCGGTGGCGGGGACCCCCCGGCCGGCGGCTGCAGCTGGCCGGGGTCCCTCGCTGCTTTTGCAGCCCCCCCGTTGAGGTAGAGGGTCGCGGCACCCCCCACTTAGCGAGCGGGCGGCCAGGGGGAGCCCCGGGGGGGGGGGGCCGGCCGGCCCGGCCAGGGGGAGCCCCGGGGGGGGGGGGCCGGCCGGCCCGGCCAGGGGGAGCCCCGGGGGGGGGGGGCCGGCCGGCCCGGCCAGGGGGAGCCCCGGGGGGGGGGGGCGGCGGGGGGCCGGCCGGGCCAGGGGAGCCCCGGGGGGGGGGGGGGCCGGCCGGCCCGGCCAGGGGGAGCCCCGGGGGCTGCGGGTTGCCAGGTTCCAGCTGGTGCATTTGAGACTTCCCAGTTGCAGCTTTGGGGGCAGCTGCATTTGCCCCCGGGCAGCGGGTGGCCCGTCGCCCTTGGCGCCTTCGAGCCTTTCCTGTCCCTGCAGCGGCCCCCCGCGCGAGGCCTGGCCTCGTCCTTCCCGCTGCCCCGGCAGCCCGTGCCCCCGCTGGCCCAGACGCTGGAGCGGTACCTGCGCTCGCTGGAGGTGCTGGTCACGCCCGAGGAGCTGGAGGAAACCCGGCAGCTGGTGCAGGAGTTCGGGGCGCCCGGCGGGGAGGGGGAGCGGCTGCAGGCCCAGCTGGAGCGCAGAGCCGCCCGCATGGAGAACTGGGTAGAGCTGGGGGGAACCCAGGAGTCCGGGGGTTAGGGAGCTGGGTGGGGAACCCAGGAGTCCTGGGCAGGGCTGGGAGCAGGCAGAACCCAGGAGTTTGGGGGGAGGGGTGAAAGGTGGGGGAACCCAGGAGTCCTGTGAGGGTCCCTGGAGCTTTTTGCAGGGAACACGGGGGGGATGGTGAACCCCGGCATCCGGGGCAGGAGACCCAGGGGGAAGAGGATGGGGAGGGACCTGGCTGGGACGGGACAGTGGCTCCCTGCTGGTGATGCTGCTCACCCCCATCAGTGCAATGAGGTTGTGCCAGGTCTCAGCCTGGGGGGAGGAGCTACAGGGGGAGCTCAGGTCAAAGGCTCCATAACCCCCAGCCCCGATTTTAACCCTGGTCTGTCCTCCCCGCCCCCCACCCCCAGCTCTCGGATTGGTGGGTGCAGAGCGCGTATCTGGAGAGCCGCTTACCCCTCACCGTCCACTCCAGCCCGGCCGTCGTGCTCCCCAAACAGGACTACAGCGACTGGAGGGGGCAGCTCCGGTGGGTATCGGGGCGGAGGGGGCGGAGCCCAGGGCTGGGCTAGTAGGGGGCTGCGGGTCGGGAGTGAGGGGCACCAGCAAAGTGGGGGGGGGGGCCAGGGCTGGGCTGGCAGGGGGGCTGCGGGTCGGGAGTGAGGGGCACCGGTGGATCTGTGACTCTCCCCCCCCCGCCCCCCCCCCCAGGTTTGCAGCGAAGCTCATCGCAGGGGTGCTGGATTTCAAGGCTAAGATTGATCAGTAAGTGCCCGACCCCCCTCTCCCCCACATCGGGGGAGGGTTGGGGGAAGGGGGGTTCTATTGGGGGACTAAATATCAGTTCGGTGGGAGGGGAGGGGAGAGGCTATATGGGACCCAGGCGGTAGGGGAGGCTCTTGGGGTGAGGGAGGGGGCGATGCGGGGGCGGGACTGGGGGGCCCTGGGGGTGAGGGAGGGGGCGATGCGGGGGCGGGACTGGGGGGCCCTGGGGGGAGGGAGGGGGCAATGCGGGGGCGGGACTGGGGGAAGCCCTGGGGGTGAGGGAGGGGGCGACGTGGGACAGGACTGGGGGGGCCCTGGGGGTGAGGGAGGGGGCTATGCGGGACGGGACTGGGGGGGGACTGCGGGGAACTGGGGGGGTTGCTCTGCCCCGTGTGTCTCACGTACCCCCCCCCAGGCAGGCGCTGCTGGTGGAGTACCGGGGGGGGCACCCCCAGTGCATGGCCCAATACAGCCGCCTCTTCGCCTCCTGCCGCCTGCCTGGCCCCAAGCATGACGGGCTCCTGCTGCCCCCCGCGGGGCGCCGGGCCCCCACTTTCATCACCGTCGTCCGCAACTTCCAGGTACCCCCGGGGCCCCCTGACCCGGCCCCCAGAACTGTCCCTGCCCTGGGATCCCCTGGGAAACGCGTCCCCAGAGCCCCCTCAAGTGACACCCCCAAGTCCCGCTCTGCCCAGGTTTGTCCCCCCCGCACCTCCCCTCAGAGTCTGGGGTTCCCGGGGTGGGGGCAACTGGGGGGTGTCCACGTAGGGAGTGGGGCAAGCTGACTCCTGAGGGGTTCTGAGCTGTATGTGGGGGAAATGGGGCGTTTGTGTCGGGCTGGGGGGCTGACCCGACTCCCGGCCCCCAGTTTTCCAGCTGGAGGTGTACAACAGCGATGGGACCCCCCTCACCGTGGACCAGCTGCACCTGCAGCTGCAGCGTGTCCGGGGGCTGTCGTGGAAGACGGACAAGGAGCCGCTGGGGGTGCTGACTGGGGACCACCGGCACACCTGGGGGCAGGCCTACAGCACCCTCATGAGAGGTATGGGGGACCCTTGTGAGAGGTATGGGGGTCCTGGGGACCCCAAAAGCTGGGCCAGGCCTGCAGCACCCTCATGAGAGGTGGAGGGGGGGCCCGAGCCTGGGAGACCTGGCTGGGGCTCCAGGTATATCTCCAGATGTAACGGGGGAGGGGGAAAGGAGGCGGGACTTCCTGCTTTGGAAGGGGCTAAAGGTGGACCCCGTCGCCCAGGGGACAGCAGTGAATGGGGTGTAACTAGGGCGGGACCCCAAAGCAGGGAGGATCTGGGTTCGAATCCTGCTTGGGGGAGGGGCTGACCCGTCCGGTGACCCCGCCCCAGACCGGCTGAACCGGGAGTCGGCCCGGTGCATCCAGCGCAGCCTCTTCACCGGTCTGCCTCGACGCCCCGGTGCTGAAGGTGTCGGACGAGCGCTACCCCAGCCGCGTCGCCGCCCAGATGCTGCACGGGGGCGGCAGCTACTCCAACAGCGGCAACCGCTGGTTCGACAAGACCCTGCAGGTGAGGCGGGGGCGGGACTTCCTGCTTTGGGAGCAAGGGGGCGGGACCTTCCTGTGTTGGAGTGCTGGGTGGGGATGGGACTTCGACTTCCTAATTTGCGGGCGCTGAAGAAAATGTAGAGAGGGAGGTGGATTTTCTAGTTTGGACTGCAAGGGTGGGACTGTGTATAGGGAGGCGGACTTCCTGTTTTGTGCAAGAAAAGAGGCAGGACTTCCTGTTTGGGGATTAGGGTGGAAGGGGAGAGGCTGGGATTTCCTGTCTTGTGGACCTGGCCTGACCCTCATGCGCCGCCTTTCTCTCTCTTGTTCCCTGCCCCCAGTTCATTGTGGGGGAGGATGGCGTTTGCGGGGTGCTGTATGAACAGGCCGTGGCCGACGGGGCCCCCATAGCCACCATCATCGACCATGTCCTCGATTACTGGTAACCCCTAAACTAGGACATTCGGGTGTCCCCAGACCTGTGACCCCCTGATCAATCCCACAGGGCCAGCCTGGGGGGACCCAATAGAAACAGAGGATTTGGGGTCACATCTCCCTATAAAGCAGCCCCCAAATATTCTTTTCAATTAGGGATCCCTTATAATGGAAAGGAGGAGGAGATTTGGGGGTTTCATCTTCCCACAAGACAGTACCCCAACTGTGCCAATGTTGGGGCTCCCCAAGATGGTGGTGTGGGGTTCACTCTTCCCTATGGGATGGCATTCCCTGTACCCCAAATTACACCAGTGTTGGGGAGCCTCTGAACTGGTGGGGGGGTAATTGGAGGCCCATTCTCAGGGAGCAGCAGCCCCAGATCCCCCATTTTTGTCCTGTAGTGGGGGGACCCCAAAGTGGGAAGCATGTGGGGGGAGGTGGAATTGGGGTGAGAGATCCCCTGTACCACCTCTGTGGGCTGGAGCAGGCTGGTGAGCGCATGGAGCGGAACTTCCTGTTTTGGGAATGGGGAAAGGGGCGGGACTTCCTGCCTGGGGGTGGGGAAAGGGGCGGGACTGTCCCCTTGGGAAGGGGAGGGGGCTGTGGGGGGGGAGGGGCAGAATATCCTACCTGGGGAGGCTGTTTTTGGGGTGCAGTGTCGTGCCCCCAGCCTGGTGATTTTGGGGGGATCCTCCCATCTGACCCTGGGGTCTCCGGCAGCAAGGACCCCGACACGGCGCGCGCCCCATGACGCCCCTGCCCCCTGCCCCCCAAGCTGTATTTCTACATCACCCCCGAGATCCAGTGGGACATCGAGCGAGCCAAACAGAACCTGGACATGTGAGAGCCGGGGGGGGGGGGGGCAGGGGAACAGGGGGGCCCGGTGCGGGGAGAGGATGGGGGTTCAAAGGGGGAGGGGAAAGTTGGGGAGCGGTGGGGGGCTATTGGGAGCAGGGGGGTCAGGATGGGGCAGAGGGGTGGGGTGGGGGTATTGGGGGGGCGGAGAGTCCCAGCCCCGCATCTAACATCTCTCTCCCCCCAGCCTGATCACGGACCTGGACATCAGCTGTTTCACCTACCGGGGGTTCGGGCAGGGGCTCCCCAAGCGCTGGGGGCTGCGCCCCGACTCCCTCTTCCAGGTGGCGCTGCAGCTGGCCTATTACAGGTGGGGCCCCGGGGGCACGGGCAGGAGGGGCCCCCGGGGCTGGGAGCATGGATGGGAGTGGCCCCGGGGGACCAGGCTGGGGGGCGGCTGGGCAGTGGGGGGGGGGGCCATGTGGGGCTGACCCCCGTCTCCCCCCAGGACCCACGGCTCGCTCTGCGCCACCAGCGAGGTGGGTGTCCCTGCGGCGCTTCCACCAGGGCCGGACGGACGCCGTGCGCCCCGCGGCCCCCCCGGTGCTGCGCCTGGCACGGGCCATGGACACGCCCCACGGCCAGGTAACCGCCCCCCCCGGCCCCCCCCTGCACCTCCCCCACGGCCCCCCCGGTGCTGCGCCTGGCACGGGCCATGGACACGCCCCATGGCCAGGTAACCGCCCCCCCGACCCCCCCCCTGCACCCCCCCCGCAGCCCCCCCGGTGCTGCGCCTGGCATGGGCCATGGACACGCCCCACGACCAGGTAACCGCCCCCCTGACCCCCCCTGCACCCCCCCCGCGGCCCCCCCGGTGCTGCGCCTGGCACGGGCCATGGACACGCCCGACGGCCAGGTAACCGCCCCCCCCGGCCCCCCCCCGCGGCCCCCCGGTGCTGCGCCTGGCACGGCCATGGACACGCCCCACGGCCAGGTAACCGCCCCCCCTGACCCCCCCCGCGGCCCCCCCCCAGTGCTGCGCCTGGCACGGGCCATGGACACGCCCCACGGCCAGGTAACCGCACCCCCGACCCCCCCCTGCACCCCCCCGCGGCCTCCCCGGTGCTGCGCCTGGCGCGGGCCATGGACACGCCCCACGGCCAGGTAACCGACCCCCCTGCGGACAGGTAACCGGCCCCCCACGTCCCACCCCCGTGTCCCACAGCCAGGTAACCGGCCCCCCCGACCCCCCCTGCGCCCCGCGGACAGGTAACCGGCCCCCCACAATCCACCCACTGCCCGCCCACTGAGCCCCACAGGCAGGTATCCTGTCCCCCCCACGGCCCCCTGCGTTCCGCAACCTGCCCGTACCCCTGGCCCCCAGCGCCCCCCATTCTGACCGGCTCCCCGGCCCCCCAGGACGAGGAGACGCTGTCCCTGCTGCAGGCGGCTGTGGAGTCTCAGAGCGCCAGGACCGAACAGGTGAGACAAACCCCCATCCCCCGCAGGGCCGGGACCCCGGCGTCCGGGCTGGGACCCTCTCTCCCGGTGGTGGGTGGCGGGAGGCCGGGACCCCGGTGTCCGGGCTGTGACCCTCTCCCCCAGGTGCTGGCCGGGGCAGGGCATCGACCGGCACCTGCTGGGGCTGAAGCTGGCGGCCATCGGGGACGGGCAGCGGCTGCCGGGGATCTTCATGGACACGGCCTACGCCATCGCCACGCACTGCCGGCTGCTCACCGGGCAGGTACGGCCCCCGGCGCCCCCCACGACCCCTCACCCGCCCCCCGGCGCCCCCCCACGAACCCCTCACCTGCCTCGGTACCCCTACGCCATCGCCACGCACTGCCGGCTGCTCACCGGGCACGTACGGCCCCCGGCGCCCCCCACGAACCCCTCACCCGCCCCCCGGCCCCCCCCCACGAACCCCTCACCTGCCTCGGTACCCCTACGCCATCGCCACGCACTGCCGGCTGCTCACCGGGCAGGTACGGCCCCCGGCGCCCCCCACGAACCCCTCACCCGTCCCCCGGCGCCCCCCCCACGAACCCCTCACCTGCCCCGGCGCCCCTACGCCATCGCCACGCACTGCCTGGCTGCTCACTGGGCAGGTACGGCCCCCGGCGCCCCCATGAACCTCTCACCTGCCCCCTGGCCCCCCCAATGAGCCCCTCACCCGCCCCCCGGCGCCCCTACGCCATCGCCACGCACTGCTGGCTGCTCACCGGGCAGGTACGGCCCCCGGCGCCCCCCCATGAACCTCTCACCTGCCCCCTGGCCCCCCAACGAGCCCCTCACCCGGCGCCCCTACGCCATCGCCACGCACTGCCGGCTGCTCACCGGGCAGGTACGGCCCCCGGCGCCCCCCCATGAACTCTGACCTGCCCCCTGGCCCCCCAACGAGCCCCTCACCGGCGCCCCTACGCCATCGCCACACACTGCCGGCTGCTCACCGGCCAGGTACGGCCCCCCACGAACCCCTCACCCACCTTGCAACAAACCCCTCACCTGCCCCCTGGTGCCCCCCCACGAACCCCTCACCTGTCCCCCGGCGCCCCTATGCCATCGCCACGCACTGCCGGCTGCTCACCAGGCAGGTACGGCCCCCCGGCGCCCCCCACGAACCTGTGACCTGCCCCCTGGCCCCCCCAACGAGCCCCTCACCCGGCGCCCCTACGCCATCTCCACGCACTGCCGGCTGCTCACCGGGCAGGTACGGCCCCCCGGCGCCCCCCAACGAACCCCTCACCCGCCCCCCCGGCGCCCCCCAATGAACCCCTCACCCGCACCCCCTGGCGCCCCTACGCCATCGCCACGCACTCCCGGCTGCTCACTGGGCAGGTACGGCCCCCCGGCGCCCCCCACGAACCTCTGACCTGCCCCCTGGCCCCCCCAACGAGCCCCTCACCCGGCGCCCCTACGCCATCACCACGCACTGCCGGCTGCTCACCGGCCAGGTACGGCCCCCCACGAACCCCTCACCCACCCTGCAACAAACCCCTCACCTGCCCCCTGGTGCCCCCCCACGAACCCCTCACCTGCCCCCTGGCCCCCCCAACGAGCCCCTCACCCGGCACCCCTACGCCATCTCCACGCACTGCCGGCTGCTCACCGGGCAGGTACGGCCCCCCGGCGCCCCCCACGAACCTGTGACCTGCCCCATGGCCCCCCAACGAGCCCCTCACCCGGCGCCCCTACGCCATCTCCACGCACTGCCGGCTGCTCACCGGGCAGGTACGGCGCCCCGGCGCCCCCCCAATGAACCCCTCACCCGCACCCCCTGGCGCCCCTACGCCATCGCCACGCACTCCCGGCTGCTCACCGGGCAGGTACGGCCCCCCGGCGCCCCCCACAAACCTCTGACCTGCCCCATGCCCCCCCAACGAGCCCCTCACCCGGCGCCCCTACGCCATCGCCACGCACTGCCGGCTGCTCACCGGCCAGGTACGGCCCCCCACGAACCCCTCACCCGCCCCGCAACGAACCCCTCACCAGCCCCCCGGCTCCCCTACGCCATCGCCACGCACTGCCGGCTGCTCACCGGGCAGGTACGGCCCCCCGGCGCCCCCCACGAACCCCTCACCGCCCCCCGGCGCCCCCCCAACGAGTCCCTCACCCGGCGCCCCTATGCCATCGCCACGCACTGCCGGCTGCTCACCGCCAGGTACGGCCCCCAGCGCCCCCCACGAACCCCTCACCCGCCCCGCAACGAACCCCTCACCCGCCCCCTGGTGCCCCCCCACGAACCCCTCACCTGCCCCCCGGCGCCCCTATGCCATCGCCACGCACTGCTGGCTGCTCACTGGCCAGGTACAGCCTCCCAGCGCCCCCCACGAACCCCTCACCCGCCCCCAAACGAACCCCTCACCCGCCCCCCGGCTCCCCTACGCCATCGCCACGCATTGCTGGCTGCTCACTGGCCAGGTACGGCCCCCCGGCGCCCCCCAACGAACCCCGCACCCGGCGCCCGTACGCCATCGCCACGCACTGCCGGCTGCTCACCGGCCAGGTACGGCCCCCCAGCGCCCCCCACGAACCCCTCACCCGCCCCGCAACGAACCCCTCACCCGCCCCCCGGTGCCCCCCCGACGAACCCCTCACCCGCCCCCCGGCGCCCCTATGCCATCGCCATGCACTGCTGGCTGCTCACCGGCCAGGTACGGCCCCCCAGCGCCCCCCACGAACCCCTCACCCGCCCCCCCGGCACCCCTACGCCATCACCACGCACTGCCGGCTGCTCACCAGGCAGGTACGGCCCCCATAGCGCCCACCGACTAACCCCTGCCCCATGGTGCCCCCCAACTAGTCCTCACCCGCCTCACAGTGCCCCCTAACTAACTCTTACCCACCCCACAGCGCCCCTACGCCATCACCACGTGCTACCTGCTGGTTACCAGGCAGGTCCGTATCCCCCTGCCCCCCAGCTACTCCCCCGACCGCACCAGCTACCCCCTGTGCTGGTGCCATCCACTGATGGCTGCTCACCAGGCAGCTATGGGTCCCTGCCCCCCAGGTGTGGGGGGGGGGAGTCCCTTCACCGGGGGCTGCAGTGGGCTCATCCTGCCCCCTCACTGGAGGTCATCAGCGGTGGGGGTTCGGGTTCGGGTGCGGGGAGGGGACTTGGGGTGGCTGCCCCCTCACCCCCGCTCTCCTCCCCCTCCGCCCCCCAGGTGTCTTCGCGCTCCGACTGCCTGATGGTCTACGGGCCGCAGGTGCCGGACGGCTACGGGGTCTGCTACAACCCGCTGGACGCCCACGTCAACTTCGCCATCACGGCCTTCAACTGCTGCCACGAGACCCACGCCCGGCGCCTGGCCCGCGCCCTGCACCGGGTCCTGGACCAGCTGGCCTGCCTGCTGGGGGAGAGCCCGGGGGGCGGGGATGTGGAGGGGCAGCCCTGATGGCCCCCCGCCACGCGCTCCTCTGCAGCCCCCTTACCCACCCCCCTCTGCCCCCCGTTACCCAACATCCCCTTCTGTGCCCGCTCGCTCCTTACCCAGAATCCCCTATGCGTCCTCTACCATCCTACCCACAATCCCCTTCTGTGCCCGCTCCCCTCCTTACCCAGAGTTCCCTCTGGGCGGGGGCAGCATCCCCCTTCACACAGGCAAGGGGGGAGACAAATCTAACTTATTTTCTGATGACGGAAAATGAATTAAAAATCATGGTGCCATTTGTAGCTTTGTGGTGTCAGCTCTGAGTGTGGGACCCCCTCGAATGCCCCCTTCCCAGGGATGTGGTGCCCCTCAGAACCCCCACTTCCTGGCCATACAGTACCTACCACTGACCCCCTCTTCCTCCCCTTTCTGGGGTGCAGTGCCCCCTTCGCTAGCACCCTTAGGGACCCCCCTGATCCCACTGTTCTGGGGGTGCGGTGCCCCCAGGGACCCCCCGAGCCTCCCTTTCCTGGGGGTGCCTTCTAGTGACCCCCATGACTCTCCCCTTCCAGGGGTGCAGTGACCCCCCCCCGACCCTCTCTTTCCAGTTCGTTATCGGGGAGCGATGGTCCCGTGCTCCCCCGGTTCGTTAGTGTAGGGTCCCTGCTGCTCTCTAGAGCCACCCTGGGGCAATGGGGCAGGCCTGATTGCCGGGGGAACCCTATACGAGGACACAAACCACCAGTGTCATGAGCTGTGTGGGTCTCAGTTCATCACCTGCAGGTGTGAAACAACCAGCCCCCAACTTTCACACGCTGCACTGCACCCGGGACCTCAGGGCTGGGGGGGGGCTGCGGGGTGGGAGTGAGGGAGCAGGGGGCTGGGGGTCGGGAGTGGGGGACCCTGGTAGGGCTGCGGGGGGGGGGGGCTGTGGGGCAGGAGTGAGGGGCCCCAGGGAGCAGGAGGCTGCGGGTCGGAGAGGGCTGTGTGGGGGCTGGGGGTTGGAAGTGAGGGGCCCCGGCAGGGCTGGGGGGGGCTGCGGGTTGGGAGTGAGGGGAGCAGGGGGCTGGGGGTCGGGAGTGAGGGGCTCCGGCAGGGCTGGGGGGGGCTGCGGGGTGGGAGTGAGGGGAGCAGGGGGCTGGGGGTCGGGAGTGAGGGGCTCCGGCAGGGCTGCGGGGTGGGAGTGAGGGGAGCAGGGGGCTGGGGGTTGGAAGTGAGGGGCCCTGGCAGGGCTGGGGGGGGCTGCGGGTTGGGAGTGAGGGGAGCAGGGGGCTGGGGCTCGGGAGTGAGGGGCTCCGGCAGGGCTGGGGGGGCTGCGGGGTGGGAGTGAGGGGAGCAGGGGGCTGGGGGTCGGGAGTGAGGGGCTCCGGCAGGGCTGGGGGGGCTGCGGGGTGGGAGTGAGGGGCAGGGGGGCGGGGGCGGGGGACGCGTTGTTCACGCCTCGTGTCTCCGCCTGGCGGGTCCCTGTCTCGGCAGCTCGGGCTCTGGGGGCGGGGGGGGGGATCCGGGTCCCAGCTCGGTTCGGGGGGGGAGGCGGTGACGCTGCAGCTGCTGCCGCTAGTCCCCCCCCCCCCCGCCCGGCTGCTTCGCAGAAGAGACGAGCGGAGCCAACCCCCGCAAGATGAGCTCCGAGAAACAGGTGAGAGGGGCTGGGGGGCAGGAATGGGGTGGTGGGGGAGTGGGGATGGGGCAGGGGACGGCTGGGGGGCAGGAATGGGGTGGTGGGGGAGTGGGGATGGGGAAGGGGACGGCTGGGGGGCAGGAATGGGGCAGTGGGGTGTGGGGATGGGACAGGGGACGGCTGGGGGGAGGGGGCAGGTGGGGGGGAGTGGGGATGGGGGCAGGGGGCAGGTGTTGGGGGAGCAGGTATGGGATGTGGGGGGGAGTGAGGAAGGGGCAGATGGGGGCCAGCAGGAATGAGGTGGGGGGGATGGGGAAGGGGAGTGGGGAGAGCAGGAATGGGGTGTGGGGGGAGTGGGGAGGGGGCAGATGAGGGGGCACCAGGAATGGGGTGTGGGGGGAGGGGGCATGGAGGGCAGGAACGGGGGCTTGGAGTGTGGGGGGGGACAGTGAGTGAGGAATGGGTGGGTGGGCATGTGTAGGGGAGGGCATGGAGGGATGGGGGGCAGAACATGGATGGAGACGGGATGTGGGGCAGCGAGTGGGTATGGCAGGATTGTGTGTGGGTAGATGGGGGTGGAGGTGTGGGGGAGCAGGGGATGATGGGAGAAGAGGTGGGGGAACAGTGAAGGGGCGGGGGGAGCAGAGGGATGATGGGAGAAGAGGTGGGGGGAGCAGTGAAGGGGGCGAAGGGAGCAGAGGATGATGGGAGAAGAGGTGGGGGGAGCAGTGAAGGGGGCAGGGGAGCAGGGGATGATGGGAGAAGAGGTGTGGGGAGCAGTGTTGGGGTGGGGGGAGCAGGGGACGATGGGAGAAGAGGTGGGGGAGCAGTGATGGGGTGGGGGGAGCAGGAGATGATGGGAGAAGAGGTGTGGGGAGCAGTGATGGGGTTGGGGGAGCAGAGGATGATGGGAGAAGAGGTGGGGGGAGCAGGGGATGATGGGAGAACAGGAGGGGGAGCAGTGATGGGGGGCGAGGGGGTGGATTTTCATACGTTCCTCGATTCCAGCCCTTGATGGCCAGCTTGGTGCCTAGCCTGAGCCAGAGAGCGGCCCCCTGCTGACCTCCACCTGGCGGGATGTACCCCTGGCCGGGGCGGGAGCAGCCCCACAGCCCTGGGGAAATCGCCCCCCTGGATCATTCCCCTCCGGCCACAAGCTGACGCCTTGTTCCCAGGCTGGCTCTGCCCAGCTCCCGGCCATGGCTGGGGTTCGATCCCCTGCTGGCCTGAGGACCCCGGGGGATGTTTGGTTCCCGGTCGGTGCCTCCAGCCAGATACACGTCCCCCCTTTGCCGGCCGTGCTCAGCAAATCGACCGAGCTCCTGGGGGGTCTCGCTCCGAGGCCAGTTTTCTAACCCCTTCATCGTCCTCGGGGTCCTCCCTGATGGACCCACATCCCCCTCGAATCGCAGGCACCAGAACGGGAGCCAGGATCCCGCCGCAGGATAATCCGCTCCTGGCTCCTACCCGAGATCCCCCGCCAGCCCCCCGGGACGGCATTCGCCCTTTGCCCCGGCGTCGCCCCGGCAGCTCCCGTCCGGCTGAGTCTCCACCATCGCCCGCAGTCTGTGTCCCGGGGCAGCGTCCCCCAGCCTGGCCCTGCGGCCGCCACGCTCTGCTCGAGGGAGACGTTGGCACGGAGCCGGGTTGACACGCAGATTGTTGGCTCCGGTCCAGCTCCCCTGCGACCCACCGGACCGCTCGGGATCGGGGCCCTGTCTCTTCGCCGGTTCCCGCTCTCCCGGGGTTTGGGTCGTTTGGGCACGTTTTGTCCGTCACGCTCTGATGTTTTCTCCCGAGTCGCCGAGAAAAATACGAATTCGAGGAGGGCCAAGAACGGACCCTTGCGGGACCCACAGGACGCCCCCCGGCTGGACGGGGAGTCCCTGTCTGCTGGGACGTTCTGAGCCAGTATCGAGCTAGCTAACGATTACGCTTGGGCAAGGCAAAGTTCAGGGGCCGGGAATGCAAAGTGGTCTTGAGCCCCTCAGTGGGCTCCGAGTCTGCCGTGTCCAGCGTGAAGCGCGCTGTCCGCATGCACTGGGGGCTGTCCGGGGTGCCGCGGGCGCGGTCGGCCTTGGCCCAGCCCCACCTGGCCGTGTTCTGCTGGCTCCCGAGGCGCCGGGGGAGCCGGAGCCAGGTCCTTGGTGGGGGAGTTCCCGGGAGCGGCTGGGGCTCCCTCCCAGCCCGTCCACCCCGGTGAGCTGCTGCGGGTGGGGGTGCGCACCCCCTGCCGGCTAGGTGTCCTGCTGCCCTCGGTGCTGGGCACGTCTCCCACCCCGGGCATTGGCCTATTTCTCGCACCAGCCTCGGGTGGCCGCCCAACGCCTCTTCAGGGTCCTCCTCAGCCTCCTGCAAGTCACGGTCCCGTGAGGCCAAGCAGGCATCAGCGGACGCGAGCCGGCTGGAGATGGTGTCGGCAGGTCCGTGGTGGAGGCGCCAGACCCGGCCTTGGGAGAGTCCGGCTGTCTGGAGTCTCCAGGCGCTTTGTCGGAGCCACCTGGAAACACCTACCTCGGAGCATCAGCTCAGATGCCACGAGGACAACCCATCGTCGAGGGAGAACTCGTGATATCCTGTCAGCCGGCTGGTGTCACCGGCTGCTGTCGGGTCACAAAAAGACAGCCCCGGTCTTCGTGTTCTCTTGCAACCCATTCTCAGCGCTCGTAGCGAGGGCCAGCACTTGGTCACCGGTGCTTTGCTTTGGTCAGAAATCTGCCGGATCGCCACGCCAAAGCTGGTCTGCCCTGGGCGGGAGTCTCCGTGGGAGTTTGTAGCCTCAGCCCAGGAGTGACCCTGCTGAGAGCTGGGTGCTGACGCTGGTCTCTTCTCCTTGGCTTTCCGCCACCTCGTGGGCATCACGCGCGGCGAGTGACATGACGATGGCCGGCCAGTGCCGGCTGGCGTGTCTTCCCCAGGTGCTGCAGTACTTCTGGGGATACCTTGTCAAAGCCACAGGCTTTGCCCTGTTTTCTCTGAATTCACTCAGGGCCTTTCTGTTTCTTCCCCCGAGAACGGCTGGCCCCGTGGTTATCCGGGTTGATTTTGTATCGTTCTAGTTTTGCACAATGTCGTGCGGTACCAAGATGGACGCTTTACAGAAGGCTGAGTGTCGCACCTCAGCACTAGGGCGAGGCTGGGCAGAATTCGAGATTTGTCTATTGATAATATCCACGTTGGTTTTTATCTTTTAAAATATTTCCATCCAATTAAATATTCACATTTGCGCAAAATGATGGGTTTGGCGCATTTTGTAATGTTTATCGATTTAAATGGTCGCACTTGCAGGTAATTATTGGGGGGGTCGGACGGTAATTATTGAATGAGCGTAAACATTAAGATTCAAAAAGTTAAAGCTCTGTTACAAGGAGGAGGGAGGTAAATTGTTCTCCTTAACCTCTGAGGACAGGCCAAGGTCTAGGATTCTATGATTTATACCCATTAAAACAGAAATCGCCAACACCAGGCCAGAATTTCCAAAATCGATGTTCTTAAAGCAAACTCGATTGAGTTCTCAAGCTGCATTTTTTTCTTACTTTGTTCTGTCTGCACATTTTGTTTGTTATCAGGAGAAATATCTTTTCTTCGGTTTGTGTGTGTGGTGAAATCACCATTCACCGGTAGAAATCTGAGCCTTCCAAGATGAACTATTACTTTTATCAACCAGATTTATAACCCCATCACAAAAAGATATCAAGTTAGTCTGAAAAGATCTATTTCCCCTAAACCCCTGCTCATTGGCATTAAATATATTACGCTAGTTTAAGATTTATTATTGGAGTCCCCATATCTTACGTTTCATTCTCTTGCCTGGGATCAGTGTCAGGTGATGGATCTATAATTACTCAGGTCATCCCATTTACCCTTTTTAAATATTGGTGCAACATTAGCATTCTTTGAATCTTCTGGAACTTCCCGAGTGTCCCAAGACATACTGGACATCAACATTAACGATGCAGCAATCTCCTCAGCCAGCTCTTTTAAACTTCTTGGAAGAAAGTTATCTAGACCTAGTGATTTAAAAATGTCTAACTTTAGTAGCTGCTGTTTAACATTGTCCTGAATACTACTGGAATAGAAAGTGGTTCTTCACCATGATCATCTGAGACGACTACATCATCTGGCTTTTTTGCCAAATAGAGAACAGAAATATTTATTGAACCCATCTGCCTTATCTGCACTATTATCGATAATTCTACATTTTCATCTAGTAATGGACAAATAGCATTGTCGGGATTCTTTTTATTGCTAATATATTTAAAATACTCCTTGTTGTCCTTAACCCTGCGGCCACAGAGTTCACGTTGTGTTCTTTTGCTTCCCTTATCAATTTTCTACAATTCCTAGTTTCTGATTCATATTCATTACTATCAACGTTCCCTCATTTCCATTTTTTATGTTTTATTTTTTATAGCTGCCCACACTTCCCCTCTAAGCCAGGTTGGTTTTTTTAACCAGCGTGGCCTCCTTTCTCAATTGTGGCAGTTTGGGCCTCTCGCAAACAATTCCTAATTAGCATGAACGTTTTTCTGATGAAATTCTTCCTGCCCGCTGATTTGGCTCATCATGGCTTTCCGTGGGCCGTGAAACACGGCTCCACAAGCATTCAAAGCACTGTGTAGACATTTGGGCTGCGACTTGGTAACCTTGGGGGCGGCGGGGGGGAGGTCTCCCAGCCCCAAACACCTGCATAGCCGTTTGTAGCGATGCAGCACAAGCTAGATTTGGGCTCTGAGCCTCGCTGCTTTTTGCCGTGTAGACGCAACCCCTAACGCCGCTCCGCCTCCGCGTCGGCCCACTCCAGCCTTCCCCACCGCCCTGGCCCAGCCATTTGTACCCCCACCCCTGTCACCCCGGAGCTGTCCTCGACTAACTGGGGCTGGGGGGAGGGGCCGTGGGGGAGCCCAGGGCTGGGATCAGGGAGCTATGGGGTGGGATTGAGGGGCACCAGCAGAGCTGTGTCTGTGTGTGTGTGGGGGTGTCATCCATCTCCCATCCTCCCCCCTCCTTCCTGTTTCTCTCCATCTCTCTCTGTTTGCTCCGCCGCCCCCCAGGCTCCGTGTCTCCCTCTATAAATAGACCGAGTGACCTAAAAACTGAGAGCGGCGCCGGATCGGTGCTCAGGAGAGAGAACCCCCGGGAACCGGTGCCCCAATTCCAGGGGTGGGCAGCCCTGGAGCCCCCCCAGGAGGAGCGGGCGCTCTGTGTGTGTATATGGGGGGCTGCGAATATAGGGGACCCTGTCTGTGTATGTATATAGGGGACACTGTGTATATAGGGGAGTCTCTAACCTTACCCCCTTTCTTTCCCAGGCTTACCGGACTCTGGCCCCCACACCTCCCCCCCTCCCTACAATGCCCCGCTACAGCCGCCCCCTCCCCCACCCGATGCCCCCAATAATGCCCCCCTCTTCCCTGGCTACAGTGACCCCCCGCACCTGCCCCCCCACTCCGGCACCGCCACCCTGCCTCGCCTCGGGGGGGCTGCCACCCTGCCCCGGCCGCCCCCCACCTCGGCCACCCTGCCCCGGCCCCCCCACCACCACTCGGCCACCCTGCCGCGCCTGCCCCCCGACCCCTACATGCAGGAGACCCAGTTCAGCGCCCCCCCACAGGGCTACATGGTCCAGACGCACCCGCCCATGGGGACCCTCCCCATCGGGGGGTACATGCACCCCGGCTACCCTGTGCAGCTGCAGCCCTGCACGGCCTACGTCCCGGTGTACCCCGTAGGCACGGTGAGTGGGGGGGATCCCGGGGGGGGTGGCGGGGTCTGCTTTCCTGGAGTGGGGCTTCCCTCTGCTGTTGGGGGCGGGGCTTCCCCGGGATGGGGATTCCCCCACTGATGGGGGTCGGGGCCTCCCTGGGATGAGGTTTCCCCCATTGCAGGGGGCGGGGCTTCCCCTGCTGTTGGGGGCGGGGCTTCACTCAGGTGGGTGTGGCTTCCCACCTGGCTGTGGATTCCCCGTTTAACTCTCTCTCTCTCTCCCCCCCAAGCCGTACCCCCCCAGCAACCCTCCCCCGCCCCCGGGGGTCTCCCCCCCCCAGATGCCCCCAGGAATCGCCATCCTGGAGCCGCGCCGGCCGCCCCACGACTACCTGCCCATCGCGGTGCTCACCACCATCTGCTGCTTCTGGCCCACGGGCATCATCGCCATCATCAAAGCCGTGCAGGTCTGCGGGGGTGGGGCGGGGCGCCGCGGGGGGCTGGGGGGCGGCGGGGGGGCAGGGGGCAGCACCTGACCCAACGCCGTGTCCCCCCAGGTGCGGACGGCCGTGGCGCGGGGGGACATCGTCTCGGCCGAGATCGCGTCACGCGAGGCCCGGAACTTCTCCTTCATCAGCCTGGCCGTGGGCATCGCCGCCATGGTGCTGTGCACCATCCTCACCGTGGTCATCATCATCGCCGCCCAGCACCACGACAACGACTGGGACCCCTAGCCCCGCCCCCGCCCCGCCGGCCCTGCCCCCGGCCCCGCCCCTGCCTGCCGACCGGGCCCCGCCCAGCACCATGATGACCACGGGGACCCCTAGCCCCGCCCCCACCCCGCCCGTCGACCGGGCTCCGCCCAGCACCATGACAACCACGGGGACCCCTAGCTCCGCCCCCGCCCCGCCGGCCCCGCCCGCTGACCGGGCTCCGCCCAGCACCACGACGACCATGGGGACCCCTAGCCCCGCCCCCGCCCCGCCCGTCGACCGGGCTCCGCCCAGCACGACAACCACGGGGACCCCTAGCTCCGCCCCCGCCCCGCCGGCCCCGCCCCCGCCCGCTGACCGGGCTCCGCCCAGCACCACGACGACCATGGGGACCCCTAGCCCCGCCCCTGCCCCACCGGTCCCACCCCTGGCCCCGCCCCTGCACCCGCCCGCCGACCGGGCCCTGCCCAGCACCACGACCACCACAGGGACCCCTACCCCTGCCCCCGCCCTGCTGGCCCCACGTCCCTGCTGCCCCGCCCACCGACCAGGCTCCACCCACTGCCGGGCCAGCCTACAAATCAGGCCCCACCCACTGCCGGCCTCGCCCACAGCCTGCCCAACAGGCCCCGTCCACTGCTGGCTCCAACCACAAACCAGGCCCCACCTACGGCTGCCCCTGCCCCCCAGTCAGGCCCTGCCTACTGCTGGCCCCGCCCACTGGCAGCCCCACGGGCCAACCAGGCTGATAATCCCCTGCGGATGCCATTACCCACAATCCCCTGCAGCCATTGCCAACATTACCCGGAATCCCTTGCAGCCAATGTTACCCACAATCCCTTGCAGCCCCCGCCCACCGGACCCACAGTCCCCTGCAGGTATTGTCCCCCAGGAGACCCATGATGCTTTGCAACCCCTGCTCCAGCCAGCGACACCCAGAATCCCCTGCAGCCACCACCCGCTGGGATACCCAGGAGCCTTTGCAGCCTCTCCTGGCTCCAGCCCATAAAACCCAGCCCTGCCCCCCAGTCACCCCTGTATCCATGACAACACCCCCCTTCCGAGCAGAGCCTTTCCCATGATCCTTTGTAACCACTGCCCCCCATCCCTCCCCACAGGCATCTTTGGCTCTGCCCCCTTGGCAGCCCCACAGCCCGCCCCAACTAAGCAATTCCCATAATCCTTTGCAACTGTCATTTTCCTGTCAGCACTTCCGGCTCTGGCCCCTGGGGACAAGCTCCGCCCCCTGGCCTCACACCCTGCCCCTTTGGCCACCCCCTTCAATGGAATGCTACCCATAATGCTTTGCAGCCACCATATTCTCCCCCCAGCCCTGGGTCTGACTCCACTCCCACATGATTAGGCCAAGCCCCATTGGCTCAGGCCACGCCCCCTGGCTCGCCCTAAATATATTCCTGAGCTTCCCCATCAGACCCTGTGCCCCTTCATATCAGGCTCCGCCCCCTCATTCCCCCCAATATCGTCATGCCTTGATTGCTCCCCCAAAGCTCTGATTGGCTTCTCCCCAATTGGCTCCGCCTTCCTCAGCACTGGCTCCGCCCTCTTTCTTCCCTCTCGGCCTTTCCCCACAGCCCCTCCCCTTTTTAGCCCCTCCCCCATAAACATTTTGCTCCAGATTTGGGCGCGCAAACCCCAATATATCACAGAGCCCCCAGCTGTACATAGCAATGAAATATCCCCCTTGCCAAGGTGTGACCCCCCAGCATGAGCCCCCCATATCTGTGACACTGGCCCTTTAAGATACACAACCCCCCCCCCACTCCAAAAGAGACCTCTCTTTTCCCACGGCCCCCGCAAGTGAGTGATGCCGCCCCTCTGGGACGCCACCTCTGGCCCCCCATGGGGGGGTTCCTGGTTCAGGGGGACAGAGGGGGCAGGGAGGGGAGAAGTTTGAGGGTCCAATGCTGCATTTCTGGGGTTTGGGGTGTTTGGAGTCTGGGGGCAGAATCACTGGGGTGGGGGAGACACTGTTCATTATCGGGGTCCCCCTAAGTCACTCCTACCCAACACGCTGCCCCAAAGCCTAGACATCTGGGGATCCCTTGCAGTGACCCCAAATGTGACAGGCGCGCTGGGCTAGCGGGGGGCTGCGGGTCGGGAGTGAGGGGCACCGGCAGAGCTGGGGGGGCGCCGTGTTTTGTGGTCCATTGTACCCCCCTACATGGCCCTGGTCCCTGTGTGATCCGGCCCCCCCCAGTTCCTCTCCCCGTCGCGGGACGCGACGTTTCTGTTTGCAAGTGACCTGGGTTAATAAATCTCTATTGATAACAACACCAGAGTCGTCCCTGGCCCCTGGCCGGCTGCACGGGAACCCGGCGGGGGGAACGGGGGGGCAGGGAATGGGGTTGGGGCCTGTCCCTTCTGGGGGGCACCAGCTCCCACCTGGCCCCAGGGCAGGGACTGGCTGGCTCAGGGGGGCGGGGAATGGGGCATGGGGCCTCTCCCCTCTGGGGGGCGCCGGCTCCCATCCGACCCCAGGGCGGGGGCTGGCTGGGGAGGGGCAGTGGGGGAGGGGGGTGTTACCCTCTCATCACGGGCAACAGAAGGAAATATCGAAGCCCATAGTGCTGCCCCCCGTTCCCCACCCCCCATCTCCCCCCTCTTGCCCCGTTATCCCTCCCCAGCCCCAATGGCCCCACCTCACCGCTCCCCCACTCCCTGAGCAGCCTCCCTGTGCGGCTCCATCTGCCCCCAGCTCCCCCCACCCCCCGGTTTCCCTCCCCCAACCCCCCAAATCCCTGCCCCCGTCCTGAGCCCCCCTCGCCCTCGCTCAGTTCCCTTCTCTGTGTCCCTGTAGGGCCCCCGCCCACCCCCAGCATCCTGGAGCTTTGATGTATCCATGGTGACGGTTGCCCAGCTACAGAAGGATGGAGGGACCATGTGTTGGCTCTGGGCATGTAGGGCCAGGGAGGGGGAGGCAGCTGGGGGTGGGGACCTGTCACAGACAAGCAGAGCTGTAGGGTTTGGGGGCAGGGCTGGGCTAGCAGGTGCTATGGGTTGGGAGTGAGGGGCACTGGCAGGGCTCGGGGGGGCAAGGCTGGGCTGGCAGGGGGCTGCGGGTTGGGAGTGAGGGGCACCGGCAGGGGGCTGCGGGTCGGGAGTCAGGGGCACCGGCAGGGCTGGGGGGGGCAGGGGGCTGCTGGTCGGGAGTGAGGGGCACCGGCAGGGTGGGGGGGGACAGGGGGCTGCGGGTCGGGAGTGAGGGGCACCGGCAGGGGGCTGCGGGTCGGGAGTGAGGGGCGCTCATGGCTCCGGCTCTCCCAGGCCTGGGGGGAGGGCTCCGGGGTGCATGTGACAGTGGATTTGGGGGCTGCACCTCCCACCGCCTGGCCCATGCGGGGCCCCCCATGACCTCCCCCACCCTGTGCCCTGGGACAGGCCCCGTTAACCGGGGCAGCGGCTGGGGGCTGCATGGGGAGCCCTGCCCGCCTCCCTCCGTGACCTCTGGCCTCTGTGACCTTCCCACGGAGCTGAAGTTGGAGTGTCAGCCAGTGTCCATGACCTCTGACCTTCGACCTGGCGGCCAGAGCGGCACCAATGGGGCTGGCCACTTCCCGTGACCTTTGACCCGACAAGCACCACCTTTCTTTGGTTCCATTCATGCTTGACCTTTGACCCAGCCCCACCGGGGATTGGCCAACACCCGACCTATGACCTTTGACCCGAAGTGGCACCTGCGACCTCAGGCCTTTGACCTGACCTGGGTGCGAGCAAAGGGAACAAGCCAATGCTGCCATGTGTGACCTCTGACCTCTGACCCTAACCCTGCAGGCAGAGGCTCGGCTAATGGGCTTGGCTGACGCCTGTGAGCCCAGCTAACGGCTGTGACCTCTGACCTTTGACCTGTGGCCCGTGAGCCCAGGACTGTGCCCAACCAGGGGGTCTGAGTAAAGCAGGAAAAGGCCTCAACTCCTGGTGACCTCTGACCCCAGTGGGCTGCCCCCTGACCCCACCACACGCTGCCGTCCACTCAGCTGGGGGCTGACCTTTGAACTCTGCCAACCAGCGGCCAACCGGAACGGCTGGACCCCGACCTTTGACCTGCTCCCAACTTAATGATTTTCTTGTTTCAACATCAAACGATTTCTTTGTATTTTAAGAAATAAATTTTATTCTCGACTCTGACGAATTACTGGGGCCCCGTGTCCCAGTCCCCGCCCCCCTGAGCCAGCCAGTCCCCGCCCTGGGGCTGGATGGGAGCCGGCGCCCCCCAGGCCGGAAGGGCCCCCTGCCCCACCCCAGGCGCAGGCTCTGGGCTCTGTCCCCGCCGCGCTCAGGAGAAGAGCTTGCTCATGGCCCGGGCCAGGCGGGTGTCCCGCTCCCGCACCATCTGCCCCACCCTCTCCAGCTCCCTGCGTGCGGCCGTGTTCCCCGGCTCGGCCGCCAGCACCCCCCGGAAGTCCTCGCCCGCCCCCTCCAGGTCGTTCATGGCGGCGCGGGCCAGGCCGCGGCGGTACCGGGCCTTGGTGTGTTGGGGCCGCAGCGCCAGCGCCTTGGTGCAGTTGCGGGCGGCGTGGGCCGGCTGGGCGAGCCGCAGCTGGCATGCGGCCAGGTTGGCATGCAGGTCGGCCCGCAGGCGGGCGTGCTCCGGGGCCGGGAGGGCCGGGCCGGCGGCCATGGCCAGCTGCAGGGCCCGGGTGTAGCGCCGGGCGGCCGCCCCCACCTCGCCGGCCCGGTAGAGCTCCGAGCCGCGCTCCTTGTGCCGCAGGGCCAGCGCCCACTTCTCCGCCGGGTCCAGCTGCCAGGGCTCCGGGACCGGGGCGAAGGAGGCCAGGTGCAGCCCCAGGACGGCCCTGCCCGGGGCCCACAGCTCGGCCTGCTCCCCCGGCACCATGGTCTCCAGGCAGGCGTCCACCAGGCCGTCCCAGGTGCCGTCCCCCTCACCCAGCTCCAGCTGGGCCCAGCAGTTGGTGGGGTACCCCAGGGGCGCCCCCGGCGGTGCCTCCAGGAAGACCTGGCACAGGGCGCCCAGCGTCGGCTTGTCCAGCCCCGCGCCCGGCCGCAGGACCCGCTTGGTGAAGGCACCGTCCGGTGCCACCCAGGCATCTGCCGGCTGATTGGGCACCTCCAGGTTCTCCCTCTGGTCCTCTTCTGGCCCCGCGCCCCAGGGCTCAGCACCTCTGCCGGCACCGCTCATCCCATTGGCTGCTCCGCCGGCCTCCGCCTTCCCATTGGCCACTGCCGCGGCCTCCATCTGCCCCCGGCCAAGTGGGGAGTGGGGGGCTCTGGCACGGCACCCCCCAGAGGTGAAGCCTGGGGGGGTTCAGAGATGGGCAGCTCCTGTGAACCAGAGGGCAGGGGGAATGGGTCAGAAAGATCCCAAGAGTCTTGGCTCCAGGCTCGCCCCCCTCCCCAGGCAGAGAAACCAGGTGTCCTGGCTCCCACTCCCTTCCCCCATGCTGCTGAACCCCCACAGAGAACCCAGGAGTCCTGGTTCCTAGTCCCCTGAGTAAACCGCTAGACCCCCCCCCGCCCCGAGAACCCAGGCATCCTGGCTCCCAGCCCCCCACTAAGCTGCTAGAGCCCCCCGGCCCCACGAACCCAGGAGTCCTGGTTCCTAGCCCCCCCCCCCCGAAACTGCTAGACACCACCCCCCAAGAACCCAGGAGACCTGGCTCCAAGCCCCCCCATCTGCTCACCCCCCCCCCCGCCAGAGAACCCAGGCGTCCAGGCTCCCAGCCCCTCCCCCCCCCCCAAGAAAACCCAGGAGACCTGGCTCCCAGCCCTCCTCCCTCAAGAGAACTCAGGCATCCTGGCTCCCAGCCCCCACACAGAGAACCCAGGCGTCCTGGCTCCCTCCTGCTCTGGGCTCTGTTCTCTGTCTCTGCCCTGCTCCCTCGCTCCTCCCCCTCCAGCTGTGCCCCCTTGGCCCCCCCTCACCCCGGGCTGGGGGGCACAGACTGGGGGGGATCCAGCTGCGCTCTGGCCCCGCTTGTCCGGCCTCCCCCCCACTGCCCCCCCCTTGTCTTTGCATCACTTCCTGAGGGCGGCCCCGTTAGGCCGCAGCCTGCCTCGATTAGCCAGGCCGAGGCGTGTGGGGAGGGGCCAGGCCCAGGCCCCCCTGCCCCCCACAAGGAGGGGGGGGCTGGGACCCCCTGCTCCATCAGTGTGTTAAGAAGCAGCACATGACTGGGGGGAATGGGGGGGTCTCCCCCCAGTCCCTCTGCCCTGGATGCTGGGGTTGGCCGCACAAGATGGCTGCCGGGGGCTGACCCCACGCGTGGGGGGCTCTGGGCCGCAGCTGGGGAGAGCTGGGGGGAACCCCAAGATTGAGGGGGGCAAAAGGGGTGCAGGGGGATGGCGGGTGGAAGGGGCTGTTGGGGGGGATGGGGCAGAGGGTGTGGGATTCGGGGGTGGGCGGGAATGGGGGGACAGGGAGGGTGGGGCCTGGGGTGCAGGGGTTGGGGGGGCTCCGCAGGACCGGGGGGAGGGGAAGCAGGAGTGGGAACCCCCCCCCCCGGGGCCAGGGCAAGATGTGGTTCAGGAAGGGGAGACCGTACCCCTAATTCAGGAGTGTGAACCCAGGCATCCGGGGAAAATGGAGTTTTTTGGGGGGGCTCTGTACCCCCTAATTCAGGGCAGGGGAGGGGTGCGAACCCACGCATCCGGGAGAGACAGGGTTAAGTGTTCATTATTTCACCCTTGATCCAGACCCGCGCGCGGGGGCGGGGGGGTTATGAACCCAGGCGTCCGGGGAGTAGGGGGGTTGAAGACTACATTTCCCAGAATCCCCTGCTCTCCCTCCACCCCGCCCCCCTCCAGCTTTATTTCATTCCCGCTTACGTCAGCGCCCAGCTGGGTCCGGCATGGTGTGACTGGTCATTGGGGGTGAGTTGGGGGGGAGCTCTGGGGGCCCCGGGACAGAGGGGGGAGGGGGAAAGCTGTGGGGTGCTGGGAAGGGGGGACCCAGGGAGAAGGGGGGGACAGGGGGCACGTAGGGGGCTAATCCTGGGGGCGGCAGGGTGCTGGCGAGAGGGGATCTGGGGGGCAGGGTGGGGATGGAAGAAGGGGGTGCATGGTGCCCCAGATCACCTCTCAGTGGGCCCCTGTCTCTCTCCCAGCAGCTTGTCGCTATGTGGGGCGGCAAATTGCCTCGGCTCTGCGCCGGGAGGACGCTGGGGCGCCCCTGCCCCCCAAGCAGCCCAGGGACCTAGGTAAGTGCACCCCCTTTCTTTGCTGGTGGGCCCCCTATCCCCATGCAGCCCCCCTGGAAGCAATCTGAGTCCCTGTGGGGTGCCCCACCCCTGTGAACTGCACCCCAAAGTTTCCCAGGCTGCCCTCAAAGGATCCCCAATTCTGCACCCTAAATTACCCTCCTCAGTCCCCAGGAAGCTGCCCCTCTACTCCTGTACCCCAAAACTCTCATGCCTCCTTATTGCTACACCTCAGCTCTTGGGGTCCCCAGTTCATGCCCCTGAATTCCCTCACTGGATTACACCTTTATCAGCACCCCAAACTCCCCCATTGCCCCCACATGTTAATTTCTAATGCTGCACCCCACAAATTTCCCCTGTATACCTAGTAGGTACCCCCTTTTCCAGGACCCCAAATTCACCCATAATACACCCACAGGGCACCCCTTCATGTAGCCACCTCTAAACAAGAGAGTGCACCCCACTGGCTGGACCCTGAGTTCACATCCCAAACTCCCCCACCTCCTTACAACTCACCCCCAAAACTCCCTGATCTGCCCTTCCAAAATGTACCTGTTCTGTACCCCTAATTTGGCCTTCCCCTTTTCCTGCACCCCAATTTTCACCCATTTTGTCCTCCAGTCCTTCCCTGATTTTGTGAGGGGCCCCTTTGATCTGCACCCCCAAAGTCACTGGTTTTGCCCTCCTCAAACTCTCCTATCTGTGGGCAGAGATTCCCCCTTTTCTGAACCTCCAAAATTCTCCATATTCATAAAGGGTCTTCCTGGTTCTACCCCCCAAAATTTCCGGTCTCTTTGTAGAGATTCTCTTCTGCACCTCAAAACAGAACCTGTACCCCAGAATCCTTTAACATCTTTCTGGGGCCCACTGGCCTGTTCTGCATCTATTATGTACCCCCAAATCTTCCTTTAATTTGGGGGAGCCCCTTGTTCTGAACCCTCAAACTGACCTACACCATCCAGATCTTTATTGGGGTTCCCCGTTCTTGTCTACCATGATTCTTGATCTCCCTGCACTACAAAATGCCTCCTAATCTCTGGGGTTCCCAATTCTGCACCCCAAAATCACTCCACATCTTTGCAAAATGCAGTCCCTCTAGGTGTCTGTAATCAGTACTTCATATCCTGCCATATCTGGAAATCACCTCTGTTCTCCCACCCTGAAACTCCTCTGTTCTGCTCTTTGCAAGCACCCCAAAACTTTCACTGCTTCAGGATGCTACCTCCTAGCACACCCCACAATATATCTGTGATTTCTGCCCCCCCCGCAATATAATGGGGGAGCACATCCCACTGGGAGACTGTCAGGGACAATGTTTGGAGACAGCATGGAAATACAGTGGATTTTGGTGTTGGGGGGCTTATTCCTTCACCCACTTACTTCTCTGGTTCTTCTCGCATGAACAGAGAGCAACAATACCCGAAGTCCAAAGGTGCAAACAATTCGATGTTTATTGGGGTGAACTTCCAGCAAGCATGATTCTAGTTTCCTTCCTTAGTATCCTCCTTCCCAGCTCTGACACCACAGAGCCTTACACCTGTGTCCCTGTTCCCATTCCTGCCCTTAGCCAAACATGATTCCAATTTCCCCCACCCACACCCTGACTGACTGCAGACTATATAGTAAAACTTGAGTTCTGCTTAGCTATACCTTAACCAATCATTTTCCTGAAATTTAACTGACCAATCCTAACATATTGTAACATGATTATGTAACCAATTATATCCCACCACCTTAATTAGTTTACACCCAGCAAAATTAATTATACAGCAGACAGGAACAATCACAGAACCAGACAGAGATTATACAGACAAACAATAGCAAAGTGGGAACTATAATGACAAAACAATACAGAAGTGAGGATTTCACATCCCAGCTATTGATAAGTGAGTTCTTGCCAGACAGGATGCTCTCAAACTAAGTTTCCTTGTACATTTTCTAGGCGCTTTCCTTTCTCTGGAGGTGATAGGCATTATCAGGACAGGATTTTATCCTAACAGCCCAATAGCACCTTATTTCAATGGGACTAGTTTGGAATGTGAGGAGGTGACCGGTCGCTTCCCAGCTTATGGCTGCCTCTGTCGCTTAGCCAAAGGCCTTAGCCTTAGAACAGGGCCTCAGACTGTCACAGGGAGAGAAGGCCCTTACACCGGTAGACAGTGATTGTGAGTCTTTCTTTTACACCTCTAAAAAAGAAAAGGAGTACGTGTGGCTCCTTAGAGACTAACCAATTTATTTGAGCATAAGCTTTCGTGAGCTACAGCTCACTTCATCGGGTGCATACTGTGGAAAGTGTAGAAGATAAACGATGGACACATAAACACCACCCTATACCGGAAACCTACTGACCGCTATTCCTACCTACATGCCTCCAGCTTTCACCCTGGCAACACCACACGATCCATCGTCTACAGCCAAACTCTGCGATACAACCGCATTTGCTCCAACCCCTCAGACAGAGACAAACACCTACAAGATCTCTATCAAGCATTCTTACAACTACAATACCCACCTGCAGAAGTGAAGAAACAGATTGATAGAGCCAGAAGAGTTCCCAGAAGTCTCCTACTACAGGACAGGCCTAACAAAGAAAATAACAGAACGCCACTAGCCGTCACCTTCAGCCCCCAACTAAAACCCCTCCAACGCATTATTAAGGATCTACAACCTATCCTGAAGGATGACCCAACACTCTCACAGATCTTGGGAGACAGGCCAGTCCAGACAGACAGCCCCCCAACCTGAAGCAAATACTCACCAGCAACCACACACCACACAACAGAACCACTAACCCAGGAACCTGTCCCTGCAACAAAGCCTGTTGCCAACTCTGTCCACATATCTATACAGGGGACACCATCACAGGGCCTAATAACATCAGCCACACTATCAGAGGCTCATTCACCTGCACATCCACCAAAGTGATATATGCCATCATGTGCCAGCAATGCCCAGGTGGAGAACACTTAAATCTCTCTGGTCACGCGATTAGAGACATGAAAGTTGTGATATTACAACAAAAAAATTTCAAATCCAGACTCCAGCGAGAAACTGTTGAATTGGAATTCATTTGCAAATTTGATACAATTAACTTAGGCTTGAATAGAGACTGGGAGTGGCTAAGTCATTATGCAAGGTAACCTATTTCCCCTTGTTTTTTCCTCCCCCCCACCCCAGACATTCTTGTTAAACCCTGGATTTGTGCTGGAAATGGCCCACGTTGATTATCATACACATTGTAAGGAGAGTGATCACTTTAGATAAGCTATTAGCAGCAGGAGAGTGGGGTGGGAGGAGGTATTTTTTCATGCTTTGTGTGTATATAAAAAGATCTTCTACACTTTCCACAGTATGCATCCGATGAAGTGAGCTGTAGCTCACGAAAGCTTATGCTCAAATAAATTGGTTAGTCTCTAAGGTGCCACAAGTACTCCTTTTCTTTTTGCGAATACAGACTAGCACGGCTGTTACTCTGAAACCTTTTATACCTCTGTAACTAGCCAAGTGATAAGAATACACCTAAATTCTTAGGGTACAGGCCTTTACAGACAGGCCTGAATATCTATATCCTAACATTTGGGAGTGCTTGTCAACACCCCAAGTAACTCCCCAGGCATCCTTCTTTCTTCCCCCTATAGGTGACAAGAAAGATGTAACTCGCCGGCCAGTGGTGGCTCCATTGGACTCTGTCCCCCCGGGGAGTACTCCCCTGGTCCCAGTAGAACGGGGGGCACCAGGGAGGCCCTCCTGAGGCTAACGGTGGGGTTGATGAGGGGCGAATGACGGTTCATCTGGCAACTCCCAGGGTCATGGGCAGCGGATGGACCTGAGACACTGACCCCCCCCCCACTGTACCCCAAAAAGGAATTCAGAATAAAGAGGTTTTGGAGGCCACTGTGCAAAGGAGTCATGTGAGGGGTTCGTGGTAGATTGGAGCTGCTGGGGGACTGGCTGGCGGGGGGGGAGGAATGGGGCAGGGGCCTCCCCCCTTTAGGGGGCGCCGGCTCCCATCTGGCTCCAGGGCAGGGACTGGGGGGCTCAGGGGGCAGGGAATGGGGCTGGGGCCTGTCCCCTCTAGGGGGCGCCGGCTCCCATCCAGCCCCAGGGCAGGGACTGGGGGGCTCAGGAGGCAGGGAATGGGGCAGGGGCCTGTCCCTTTTAGGGGGTGAGCTGATGAGGTCATGCAGCCTTATGACATCACCGCTTGTGCTGTTGGCATACTGTGATGTCACAGAAGGAGGGGATGATATCATCCTAGGGGATGTTGATGACATCACAGCAGGCTGTGACCTCCCGCACCGGCTCTGGGCTGGGCAGGCGGGAACGAGGCTGGGGGCGGGGTCACTCCCTGTGGACACGGCCCGCGGCATGAGGCGCTACTGCCGGGGCGGGGGGGCCGGAACTACACGTCCCAGGAGGCAGTGCGCCGCAGCGCACGCGTAGCACGGACATGGCCGGGGGAGCGGGGAGGGGTCTGTGTGTGCGTGTGTCTCACAGTTACGCATGCGCCGTACCGCGGCACCCTTTGGAGTTCTGGTCACGCGCCACTTGTCCACCCCACGTCGCGCATGCGCATCGCTGTCTCCAAACTCACGCAGACGCGTCTCAGGCTCAGCCAGCTCAGGCAGGCGCAGTGAGAGGCTCCCGCCCTGTGAGCATGCGCCGTGCTGCGCCCCGCCGCCGTCACGCCATTTTGCGCGTGCGCCGCTCTCGCCATGCTGCCACGGCCACGCCCATTCTCGAAGACGGGAGCGGAAGTCGCTTCCCCGTTGGCTGATCTCTCCCGGGCCCCGCCTCCCGCGCGCTGTGATTGGCTGGGGCGGGCTGACTCGACGCTGCGATTGGGTGGGCGGTTGTCATGGCAGCCGGAGGGGGCGGGGCCGGGGGAAGATGGCGGCGCTGGCCCCGGAGCTGCTGCTGCTCCGGGACTCGGGCCGGTTCCTGGCCGACAACCTGCTGAGCAGCGAGGACTGGGGTGGGCGGGGCTGTGGGAGGGGCCGGGGCGGGGCTGGGCCAGGGGGGTCTGACTGGCAGGCGCTTGGTGGTGCGCAGGGCGGGGAGGAGCCTGCAGGGGGGAGGGGCTGGGGCTGGGTGCCGGAGGGGGCGGGGCCTGGAGGAGTGGGAGGGGCTGGGTGCCGGAGGGCTGGGGCCTGGAAGAGTGGGAGGGGCTGGGTGCCGGAGGGGGCGGGGCCTGGAGGAGTGGGGGGACTGGGTACCAAAGGGGGCGGGGCCTGGAAGAGTGGGAGGGGCTGGGTGCCGGAGGGGGCGGGGCCTGGAGGAGGGGGAGGGGCTGGGGGCCTGAGTGGGGGGCCCGGAGCATGGGGACTGACTGCCCTGTTTGCTTCCCGCCACCAGATGCGGCTCTCTACAGCTGCCTGGATGATGGGGAGGAGCCCACCGCCCTCTTCCCCTGCCTGGAGCCCAGTGCATTGGTGAGCCCTTCTCTCACCCTGCTCTGCCTGGGGGTGCCCCCAGAGACTCACCTGCTCCATAGCATCCCCACTACCCATCCCCCGGGCAGCAGGGCCCCAGCTCCCCTCAGATCAGGGCCCTCTGTACACTGGGGGCTGCTGGACTGGACCCTGGGGGAGATACACAGGTGACCCCCACTTCACCCCGAGCTTCCCCCTTCCTCCTGCAGTTTGATGATGGTTTCGACCTGGGCATGAACGCCAGCCCCCCAGAGCCGCCGTGGGACCAGATGCCAACCTACCTCTTCCCGGGTGAGCCCACCCTACCCCCAGCATTTGGGACAGATGATGAGGTGTGGGGATATCTGTGTGCAGTGGGGCTGTTCTGGGGCGGGCGCACATAGGGGGCAGAGGGATATCTGTGTGCAATGCGACTGTCCTGGGGCGGGTGCACATAGGGGGTGGAGGGATATCTGTGAAGGACTATTTTCTAACCCCTCCTCCTCCCCTGTGCAGACCTCCAGGTGAAGTCCGAACCCGTGTCCCCCGCTTCCTCCCACAGCTCAGACTCCTCCATCCTCTCCATGACCCCTGACCTCCCAAGACAGGTACGTGCCCCCATTGGCTTGGGAGATGCCCCCAGCCCCCACACTCAGCTCTGTCCGTCCCACCTGACCCCCACACTGAGCTGTGGCTCCCCCCAGGCCGCAAGCCCGGACGACGTGATGGGAGTGAAAGCTGAGCACCCCCCGACCCCACCCTGCATGTTTGGTGACGTCCTGGCCCCTCCAACTGGCACCGTCCAGATCAGCCTTCTGCCAGCACAGGAGACACAGACAACACCAGGTAACCAGCCCTGGAGGGTGGAGTCTGGCTGTGTGGGAGGGGCTCTGGCAACTCCAGGCCCGGCCAGCAGGGGGTGCTGAGGGGAGTGGGGCGAGGGGCTGGCTCTGCGGGGGGGCACTGGGGAAGTACATCACACTCTCTTGCAGGGAACCAAGTGACTCCCATCAAGGCTGAGTCGATCCTGAGCCGGAAGCCGCCCATCCAGCCAAAGCCGGTGGTGGTGGCCACCGTCCCGGTGCAGCCCGCGGCCACCCCCAGCCCCACCATCCTACTGCAGACGGTGCCGGGGGCCCAGCCCCAGCCCCTGAAGCCAGCCATCACAGGTACAGGGCATGGGGCTGGTCCTCTCTTGGGGGCACCGCAGGGCAGGCATTGGCTGGCCCAGGGCTGGGGCACGGGAGGGCTGGTGCATGTGTTGGACACTGACCGACGTCCCACCCCGCAGTCCCAGCACCGTCTGTCGTCATCTCCCAGAACGACCTTCTGCACCTCCCGCTCTCAGGGCTCCTCAAGCTGCAGCCCCCGGGGAAGGAGGGCCCCCCGGCCAGGCTCCCCCCCAGCGCCCCCAAACCCGAGGCCAAAACCATCGTTCCGGCCCCAAGCCAGCTCGGACCCTGCAACCCAGAGATTGACGTGAGTGATAAAGTGCGGCCGGTGCCCCTCACTCCTGAACCCAGACCCCGCTAGCCCAGTCCTGCCCACCCCATCTCTCCTGGTACCCCACACTCCCGGCACGCAACCCCCTGCCAGCCTGGTCCTGGGCTCCCCCCAGCTCTGCCAGGGCCCCTCACTCCCGACCTGCAGCCCCTGCTAGCCCAGACCCCCCCCATGCCCCTCGGTCCTGACCCGCAGCCCCCCTTTTCTGCCGGCCCCTGCCCCCAGGTGAAGGTGCTGAAGCGCCAGCAGCGGATGATCAAGAACCGGGAGTCGGCCTGCCAGTCGCGCCGGAAGAAGAAGGAGTACCTGCAGGGGCTGGAGTGCCGCCTGCGGGAGGCGCTGGCCGAGAACGAGCGGCTGCGGCGGGAGAACGCCGTGCTGCGGCGCCGGCTGGACTGCGTCCTGGGCGAGGTGAGTGCCCCCTGTGGGTGAGCCAGGGCAGGGCACCGCAGGAGCTGCGCTCTGCCGCGGTGGATCACAACAGTACATTCCAACACCAAGCATACCCCCCCATATGTGATACATAATGGTATATCTCGGCAGGAAATAACTGACCCCCATAGGGAGCATGATGGTACATTCCAACTCCCCATGTCATAATGGTACATTCTTGCAGCCACAGTCTCCCTCCTGACATCAGAATGGTACATTTCAGCAGCAAGTGCCCCCCCCCCATTTAATGATCATGATGGTACATCCCATAAAGCCCCCCCCCTGGCCCGGGTCATAGTGATATATCTTATAGCAAGCAGAACCCCATGTAGGGACCATAATGGTACATCCTAGGAAGGTGCTGTTCCCCATGTAGAGTTCATAATGGTACATTCTAAATCCTTTTCCCCCCCCCCCACCTCAGGGGTGATAATGGTAGATGCTTTCTACTGGGATGTCCCATTGTGATCCCTTTCCCCGGGGCATGGGGGGGGGGGCTGTTCATATTTTCTGTTGCTGGGATGTTCCATTGCGACCCATGTGGCGGGGAAGGGAGCAAAAGGAAATGCAGCCCCCTTGTGGGACATTCCATTGTCATCTGTGGGGCGGGGGGGGGTGTTATGGCCCCTGAGAGGGGCAGGGATTGCCAAGTCTCCTGGTACTTTCCATTAGCTCCACCGTGCGAGGGGGGGGTAAATTGCTTTCTGGAGAATGCCATTAGCCTTGTCTCCTGGGAGACTCCATTATGATCTGGGAGGGGGATTGAGAACCTTTAGGGAAGTGCCATTATAGTCCTCGTAAATGGGGAGTTTAGGCCATCCCATTGGAATATTCCATTAGCACCTAGAGTGGGGGGGCACCAAACTTTTGGTGGGGTGTTCTATTATGATAGTAAGGGGGGGGCAGGAAAATGTTGTTTCCTGCTAGGAGGTTCCATTATAGTGTGTGGGTGGTGTCTGTTTCTGGTAGGATGTTCCTTTGTGATAGCAATTTATGGGGAGGGGAGTCAATGGGACATACATTGTGGGGGGGACGCTCTGGCTGGGATGTACCCTAATGATATGGGGTGGGAAGTTGGTGGGACGTACCATCAGGGCTGCCTGGTTTGGAGGGGGAGTCCTGCCTTTGGCTGGGAGAGGCAGCAGTTGGTGGGAGGGTGGTTTCGCTCGGACCGTACCATTCTGACACCCCCCTGCCCCGTCTCCAGAGCAGGGAGCTGAAGTTCAGCCCTGGGAACCGGAAGGTCGTTTGCGTCATGGTCGTGCTGCTCTTCATCGCCTTCAACTTCGGGCCCGTCAGGTGAGGCCCCAGGGGATTGTGGGTAACGTGTCCCAGCATCCCCCGGGAGCTGCCCTCTTAGCCCCCATATCACACTGCCTGCCTGCAGGGGATTGTGGGTACTGTGTCCCAGCATCCCCCGGGAGCTGCCCTCGTAGTCTGACCCCTCCCTCCCCCCCAGCATCAGCGAGCAGAAGGCCGTGGAGACGGTGCCGCCCAGCCAGGGGGCGGGGGCCGGGCAGAGCCGCCGGCACCTGCTGGGTGTGGTGGAGCAGCCGGCGAAGGAGGAGCCGGGGGAGCCGCGGGAGGAGCTGGCCCCCACCAGCGTGGGCAAGACCAGGTTCAGGTAAGGGCGCCAGGGGCTCCCCCCACCCCCGCAGCCCCCCAGGGCCCCCGGTGACGCTGCTCTCTGCTCCCCCAGGAACCTCACGGCCGCCCTCTCCGGCATGAAGGACCTGATGCTGCGGGACCTGGACAAGCTGTTTCTGGCGTCCGACTGCCGCCACTTTAACCGCACTGAGTCGCTCCGGTGGGTTCCCCACGGCCCTGGGAAAGGGCCCCCCCGGGGCCTGTGTGCAACGCATCCCACAGTCCCCTGGGGGCTGCCAGTGTATGCCAATGGGTGTGGGTAACTTCTCCCAGAAGCCCCTGCAAACTGCCACTGGATGGGCAGTAGCAGAGCTGCTGCAGTGAGGAGTTGTGGGTAACATATCCCACAATCCCCCTGGGCACGGCCCCCGAGTCCCACTTTAACCCTCCCCCTCCCGCTCTTCCCCCAGGCTGGCGGACGAGCTCAGCGGCTGGGTGCGTCGGCACCAGATCAACCGCAGGAAGCCCCTGCAGTCCCGCAAGCCACGGGCCAATCAGGTGAGGCTGTGGGGGGGGCAAGCCAGGGTGGCTCCACCCACTGGGGGAGGGGCCAAGTCCATCCATGTCTGGACTACAGGGAGGGGGGGCTGGGAGCTGCCCGGGCCACAGGGCGTTACCCAGAATCCTCGGTGGTTTTACCCAGAATCCTCTGGGGGTGCCAAGCGGCAGCCTTTGCTGGACTGTTGCAGGAGTTCCCCGGTGCCCCCCACTGACCCCCTCTCCCATCTTGGCCACAGGAGTCACCCCAGAGGAAGGCTCCCAGCCCGTCGCGATATGTCCCAGTCAGCCCCCCCGAACATCCAGAGAGGTAAGGGGCCCCAGATCCCCCCCGAGCCAGCCAGGCCCCACCCTGTGCCCGGATCGGGGCTGGCGCCCCTCGGAGGGACAGGCCCCTGTTCCCTGACGCCCGTCTCCGGTTTCAGGGACTCGCTGAGCCAGCTGCAGGTCTATCAGCGCCCCGACCGCACGGAGCACGACTTCATGGACGCCATCGACCGGCGGGAGGACACGTTCTACGTGGTCTCCTTCCGTAGGGTGAGCTGGGGGGCTCTCCCCGGGCAGTCAGGGCTGGCCCCATTGCCCCAGGGCGGCGCTAGGGGCTGGGCTGCAGGGAGCGGGGCGGGGGGCAGCAGGGGGCTCTCCCCAGGCAGTCAGGGCTGGCCGCATTGCCCCAGGGCAGTGCTAGGGGCCGTGCTGCAGGGAGCAGGGAGGGGGCAGCAGGGGGCGCTCTCAGCTGGTCTGTCTCTCATTCTGGTCTGTCTGTCTCCTGGCTCCAGGATCACCTCCTGCTCCCGGCCATCAGCCACAACAAAACCACCCGGCCCAAGATGTCGCTGGTGATGCCAGCCATGGCGCTGAATGGTACGGTCCTGGCTCCCTGGGCTTCGTAACCATGATAACCGGCCCCCACGCCCCCCCCCCGTGAGCCAGCCGCATCCCAGTGCCAGGAGAGGGGTCCCCGTGTCACCCGCCCCAGAGCCAGCCGCGTCCTGGCACCGGGTCCCCGTGTCACCCGGCCCGCCCCAGAGTCAGCCGCGTCCCGGTGCCAGGAGAGGGGGTCCCTGTGTCACCCGCTCCAGAAACAGCCACGTCCCGGCGCCGGGTCCCCGTGTCACCCGCCCCGCCCCAGAGCCAGCCGGGTCCCCGTGTCACCTGCCCCGCCCCAGAGCCAGCCGGGTCCCGGCGCCGGGCTGACCCCCCCTCTCTCCCCAGAGAGCCTGTACAACGCGTCGCGGGGCTTCGAGGTGATGATGCAGATCGACTGCGAGGTGATGGACACGCGCGTGATCCACATCAAGAGCTCCACGGTGCCGCCCTCCCTGCTCCGCCCCCCGGCGCCTGACAACCGCACCCAGGCGCCCTCCGTGCAGGCCCGCCCGGCCCGGGGCCCCCTGCGCCCCACGCGTTCCCTGCCCTCCGCCCGGCGCCCCCGCACCTTCTACCTCGGGGAGCAGGGCGAGGGCTAGCCACGCCCCTCTGCGGGAGCCACGCCCACCCGGGGCTATCCACGCCGCTCACGAGGGCCACGCCCACCTGGGGTTAGCCATGCCCCTTGGTCACAGCCGTGCCCACCTAGGGCTCGCCTTGCCCCCCGATATGCGACCTTGGCAATGGCCACGCCCATAAGTGGCTACTGGATAGCTCCTCCCACCTGAGCAGCACTAACCCCACCCCCTTTCAGAGAACCCCTCCTCCCCCAGGAGCCTAGCCCCGCCCCCTCAGGCACTGCCCCTTCCCCCATGGGTGAGGGCTAGCCCTACCCCCTTAGTGACCACCCCTCCCACATGAGACAGCACTTCCCTCCCCCCCCCGCCCCCCGAGGGAGACCCGCCTCTGGCCTAGATGGTCTGGGGGACAGCGCTTGGACCCCTCCTTCCTTGGGGCGACCCACCCCTTGTGCCCCCCTTTCCCATGGGGGGGGTGATCCTGCCCCCCCTGCCCCCGTACTGCACTATCGTCCCCTGTGGATATTTATAGACTGAGGGGGCTGTGATGAGGGATTGGGGGGGCTCCCCTGCCTTTGGGGTGCCTCCCTCACACAGGGCCCCCTCTTTTCTGGATCCCCCCAGCAGGATCCTGCCCCGGGGGCTTTTTTACATCTATGAATAAAGGCGAGAGGTGACTGTGAACCGCCTGGCTCCTGTCCTCGGGGGGTGAACCCCAAACCCAGCGGGGCCCCCAGTCTGGGCAGGGGGGGCGGAGTGGACCCCCATGGGGGCCGGGCTCAGGCCCGGGGGCCGTGCGGGGGCAGGGTGCTCCCGGGCGTGTCGGGCTGGGGGAGGAAGGAGGCGGGTCCCTCCCCGCCCCGCATTGTGGGCTCAGGAAGCTCCGGACAATGGCCGGGCGGGGGCCGGGCTCGGGGCCGGGGGCTCCGGGCGCCGGGCTCAGGGATGGGGCCGCTGCTGCTGCTGCTGCTGCCGCTGGCCCGAGGTACGGGGTGGGGGGCCCGGGAGCCCCCTGGCTGGGTGGGCACCTGCTGCCTGCGGGTGGGCCCGGCTGGCACCCGGGGGGTGTGCGTGTGTGTGTACGTGTGTGTACGTACCTGGGGTACCTGGCTGGCACCTGGTGTGTGTGTGTTTGTGGGTATGTGTGTTCCTGACTGGCATCACTGTGTGCGTGTGTGTGTGTGTGTACCTGGCTGGCATGGTGTGTGTGTGTGTGTGTGTGTACCTGGTGAACCCGGCTGGCACCCGGTGTGTGTGTGTGTGTGTGTACCTGGTGAACCCGGCTGGCATGGTGTGTGTGTGTGTGTGTGTGTGTGTGTGTGTGTGTGTACGTACCTGGTGAACCCGGCTGGCACCCGGTGTGTGTGTGTGTGTGTGTACCTGGTGTACCTGGCTGGCATGGTGTGTGTGTGTGTGTGTGTGTGTGTGTGTTCCTGGCTGGCATCACTGTGTGCGTGTGTGTGTATGTGTGTGTGTACCTGGTGTACGTGGCTGGCATGGTGTGCATGTGTGTGTGTGTACCTGGTGAACCTGGCTGGCACCCGGTGTGTGTGTGTGTTCCTGGCTGGCATCACTGTGTGCGTGTGTGTGTGTGCGCACATACCTGGTGTACCTGGCTGGCATGGTGTGTGTGTACCTGGCTGGCATCACTTGTGTATGTGTTCTCGGCTGACACTCTGTGTGTGTGTGTGTGTGTGTGTACACGTACCTGGTGTACCTGGCTGGCATGGTGTGCGTGTGTGTGTGTGTGTGTGTGTGTGGGTTCCCGGCTGGCACTGTGTGTGTGTGTGTGTGTACCTGGTGAACCCGGCTGGCACCCGGTGTGTGTGTGTGTGTGTGTGTATGGGTTCCCGGCTGGCACTGTGTGTGTGTGTGTGTGGGTACCCAGCTGGCACCGCATGTGTGTGTAGTGGGGGCGTCGGTTCTCCCCCCCCGACTGATTCTCACGCTCAGCGCCGCCCCCCCGGAACCCCTCCCCGAGGGCCGGATGCCGCCGGGACAGAGTCACAGAGTCCGGAACAACAGGAAAACAACAGGAACTGGGGGGGCGGGATGCGGGCGGGGGAGTGGGGGTGTTGGGTGGGGAGGGGGGAGATTGGGCCCAGGCTGATGCTGGATTGGATCAATAAAGGCTCCGGGGGGGGGGGGAGGATAATTGGTGCCCGTTTGTGAGCAGGGGGTGGAATCGGTGCCCAGTAGCGGCAGGGCGCAGTGTGCCCATGTGTCCGCCTGCAATTATTGCCAATTACTGAATGCAAATGAAAGAATTGATGGGTGGGAATTTGATTGCACGGGCGGGGAGGGGGGCGAGGGAATTAATAGCGATGAAGGAACTGAGGTTAATTAATGGGCAGAGGGAGCCGGTGCCAAGCTGGGCGAGGGAGGGGGGAACTGACGCCAGGTAATGGGTGCTGGGGGCAGCAAGAGGATTAAAGGCAATGGGGGAGTAATTAGTGCTGTTTAATTAAGGGGGGCTGGAGTGCCCAGGGAGTCAGGACTCCTGGGTTCTCTCCTGGCTCTGGGAGGGGAGTGGGGGCCAGGACTCCTGGGTTCCATCCCCAGCTCTGCCACTGCCCTGCTGGGTGACCTTGGTAAAGTCCCTTTCCCCACCCCGTGCCTCAATTTCCCCATCCGGGCAATGGGGATTAAGATGCCGCCGACCTTTGTAAAGCACCGGGGATCTCTGTCCATACAGCTCCGAGCGCTTTATAACGCAAGTGGGGCTCATTCTACCCAGTCTCCAGGTGGGGAAACTGAGGCACAGAGGCGCGTCTTGGCCAGTGGCTGAGTCCTGGGAACCAGCCCTCCTTGTGTTATTAAAGTGCGGGTCTAATGCTGGGTCATGGTACCTGTGGGGCCCCCCCCGTCAGATGGTGAGAGCTGCCACCTCGAGGGACCAAATCCCGGGACATCCAGGCTGATCCTGAGCCCCTGGAGCCAGGCTGCTGGCCATGCGCTGAGCACCCGGGTGCCTTTCCCAGCTGCCCAGACGAGGGGCAATCCTGGGAACACCTGGGGCGCTTCTCCTGAGCATGGGGCGGGTTTTGAGGAGGTCCCAGGGGGGCAATGGACGCTGGCAACACGGGCCGGAGGCAAAGGACAGCGTCTGGCAGCTAAACTCTGGCCTTGTCCTCACGTGGCCTCCCAGTTTTGCTCTCCTGGGACAGTCGCACATGTGGGACCCTTGTCCCAGGATAAAGGGGCCTTTTGCCAGTGTGGGGGGAGGCCCAGCGGTGGCCAAATCCTTGGGTGGTTTCCAGGAGAAGAAATGTCACCAAGTCCTGTTTCCCAGGTGAGTTCCTGGCTGCGAAATCCCCCGCGCCTGCTCGCAGCCAGCCCTGTGCCCAAGGAGCTGGCGTTGGTTTGGGGGCTGTGTGTGTCTGGGGGGGGGCAGCAGGGGGGCGTTCTCAGGCCTGGGCCGTACAGCAGGTCAGACTCAATGCACCAATGGGCCCGTGGGGCTGTGACCGCTCACGCTCCCCCGGCTTTGGGCTGCAGCTGGGGAACAGAAAAGCAGATTCCTCGAAACGCAAACGCTGGGGATGGGATGGGGGTTGGGGGCAGGGCCGTGGCGGCCAGGAAAGGCCTGGCAGGCTGTTTCCAACTGCTCCTTTCGCTCGGGGAAAACCGTGTCGTGTCCCTGTGCTCACGAGGCATCACTTCGCTTTGGTTTACACGGTCTAGAGACCACCACGGCTAGCAGCCGTGTAAACGAGCCAGCGTCACGCTACGCTGGACTGACAGCTCTCAGGTGTCAGAGGAGCAGCCCTGTGAGTCTGTATCCGCAAAAAGAACAGGAGGACTCGTGGCACCTTAGAGACGAACCCATTTATCTGAGCATCCGCTTTCGTGGGCTACAGCTCACTGCATCGGCTGCATCCTATGTGCATGGATTTGTATTTTAAAATATTGAATAGACTATTACACTTACTGTCTGTTCGAAGGAATATTAAATGGAATAACTGTTCCATAAGTACAATATATCAAAATAGTAAGTAGAATAGCTCAGTGCTTTGAGCACTGGCCTGCTAAACCCAGGGTTGCGAGTTCAATCCTCGAGGGGGCCATTTAGGGATCTGGGGCAAACATTGGGGACTGGTCCTGCTTTGAGCAGGGGGTGGGAGGAGATGACCTCCTGGGGTCCCTTCCCACCCTGATCGTCTGTGATTCCATAATATTAAAATTCTATATTTGACATTCCATGGGATGTAGTCGTACCAATTTGAATATTCGTGTCGTCTGATTCAGTGCTCTCCCTATGACTCCGATACCATACCAACGCTGGTAGCTCGATAATGCCGTATCGGTGAATCTATTCGGGTGAGGATTGTGTCTGATACCCTAAAATACTGACCCGACTATTCGCTGTATACCATAGCACAATACAGTGCGTGTGTACAATTATGTTTCAAACAAGGTTCATATTACAATATTAAATCGATCTCACGGCGTCTTAACACAGGGCTCTCTCGATACTGTTTCAGTAGAGAGGGCCACGGCTGTATAAACCCCGGGGCTGTTTCCATGTGGCCGTGTCCTGGGTACGAGTACCCTGCAACCGTCCGGTAAACGCCGCGAGTTCCGCGCTCGGCCCCGTGGCGTGCGAGATACGAAATACGCACCCAGCCGGACGCTGTCCTGGGCTACGTCACACCCAATATTCCACCATTTCATCCCGTCTACAACTGGAAACGCAATTCACAGAAATGCTTGACCCCCCCTCCGGGCAGCTGCCCCCCTGCCTGGCAGGACTCCTGGGTTCTCTGTGCCGGCTAGTTCCGTCCCCATTGAGCTCCGGTCTGGGATTGTGCTGGAGAGGAGTTTCCCCCGTCTTGGGGGGCAGGAGCTAAAGGGGGATAGGCTCCTTTATCCCAGGATGGGGGCATCTATACTGGGGGATTATCCTGCGATAAGGACCCTGGGCAAGGTACAGCCGGGGCTCTGGGGTAGGGGTGGAGGGCCGGGGAGATGGGGTCTCTGTGTCTGTGGGTGATATGACCCCCCTGTCTGTCTGTCCACCCCCCACCCAGGTCTGACCTGCGCCCGGGATCCCTGCACAAATGGGGGCACCTGCCTGGCACACCCCGATGGGAGCCACTCCTGCCTGTGAGTTCAGGGGGCCCCAGAGGGAGGGAGCTGATTGGTGGGTTTTGGGGAGAGGGAAAATTGGGGGGCCTAGCATCTTCCCTCATCACCGGACTCCTGGGTTCTGTCTCCCTAGGTGCCCCCCCAGCTTTGTGGGGGAGTCATGCCAGTTCCAGGACCCGTGCCGCCCCGGGCGCTGCTGGAATGGGGGCACCTGCTTCCCCCGGCTCTTCCACCCCTCGGCGCCCCCCACCTACACCTGCTCCTGCCCCCCAGGGTTCACCGGGGACGAGTGCCAGGGGGCCGTGGGCGACCCCTGCTTCCCCTCGCCCTGCCAGAAACGTGGCACCTGCCAGCGCCTGCCCAGCGCCCAGTACCGGTGCTTGTGCATGGAAGGATGGACAGGTAGGTGCCCGGATGCCTGGGTTCTTCCCCCGGCTCTGGGAGGGGAGTGGGGGCTGGTGGGTTAGAGCAGAGGGGCCTGGAGCCAGGACTCCTGGGTTCTACCCCCAGCTCGGGGAGGGGGGTGGGGGCTGGTGGGTTGGAGCAGGGGGGACTGCAAGCCAGGACTCCTGGGTTCTCTCCCCGGCTCTGGGAGGGGAGCGGGGGTGGTGGGTTGGAGCAGGGGGGCTGGGAGCCAGGACTCCTGGGTTCTAGCCCCAGCTCTGGGAGGGGAGTGGGGGTGGTGGGTTGGAGCAGGGGGGCTGGGAGCCAGGACTCCTGGGTTCTCCCCCGGCTCTGGGAGGGGAGTGGGGGTGGTGGGTTAGAGCAGGGGGGCTGGGAGCCAGGACTCCTGGGTTCTCCCCCGGCTCTGGGAGGGGAGTGGGGGTGGTGAGTTAGAGCAGGGGGGCCGGGAGCCTGGACGCCTGGGTTCTCTGCTGGCTCTGGGAGGGGAGTGGGGGTGGTGGGTTAGAGCAGGGGGGCTGGGAGCCAGGACTCCTGGGTTCTCTGCTGGCTCTGGGAGGGGAGTGGGGGTGGTGGGTTAGAGCAGGGGGGCCGGGAGCCCGGACGCCTGGGTTCTCCCCCGGCTCTGACGCGGGGTCCCGTCCAGGTGAGAACTGCCAGCTGATGGATTTCTGCCCCACCAACCCCTGCGCCAACGGGGGCAGCTGCCTGCTCACCTACCCGCACATCGTGTGCCGGTGCCGGCCCGGCTTCGACGGCCACACCTGCCAGCACGACGTCAACGAGTGCTACCGGGACCCCGGGCCCTGCGCCCACGGGGCCACCTGCCTCAACAGCCTGGGCTCCTTCCGCTGCCTCTGCCCCCCCGGCCTCTCCGGCCCCCGCTGCCAGCACCGAGCCGGGCCCTGCCCCGCCGGGCTGTGTCTGCACGGCGGGGCCTGCCGCCCCCTGCCCGGCGGCTACCACGCCTGCCTGTGCCCGCCAGGTGGGGGCTGCGCCGCGGGGGGGCTGGGGTCGGGGGTCGGGGCAGGGGGCGGTGGGGCGGGGGCCAGGGCAGTGGGCGGTGGCCAGGGCAGGGGGCGGTGGGGCGGGGGCTGGGGTCGGGGGCAGGGGGCTGGGTAGAGGGTGGGGCTGGGCTGGGGTTGGGGGCCGGGCAGGGGGCGGTGGGGCGGGGGCTGGGCTGCGGTCGGGGGCGGGGGTAGGGGGCGGGGCTGGGCTGGGGTTGGTGGTCAGGGCAGGGGGTGGTGGTGCGGGGGCTGGGCCGGAGCGGGGGCAGGGGGCGGGGGGCCAGGGCAGGGGGTGGTGGGGCGGGGGCTGGGGTAGCGGGCTGGGCTGGGGTTGGGGGTCAGGCAGGGGTCGGGGGCTGGGCTGGGGTCGGGGGCAGGGGGCGGTGAGGCGGGGCTGGGGTAGGGGGCGGGGGCCGGGGAGGTGTGGCGGGGGCTGAGCGGGGGTAGGGGGCTGGGCAGGGGGCAGTGGGTCGGGGGCCGCCAGTCAAGATGGCCGCCAGGCCCAGGCCCCCCCCCGCACTGGCCCATCCCGGTTTGGCCCCCTGTTTCCAGCTGTTATGGCCGCGGGGCCGGTACGGGGGGGGGCTCATTGGAACCAGACCCTTTCCTGGGGGCACTGGGAATGGGGGGGACTCGGAGGGGGGTCAGCAGGCTCCCCCGGAGGCCAGTCTCCAAGGTGGCCGACCTCCCCAGCCCCTCCATCCTGGGTCCCAACATGGCCGCCCGCTGCGGGGGAGTGACTGCGGCTGAATTACCCCCCCCCGGGGGCGTCTTTCTGTCCCCCCCAGGGTACACGGGGCCGCGGTGCGAGGTGAACCCCGACGACTGCATGGGGCATCACTGCCGGAACGGGGGGGCCTGCCAGGACGGGGTGGGGACGTACTCCTGCCTCTGCCCCCCGGGCTGGACGGGTGAGTAGGGCCCCCCACAGCCCTTACTGGGGATAGGACCCAGGCGTCCTGGCTCCCAGCCCCCTCCCCCCCCCGCTCTAACCACCAGACCCCACTCCTCCCCCAGAGCCAGGGAGAGAACCCAGGCGTCCTAGCTCCCAGCCCCCTTCCACCCCCCGCTCTAAGCACCAGGCCCCACTCCTCCCCCAGAGCCAGGGAGAGAACCCAGGCGTCCTGGCTCCCAGCCCCCTTCCGCCCCCCTCGCTCTAACCACCAGGCCCCACTCCTCCCCCAGAGCCAGGGAGAGAACCCAGGCGTCCTGGCTCCCAGCCCCCTTCCGCCCCCCTCGCTCTAACCACCAGGCCCCACTCCTCCCCCAGAGCCAGGGAGAGAACCCAGGAGTCCTGGCTCCCCCCCCCGCCCCCGCTCTAACCCCTAGGCCCCCCTCCCCTGGTGGGGCTGGGAGGGAACCCCGGCGTCCTGACGCCCTGCCCCACAGGCTGGGACTGCTCGGGGGACGAGGACGAGTGCCTGGCGCGGGCCCCCCCCTGCCACCACGGCGGCACCTGCCACAACCTGCCGGGGGGTTTCCGCTGCGTCTGCGTCAACGGCTGGTCGGGCGCCAGCTGCAGCCACAACGTGGACGACTGCGTCTCGGCCACCTGCCACGCCGGGGCCACCTGCCTGGACCGCGTGGGCACCTTCCTCTGCCAGTGCCCCCCGGGGCGCACAGGTGGGGCCCGGCCTGGGGGGCGGGGACGGGGACGGGGCCCGGCCCCTGTGGGGGGCGCCGGCTCCCCCCGGCCCCAGGGCGGGGACTGGCTGGCTCAGGGGGGCGGGGAACGGGGCAGGGGCCTGGCCCCTGTGGGGGGCGCCGGCTCCCATCTGGCCCCAGGGCGGGGACTGGCTGGCTCAGGGGGGTGGGGAATGGGGTAGGGGCCTGGCCCCTGTGCGGGCGCCGGCTCCCCCCGGCCTCAGGGCGAGGACTGGCTGGGGCAGGGGGGCGGGGAACGGGGCCGGGGCCTGGGACTGGCTGGCTCAGCGGGGCGGGGGATGGGGCCGGGGCCTGGCCCCTGTGCGGGCGCCGGCCCCGATCTGGGTGCGGCTGGCTCTGGGTGGGGGCGTCTCTCACCCCACCCCGTGCCCCCAGGGCTCCTGTGCCACCTGAGGGACGCCTGCCTGAGCAGCCCCTGCCACGCGGAGGCCTCGTGCGACACCAACCCCCTGACGGGCTCGGCCGTCTGCGTGTGCCAGCCGGGCTACACCGGGCCCACCTGCCGGCAGGACCTGGACGAGTGCCAGAGGGGTGCGTGGGGGCCGGGGCCCCGGGGGGCCATTGCGCTGCGGGGGGGCCGCTGGGTCTCGCTGAGCGCGTGGGCCGGGCACGTGCCTTGTCTCCCCGTGGCTGCGTGTGCTTTGCACGCTTACGCACCATCGTGTGTGTCTGTGAGTGTGACGGGGTCACTGGGCCGTGCTCGGGAACTGCCCCTCACTCCTGACCCGCAGCCCCCCGGCTCTGCCGCTGCCCCGTGTCACGGGGTCCCCCACGGAGCCGGGCAGGACTCCGGGGGAGCCCCCTCTCTGGGGGCAGCCTGTCCCCAGGGCACACAGCTCAGCCGGCTTCCCCCTTCCCGGGTCTGACCCCGGAGCCTCCAGCCTCCTCTGCCCCTCCCTGCGCTTCCCACAGCGAGTCCGCCCAGCCGGGGTCCTGGGGGGCCAGAGGGTCCTGCCCCCCAACTCCGCAGTCAGACGGGACTCTCAGCCAGCCGGGGAAACAGAAGGTTTATTAGACGACAGGAACAGGGTCTAACACAGAGCTTGTAGGTGCAGAGAACAGGACCCCTCAGCCGGGTCCATTTTGGGGGGCCGTGAGCCAGACAACCACGTCTGCCCTTCACTCCATGTCCCAGCCAGCCCCAAACTGAAACTCCCTCCAGCCCCCCCTCCTCTGGGCTTTGTCCCTTTCCCGGGCCAGGAGGTCACCGGATTCCTTTGTTCTCCAACCCTTTAGCTCTCACCTTGCAGGGGGGAAGGGCCCAGGCCATCAGTGGCCAGGAAACAGGGTGTCGGCCATTCTCTGTACCCTGGCCCTTTGCTCTGCAACAATGACACCCCCTTATCCCACCCCCTAGAGACTTAAGAGATGCCTAGGGGAAACTGAGGCACCCCCACAGTATTCAGAGAAAACATTCAGAACAGTCCCGCTTCGTCACAGGCTGGACGTGCATGTTTGTGTTGTTTGTGTGTCTCTTCATGTGCATCACATGACGGTGTGTGTGCATTGCATGTCTGGGCGTATCCTCCATGTGTGTCTGTGTGTGTTGTCTACACGTGTTCCTCGCGTGTCGGCGCGTGGCCCCCCTGAGTCCGGACGGGTTCCTCGCGTGTCGGCGCGTGGCCCCCCTGAGTCCGGGCGTGTTCCTCGCGTGTCGGCGCGTGGCCCCCCCGAGTCTGGGCGGGTTCCTCGCGTGTCGGTGCGTGGCCCCCCGACTCCAGCCCCCTGACCTGCCCCTCCCGCAGGGGCGGAGCCGTGCGAGCACGGGGGGCGCTGTGAGAACGCCGTGGGCTCCTTCCGGTGCCGCTGCCCGGCCGGCTACACGGGCTCCCGGTGCGAAGCCGACCTGAACGAGTGCCTGAGCCAGCCCTGCCAGCGGGGGGCGCCCTGCCTGGACCTGCTGGGCCACTTCCAGTGCCTCTGCCCCCCCGGCTTCGAGGGGCCCACGTGCGAGCGAGAGGTGGACGCCTGCGCCAGTCACCCCTGTGGGAACGGGGGGCGCTGCCAGGCCGGGGCGGGGGCCTTCCGCTGCCACTGCCCCCCCGGTGAGACGCCCCCCCAGGGGCCAGCGGGGACTGGGCTTGGACCGGGATCCGGGGGGAGGCTGGGGGCTGTCACTGGGGGGCTGGGCAGAGACCGGGGATTTGGGGGGCTGGGGGCTGTCTCGGGGGGGGCTGGGCATAGACTGGGGATTTGGGGGGCTGGGGGCTGTCTCGGGGGGGGCTGGGCATAGACCGGGGATTTGGGGGGCTGGGGGCTGTCTCGGAGGGGCAGGGCATGGACCAGGATTTCGGGGGCTGGGGCTGTCTCAGGGGCGCTGGGCATAGACTGGGGATTTGGGGGGTGGGGGCTGTCTCAGGGGGGCTGGGCATGGGCCAGGAATTGGGGGGCTGGGGTCTGTCTCAGGGATGCTGGGCATAGACTGGGGATTTGGGGGGCTGGGGGCTGTCTCAGGGGGGCTGGGCATGGGCCAGGAATTGGGGGGCTGGGCATGGACTGGGATTTGGGGGATCTGTCTCTGTTGGGGGACATTAGAAGTGGGGCAGGGGACACTGGCATGGGGGGCAGATTTGGGCGACTCCCCTGGGGGACATGGGAGAGGGGCTGGAGGGAATGGGTAGGAGCCTCCCTGACCCCACAGTTGCCCCAGGGTTCGAGGGGCCACGCTGCCTGGAGGAGGTGGGAGCCTGCGCCAGCGACCCCTGCCCGGGGGGCACCTGCCTGGAGGTCGCGGGCGGCTTCTCCTGCCTCTGCCCCCCGGGCTTCACGGGCCCCGACTGCGCCCCCTGGAGCGACGCCTGCAGCCAGCGGCCCTGCGCCCAGGGCACCTGCCACAGCCACCCGCAGGGGTAAGGGGGGGGCCGGGGGGCGGGGGGCAGGGGGAGGGGCCAGAGCCTCAGACTGACCCTGCCCCCCTGCCCCACGCAGGTCTCTGTGCGTCTGCGCCCCCGGCTGGACGGGCCGGGACTGCTCGGCCGAGATCGACCCCTGCAATTCGGGGCCCTGCCCCCCGGGGGCGACCTGCCAGCCCCAGCCCCCCGGCTACAACTGCACCTGCCCCCAGGGGTTCACAGGTAACGGTGCCCCCCCCCGACCCGCACCCCCCCCCAGCCCTGCCGGTGCCCCCCCCGACACACAGCCCCACCCGCAGCCCCCCCCGACCCGCACCCCCCCCAAGCCCTGCCGGTGCCCCCCCCCGACACGCAGACCCCCCGCAGCCTCCCCCTCCTGACCCACAGCCCCCCACCCGCAGTCCCGCCGGTGCCCCCCCGACATGCAGCCCCCCCTCCCGACCCGCAGCCCCCCCCAGCCCTGCCGGTGTCCCCCCTCCCGACACGCAGCCCCCCCCTCAGCCCTGCTGGTGCCCCCCCTCCCGACTCGCAGCCCCTGCTAACCCAGCCCTGGGCCCCCCCACTGTCTCTGCCCCCCAGGTGTGATGTGTGAGGAGGAGCTGGACAGGTGCCGGGGGGGGCCGTGTCAGAATGGGGGCACCTGCCAGAACAGCCCCGCTGGATACCTCTGCCTCTGCCCCCCGGGGTTCAGCGGGGAGCGTTGTGAGAGCGACCTGGACCAGTGCGCCCCCAGTGAGTGTGTGTGGGGGCTGGGTGATACTGGGGGGGCAAGGGAGGGGGGCGGTCTCAGGGCTGGGGGGTACTGGGGGGGTGGGGCCAAGGGGGTGGGGGGTCTCAGGGGTGGGGGTCAGGGAGGCTTGTACTGGGAGGGGGTGGGGGGTCTCAGGGCGGGGGGCTGGGAGACCGGGCCGGGGGCATGGGGCCGGGGGCACCGTGTGGGGCTGGTGGCGCTGACCCCATCTCTCCCCCAGATCCCTGCAGGAATGGCGGGTCCTGTCTGGATGGGGCCGGAGCCTTCACCTGCCTCTGCCCCCCGGGGTTCAGTGGGGAGCGCTGCCAGGTGAGGGGCACGGGGCGGGGCACAGACTGGGGGGAGGAGGCAGGGGATGGGGGGTACAGTGTCTCCCCTCTGCGGGGCTGGGGGTTCTCCCTGACGGTCTCTCTCTCTCCCCCAGACGCCGCTGCCCCCCCGCTGCCCCCCATGCCAGAACGGGGGGCGCTGCCAGCTGGGCGGCCCTTCCCCACCCCACTGCCGCTGCCCCCCAGCCTGGGGGGGTCCCCTATGCCAGGAGCCACAGAGCCCCTGCCAGGCGGCCGCCCAGAGACGAGGTGCCTATGGGGTGGGTGGGGAGGGAGACGGGGGGAGGAGTGGGGGGGCAGGAGGTCTGGGGGTTCAAGGAGAAGAAATGGGAGTAGTGGGGGAGTGGGAGTAGGGGACGCCAGGGGGAGTGGGATAGCAGGAACATGGGGAGGCGTGGGGACAGTGGGGGGGAAAGGGGGGGCCCTGCGGGGATGTGGGGGGCAGCTCCATCCGGGGGCTCATTGCCCTGCTCTGCTCCCAGGGGTGCGGCTGGAGGACCTGTGCGGGAATGGGGGGCGCTGCGTGGCCGGGGGGGGGACCCCACGCTGCGCCTGTCCTCCAGGCTGGGGGGGCCCATCCTGCCGCGAGGAGGCCGATCGGTGCCAACCAGACCCCTGTGAACATGGGGCCACCTGCCTGGCCCGGCCCGGGGGCTACGTCTGCCAGGTAAGCTCCCCCGGACACCGGGGTCCCTGCCTGGATGCCGGGTCCCTCGCCCTGCGCTGGGAAGGCGGGGGACCCTGCCTGGGCTGACCCCCGGCCTCTCCCCCCACTGCAGTGCCTGCCTGGGCAGCGCGGGGTGAACTGCTCCGAGCCGGTGCCGGGGGGCCCCTGCCAGCCCCAGCCCTGCCAGAACGGGGGCACCTGCAGCCAGCGCCCCGCCGGCCCCCACTGCGCCTGCCCCCCTGGCACTCACGGTAAGGGGGTGAGGGCAGGATGGGGGTGGGGTTGTTGGAGGTGGGGGGGCACTGAGAGGGCCTGTTCTAACCCTCCCGTGCCCCCCTGCCAGGGTCCAGGTGTGAGTCAGTGATTGACAGCTGCCCATGTGCCCATGGGGGGACCTGCGCTGAGATGGGCAGCACCCCCTCCAACTTCACCTGTCTCTGCCCTCCGGTGAGCCCCCCCGGACGCCTGGGTCCTTTCCCCACTCTCCCTTACCCGGACGCCTGGGTCCCTTTCCCCGCTCCCCCTCCCCTGCCGGACGCCTGAGTCCCTTTCCTCATTATCCATCTGACCCCCACCTCCTTTCCGCGCCCCCCCAGGGTTACAGCGGTGCCACCTGTGACCTCCAGCTGCCCCCCTGCGGATCCCACTACTGCCACCACGAAGGGGTGTGTGTCCAGCACCCGGCTGGTCCCCGCTGCCTCTGCCCAGGGGGCTACGGGGGCCCTGACTGCCTCCAGCCCCGCCCCCCGTCTCCCTGCCCCCCCGGCGGCTTGGCCTGCCCCCCGCCTGGGGCGGGGGAGCCCTGCAGGGAGCTGGCGGGGGACGGCGTCTGCCACCCGGCCTGCAGCTCCCCCTCCAGCGCCTGGGACGGGGGCGACTGCTCGCTGGGGGTGCTGGACCCCTGGGCAGGGTGCCCGGCGCCGGAGCTGTGCCAGCCGGGCTTCCGTGACGGGCGCTGCCACCCCCCGTGCGACAGCGAGGCCTGTCTCTTCGACGGGTACGACTGCCGGCCCCCGGCCACCTGCAGGTGAGGGGGGCGTCCGGGGGGCAGCGGGCCAGGGCAGGACCTGCTGGCTCAGGGGGCGGGGAATGGGGCAGGGGCCTGGCCCCCACAGGGACGCCGGCTCTGAGCTAGGACTCGCTGGTGGGGTGGATGGTTGGGGGTCTGGGATGGGGGGGTCTCATTGGGGGGTCTGGGGAGTGGGTGGATCTGGGGGGGCAGTGGGGGGGGCTGCAGGGTGGGGGAACATTGGGGGATCTGTGTGGGGGATCTGGGGGGCTATGAGGGTGATTGGAGGTTCAGGGGGTGTCTCCAGGTGTGACCGGGGGGCTGGGGGGGCTCTGTGGAGGATGGATTAGGGGGGAATCTGGGAGGATCCGGGGGGGCTCTCCAGGGTACCCCCCAACCCGTGTCTCTGCCCCCAGCCCAGCCTACGCCCGCTACTGTCACGACCACTTCGCCGACGGACACTGCGACCGGGGCTGCCTGTCCCCCCAGTGCGGCTGGGATGGGGGGGACTGCGCCCCGGGGGGGGAGGGTGCGACCCTGGGGCTGGCGGCCGCCCTGCCCCCCCCAGCCCTGCCCGGCCTGCTCTACGCCCTGGCGCTGGCCCTGCGTGTGGGGCTGAGCCCCCGGCGCGACCCCCAGGGCCGGCCCAGGCTGTACCCCTACACGGGGCGTGAGGGGCCAGGCGGGGGGAACAGCTCCGGCTGGCGGCCCCCCCTGGGGCCCCCCAGCCCTGCTCCGGACCCCGCACCCACTGCAGCCAGCCAGGAGGGGGAGACAGACGCCATTGGGTGAGTGAGACCCCCTGACCCCCCAAATCCCCCCACCCCCTGAACCCCCAACCAACCCTGGGGACCCGCCGACCCCACCAGGGGAGAGGGACACCATCAGGTGAGACCCCCCCCCCCAACCACCCCACTTCCGATCCCCCAGCCAACATCCTGCCCCAACACAGACCCCACCCCCAGGGGAGACGGACCCCACTGGGGCGGGGACTCTGCCCCCCCAAACCTCCCTTTCCAGCTGCCTTCCAGGAGCCCCCCCACGGACCCAGCCTGACCCCGTGCCGCCCCCCCAGGTCCGTCGTGTTCCTGGTGCTGGATGGGTCCCGCTGCGCCGGGCGCTGCCTGACAACCCCCGAGGGCGCCCGGCGGTTCCTGGGGGCCCTGGCCGCCTCCAATGCTCTGGGGGCGCTGACCCCCCACCCCCTGGCTGCCGTGTGGGTCGAAGAGGCCAGCAGCGGTAAGGGGGGGCTGGGGAGGGGTCAGGGCAGTGGGGGGAAGGTGATGTGGGGAGCACAGGCTGCGGGGGATCGGGGAGGGATACCGGCGGGGCGGGGGGCGGGCGATGAGGGAGGTGCAGGCCGGGGGGGGTCAGGGAGAGGTCTGGGCAGCAGGGCCAGGTTGGGAAGGGGTCCCAATAGCGGGCGTGGAGGGGATCCATTATAGGGCGGCAGCCTGCCCCCCCATTTCACCCCCTGCCTCTCTGTTTCCCAGACCCCCAGGCCTCCGCCCCCCGGCTGCCCTGGCCCCTGCTCGGCAGCCTGCTCGCGGGGGGGCTGGCGCTGGCCCTGGGGGCCGTGGTCGGGGTCCAGCTGCGCCGTCGGGGGATGAGGAAACAGGGGGCGCTCTGGTTCCCCGCGGGGTTCGCCCGCCCCCAGGACCCCAACGCCCGGCGCCGCCGGGACCCCGTCGGGGAGGATGCCATCGGGCTGAAGTGAGTGACACCGCGACCCCCCCGCCCCACGGTGCCCCCGGGGGACGAGGCTGGGATGCTCACCCCACTTCTCCCCCCCCAGGCCTCTGAAGCTGGAGCCCGAGTTCGAGGACGATGGGCAGCCGACCCCTCAGCAAATCAAGGTATCGGGGTGCCCCTGGCTGGGCTGGGGACCCTGTGGAGCCAAGCGGGGACCCGTCCCTTTGCAGTGAGAAGTTGGGGGGCATTGCCCAGAGGGAGGGGCTGGGAGCCCCAAAGGCGGGGGCTGGCTGGGGAGGTGGTAACACTTGGGGGCCTCCTTTGGGGTCCGTTAATCCCCATCCCCCTCCTGCCAGGCCGACGCCCCCCCCCCGGACCAGGACTGCCGGCAGTGGACACCCAAGCACCTTGGCGCTGGGGCTTCCATCCCACAATGCATCATGCCGACCCCGCCCCAGGACGAGGACCCCGAGGGGCGGGACCTCAACGCCAGGGGGCCAGGTGAGGGGCTGCGCGGGGTCCCCCCTCCCTGTATCCCCAAACATACACAGAGCCAGTACAGCCTGGGGAGTTAGATGACAGGGGGATGTCCTGCCCCCAGGAAGTTCCACCCACAGGAGCCAGAGGAAAGGAGGAAGTTCCGCCCACTAGGCATGGGAATTCCTGCCCTGCCGGAAGTGGGTGAAAGGGGGAAGTCCCGCCCCCCATGGCAAGAAGTTGGGTGAGAGGGGGAAGTGCCGCTCACAGGAAGTGGGAAAACAGGAAACCCCGGCTCAGGGCAAGCAGGGAAAGGGGGAAGTCCCGCCCCCACCCTGATGTTTGTCTCTCCGCCCCCACGGCAGATGGGGTGACGCCGCTGATGGCAGCAGTGTGCGCGGGGGGCGCCGTGGGGGAGCTGCTGGCGCAGGGGGCACGGCTGGACGCCCAGACGGACGCGACGGGGGAGACGGCCCTGCACCTGGCCGCCCGCTTTGCCCGGGCTGGCGCCGTCCGCAGCCTCCTGGATGCTGGCGCTGACCCCAATGCGCAGGACCGGGCGGGGCGCAGCCCCCTGCACAGTGCCATTGGGGCCGATGCCCTGGGGGCCTGCCAGGTACAGGGGGAGGGCGGTGAGCTTGGGGGGAGGTGGGGACAGGAACTGGGGGATCTGGGGAGAGACAGGGACTTGGGGGACAGTGGGGGGTCCCTGTCTAGCCCTGCAGAGAGTTGGCTGTTGCCACTTTGTCCTCCACCCTCCCAGTTGGGCTGTTCATTCTGAGCCCTACTGATGGCTGGTGCTACCTGCTGCAGCATCCGGCCACAACCCCCTAACCTCCCCCTCCCAGATGGCCCCGTCACGGTGTCCCTGGGCGATGTTCTGGACCTGCTCCCTACGAAGCCGGGCAGGACTCTGGGGCAGTCTCCTCTCGGGGAGCAGCCTGTCCCCAGGACACACAGCTCACCCGGCTCCACCTTCCTGGGTCTGACCTTGGAGCATTCAGCCTCCTCTGCCCCTCCGGGCACTTCCCACAGCCAGTCCGCCCAGGCGGGGTCCTGGGGAAGCCAGAGGGTCCTGCCCCCCAACTCCGCAGTCAGACGTGACTCTCAGCCAGCCGGGGAAACAGAAGGTTTATTAGACGACAGGAACAGGGTCTAACACAGAGCTTGTAGGTGCAGAGAACCGGACCCCTCAGCCAGGTCCCTTTTGGGGGGCCGTGAGCCAGACAACCACGTCTGCCCTTCACTCCATGTCCCCAGCCAGCCCCAAACTGAAACTCCCTCCAGCCCCTCCTCCTCTGGCCTTTGTCCCTTTCCTGGTCCAGGAGGTCACCGGATCCCTTTGTTCTCCAACCCTTTAGCTCTCACCTTGCAGGGAGGAAGGGCCCAGGCCATCAGTGGCCAGGAAACAGGGTGTCGGCCATTCTCTGTGTCCAGACCCCTGCACACACCTGCCCTCTAGGGCTCTGCAATGACAGTACACCCTTATCCCATCACCTAGATACTGAAGAACTGCCTAGGGGAAACTGAGGCACCCCCACACTATTCAGAGGAAACATTAAGAACAGTCCCGCTTCGTCACAGGCCCCCAGTCCCGAACCCGCAGCCCCCCCACTCCAGTACATCCCCCTGTTCCCAGGGCAGAAATCAAGTGTGAAATTCCGGGTGGGGGGCAGATCCCAGGGGGCCCTGGCTCGAGAGTGGGGGGCCAGCTTGAAGCATCGGGGTGCAGGGCAACACAAGATGGCCACTCCACGGCATGCCACACCACATGGGGCAAGGGGGCGGGGCATGGGGCTGAAGGCCCCGCCCCTAATGTCCCACGCCCCATCCCTCCCCCAGATCCTGATTCGCTGCCGGCAGACGGACCTGGACGCCCGGATGAGCGACGGCGCCACCCCCCTGATCCTGGCCGCGCGCCTGGCGGTGGAGAGCGGGGCGGAGGAGCTGCTGCAGGGCGGGGCGACCGTCAACGCCGCCGACAAGTGGGGTCAGCAGGGGGCGCCAGGGGGGTGGGCTGGGGGAGGGGTCGGGGCCAGCCGGGGGTGCTGGGGAGGGGACGGGGCCAGCCGGGGGGCGCCGGGGGAGCTGGGGCCGGCGGGGGGCGCCAGGGGGCTGGGCTGGGCGGGGGGAGACGGGCTGGCCGGGGGTCCTGGGTCCACTGTCTCACCCCACCTCGCCCGGCAGGGAAGACCGCCCTGCACTGGGCTGCGGCTGTGAATAACGCCCGGGTTGCCCTCGCCCTGCTCCGGAGCGGCGCCAGCAAGGATGCCCAGGACAACCGGGTAATGGGGCCGGGACTGGGGGGGGTCCTCCGTTAGCACAGCCCGGGGAGAACCCAGGAGTCCTGGCTCCTAGCCCCCCGGCTCTAACCCACCAGCCCCCACTCCCCTCCCAGAGCCGGGGAGAGAACCCAGGAGTCCTGGCTCCTAGCCCCCCGGCTCTAACCCACCAGCCCCCACTCCCCTCCCAGAGCCGGGGAGAGACCCCAGGCGTCCTGGCTCTCAGCCCCCCCTGTTCTAACTCACCAGCCCCCACTCCCCTCCCAGAGCCGGGGAGAGAACCCAGGCGTCCTGGCTCCCAGCCCGCCCTGCTCTAACCCACCAGCCCCCACTCCCCTCCCAGGGCCGGGGAGAGAACCCAGGCGTCCTGGCTCCCAGCCCGCCCTGCTCTAACCCACCAGCCCCCACTCCCCTCCCAGGGCCGGGGAGAGAACCCAGGCGTCCTGGCTCCCAGCCCGCCCTGCTCTAACCCACCAGCCCCCACTCCCCTCCCAGGGCCGGGGAGAGAACCCAGGCGTCCTGGCTCCCAGCCCGCCCTGCTCTAACCCACCAGCCCCCACTCCCCTCCCAGGGCCGGGGAGAGAACCCAGGCGTCCTGGCTCCCAGCCCCCCCGCTGCTCTAACCCACCAGCCCCACCCCCCTCCCAGGCGTCCTGACCCCCCCGTGCCCGCAGGCGCAGACCCCGCTGTTCCTGGCGGCCCGGGAGGGCAGCGCGGACGTGGCGCGGCTCCTGCTCCGGCACCGGGCCAGCCGGCAGCTCCCGGACGAGCTGGGCCTCCTGCCCCGCGACGCCGCCCTGGCCCGCGCCCACCACGACCTGCTCTGCCTGCTGGACGACCCCCGCCTGGGCCCCCCGCCTGGGGCCCGCCGCCCCCCCCGGCTCCGCCCCCTCCCGGAGCAGCTGGAGCCGCCCGCCCCCTGCCTGGTGCCCCGCCCCTCCCCGGCCCACCGGCCCTGGGCTCCCGGCCAATCGGACAGCGCCATGGTGCAGTGACTCCGCCCCCGTGCGCTGCTCGGATTGGACAGCGCAGGGGTGTGGCCGCGCCGGGCAGTGACATCACCGGGGGGGGCGGAGCGAGCGCCAGAGGATGGTGTCAGAGAGAGGACGTGAGGTCACACACTGGCGTGGTGACGCCCATGGGATGCTGATGTCGCAGACCAGCAATGATGTCACACAGAAGACAGTGATGTCACAACGTGCAGCCCGACGGACAGGAAATGATGTCACCATCATTGACAGGCTGTGACAGCGCCCAATGGAAAAGGACTACAGGCAGGAAGTGATGTCACACACCCAGGAACTGATGATGTCACACACATGGCCTTGTGATGTCATGGAGCAGAAAGAGGCGGGGCTTTGCAACCCCACATGGCACAGACGGAGTGGTGGGGGGTGACCCCCCCAGCACCAACCCCTCTCTCTCCCCTGCCTCCGCCCCATATTTATACCCCCCCCCACCCCCCCGCTGCTGGAGAATAAAGTCATCTGATGCCTCTGTCTCTGGCTGGGATAAAATGTCGGGGAGGTGGGCAGAGGGGGAAACTGAGGCACAGGGAGCCGTTGCCCAGTCCACACCCCACATTACACTCAGGAGTCCTGGCTCCCACCCCCAGTCACACGCCATCACCCCCTTTGCCCCTGCAGGTTTTTTACTTTTTCACATACATCAGGAATTAGGCTCAAAATGCAGAGTCTCTGGCCCCCATCCCCCACCCGGGGTGGCTCTGTTGGGGGGCAGGACCCCCAATCTTTGGTCTTTCCCCACTCCAGACCCACCGGAGGCATCATGAGTCTTGTCTGGTCTCAGCCTGGATGCCCCAGCGCAGCGGGGTGCGGGGGTTCCCCATTCCTGCAGCGAGTTCAGCCTGGTCTCAGCCCCTGGTCGTTGCTCTGGGTGGGGGGGACGTGGCTGGGGTCCCCCTTCCATGCACCAAGCCCTCTGTTCTCAGCTGAGCTCTCCAGGCCCCCCTCAATTCCTGCAGCAAGTTGGGGCCCATCTCAGCTAGCGGCATCAGTCAGGGCTTCCTGGGGGGGGACCCCCATTTCTGCAGCGAGTTGTGTCCCTTCTCAGCTGTCAGCGGGGTGGGGTCGGAACAGGCCCCTGCCCCCAGTTTCAGCTGCTGTCTCCCCTATTCCTGCAGCAAGCTGGGCCTGGTCTCAGCCCCCCCTTCCCCTGCCCATCGGGGGGGGGCCTCAGCAGGGGTGGGGCAGCAGGGGAGTGGGGGGCTCCGAGCGCTGCTCCTCCATGCGTCCCCCCTGCACCCGCAGCAGCAGGTCGAAGAGCTCCTGGGCCCCCAGCGGGATGGGGGGGTCGCTGCGCTGCTCCTCCAGCCGCTGGCTCTGGGGGGGGACGGGGGGTTAGTGTCTGCAGCGGAGGGGGCTCAGAGGGCGTGGGGAGGCTGGGGCCTGTCAGGGGTCATGGGTGGGGGCTCTGGGGGGGCTATGTGGGGTCTGGGGGTGACAGGGCGGGTCTTGGGGGATCTCTGGAGTTCAGCCAAGCTGACTTTGCCCCCCTCAGGGACCTGCTGGGCGGGATCCCCGGGGGGCCGGCGTCCGGGAGGACTGGCTGGATTTTAACGACCCCGTATTGAGGGGCAGGAAGAAAGCGCCCCGCGGGGCAGGAAGAATGGGAACCATGGCAGGTGACCCGCTGGGCTTCCCGCGGAAACGTGGGCAAAGGACCAGGGGGGAGGGTAGAAGTCCCGCTCGGGGGGGCGGGTCGGCGTGAAGTCAGGGGGCCTAGGCGCCCTGGAGGTGCAGCCAGCAGGGGAGGCGAGGGTTTCCCCAGGGAACGTGTGGGGCAGACACTGAGTGGGGCAAGCACCGAGTGACCCGGGGGTGGAGAAAGCCAAGGCAGCCCGCGCAGCTTTCACCTGGGTCTTCTCGGGCAAGGTCAGCTCCCCGCCGGCTGCCCTGGGCAGCACGGCGTGGGGAGGAGGGGACCAGCCCCCCGTGGAGAGAGAAGGGGGTCGGGACTGTTTAGAAAAGCTGGATGAGCACAAGTCCATGGGGCCGGATGCGCTGCGTCCGAGAGTGCGAAAGGAGTTGGCGGCTGTGATTGCAGAGCCATTGGCCATGATCTTTGAAAACTCGTGGCGATCGGGGAGGTCCCGGACGACTGGAAAAAGGCTAATGTAGTGCCCATCTTTACAAAAGGGAAGGAGGAGGGTCCGGGGAACTACAGGCCGGTCAGCCTCACCTCAGTCCCTGGAAAAATCCTGGATCAGGTCCTCAAGGAATCAATCCTGAAGCACTTACACGAGAGGAAAGTGATCAGGAACAGTCAGCATGGATTCACCAAGGGCAAGTCATGCCTGACTAATCTAATCGCCTTCTATGATGAGATAACTGGCTCTGTGGATGTGGGGAAAGCAGTGGACGTGGTGTTCCTGGACTTTAGCAAAGCTTTTGACATGGTCTCCCACAGTATTCTTGTCAGCAAGTTAAAGAAGTATGGGCTAGATGAATGCACTATAAGGTGGGTAGAAAGCTGGCTAGATTGTCGGGCTCAGCGGGGAGTGATCAATGGCTCCATGTCTAGTTGGCAGCCGGTATCAAGTGGAGTGCCCCAGGGGTCGGTCCTGGGGCCGGTTTTGTTCAATATCTTCATTAATGATCTGGAGGATGGTGTGGATTGCACCCTCAGCAAGTTTGCGGATGACACTAAACTGGGAGGAGTGGTAGATACGCTGGAGGGGAGGGATAGGATACAGAAGGACCTAGACAAATTGGAGGATTGGGCCAAAAGAAATCTGATGAGGTTCAATAAGGATAAGTGCAGGGTCCTGCACTTAGGATGGAAGAATCCAATGCACCGCTACAGACTATGGACCGAATGGCTAGGCAGCAGTTCTGCGGAAAAGGACCTAGGGGTGACAGTGGACGAGAAGCTGGATATGAGTCAACAGTGTGCCCTTGTTGCCAAGAAGGCCAATGGCATTTTGGGATGTATAAGTAGGGGCATAGCCAGCAGATCGAGGGATGTGATCATTCCCCTCTATTCGACACTGGTGAGGCCTCATCTGGAGTACTGTGTCCAGTTTTGGGCCCCACACTACAAGAAGGATGTGGATAAATTGGAGAGAGTCCAGCGAAGGGCAACAAAAATGATTAGGGGTCTAGAGCACATGACTTATGAAGAGAGGCTGAGGGAGCTGGGATTGTTTAGTCTGCAGAAGAGAAGAATGAGGGGGGATTTGATAGCTGCTTTCAACTACCTGAAAGGGGGTTCCAAAGAGGATGGCTCTAGACTGTTCTCAGTGGCAGCAGATGACAGAACGAGGAGTAATGGTCTCAAGTTGCAGTGGGGGAGGTTTAGGTTGGATATTAGGAAAAACTTTTGCACCAAGAGGGTGGTGAAACACTGGAATGGGATCCCTATGGAGGTGGTGGAATCTCCTTCCTTAGAAGTTTTTAAGGTCAGGCTTGACAAAGCCCTGGCTGGGATGATTTAATTGGGGATTGGTCCTGCTTTGAGCAGGGGGTCGGACTAGATACCTCCTGAGGTCCCTTCCAACCCTGATCTTCTATGATCTTGGGGGTCTCAAGGGAGGGTTATGGGGGGGGGGTCTCAGGGACTGGTGGGTCAGGCAGGACTCGGGGGTGGGGGTCCCGTGGGGCCACCCCTTACCTGGTGGGTGAGGATGGTGCTGTACAGCTCCTCCCCCTGGTCGGGGGGCTCTGGGGGCCCCTCAGCCCCCTCCTCGGCCCCGGGGTCCCCCGTGAAGTCGGCCCGCTGGTCGTCCAGCCGCCGGGCCTGGGCCGTGGCCACCAGCTCGAAGAACTGCTCGGCCTGCAGCGAGGTGAGCGAGTAGAACTTCCCTGGGGGGCCAGGGGGTTAGACGTGGCTGGACGGTGCCCCCAATGCCCCCCCCAGCTGCACCTCCCCCACTTCACCCCCTGTGCCGCATCCCCCAGCTGGACAGTGCCCCACACCTGTGCCCCCCATATGGCTGGCAGAGGGATGGAAGTGGTGGGGTAAGAGGGAGGAGGATGGGGAAGGGGGGGCAGGATGAGGGGAGCTGAGAGGGGCAAAGGGGGAAGGGGATGGGGGCCATAGGGCAGGCAGAGGAGTAGGGGGAGGGGAGAGGTTGGAGGCAGTGAGTCGGGAGCCAGAGGGGAGGGGTTGGGGGGCTGGAGGAGGTGAGGGGCTTGGGGGAAGAGGAGAGGGGAGGGGTTGGGGGCAGAGGGGAAGGGAGCTGGGGGAGGGGCAGAAGAGAGGGGGGAGGGGCTGAGGGAAGAGTTGGGGGCAGGGGTGGAGGGGAGGGGAGGGGGCAGAGTTCGGGGGGCTAGGGGAGGGGTTGGGGGGCTGGAGGAGGCGAGGGGTTTGGGGATAGAGGAGAGGGTTTGGGGGTCAGGGGCAGAGGGGAGGGGTTTGGGCAGGGAGCCGGAGGAGATGAGGGGTTGGGGGGCAGAGGAGAGGGGGCCAGGGCAGGGGCAAAGGGGAGGGGTTGGGGGGCAGGGGGTCGGGGGAGGAGTCGGCGCACAGGGGGTCAGGGCCCTTACCTGCTCCCCCCAGCAGGCCCTCGGTGGGGGTCCCGGGCAGCGAGCGCCAGGGCCGGGCGGGGTCGTGGCGGGGCGCCCCCCGCAGGCCGGGCAGGGGGCAGCGCTGCTCATTCAGCCGCCGGCTCTGGGAGCGGAAGAGCAGGTCGAAGAGACGCTCCCGGTCGAAGGGGTCCAGGGGCTCGGCCTGGGGGAGAGCGGGGTCAGGACGCCTGGGTTCCCTGCCCGGCACGGGGGGGGGAGGGGGTAGAGCAGGGGGTCCAGGCGCCAGGACGCCTGGGTTCCGTTCCTCACCTCTGTCAGTGTGGGGGGGTCACATCCATCCGGGGCAGGGGGGTTGCTGCTAGTCCGGTCCCGTACCCCCGGGACGCCCCCAGGGTCCCTTCCTGCAGCGGCCTCGTCTGGGGACACCAGGGGGTCGGTCGTGGGGGCCAAGCCCCCCAAGGATACTGGGCTGGAGGGGGCCGGCTGGGTGTTGTCCCCTGCCGCCCCCTCACTCTCCAAACTAGTCATGGCCTGGAACAGGAAGGGGGCAGAGATGTGGGGGGCAGAGATATGGGGGTGCCCAACCCACAGCCCCCTGGGGGGCACTGGGGATCTGTGCTGGGGGGCCCAGCAGGGGGGGCGCTCACCTCGGCGGGGGCCAGTCCCATCTCTCTCCAGCTGCCCCTGTCCCCCTTGGGGGGTCATTTGCCCCCACCCTGCCCCCTCGGCTCTGGGTGGCATCCCTGGGGTCTTGGGGGGCAGAGCAAAGGGGGGTTCTTCATGGGCTCCCCAAATCCCACCACCAGACCCAGCCAGAAGAGGAAATGGGGGGAGGGCTGGGGGCGGGGAAGAAGATGAGGGATGGGAGAGGCCTAAGTCTAGGGGAGGGGAGAGTGGGGCAGGTGGGTGGGGCAGCAGGGCAGGCCGGGAGCCCCGAGGAGGCCGGAAGCTGGCCTCGCCCGACGAGGCGTAACCAGCCCTCGGCACCAGCACTCCCTCCGGCCCCCCACCATGAGACCCCCCTCCCCTCCCCTTCCCTCCCCCTTGACCTCCCCGTCACCCTCACCCCCTCCCCCACCTGTGACCCCCATTGCCCCAAACCCACCTGTTCCTACCCACCTGCCCCGGGCAGCCAGGGGAGCACCCAGCCCCCCCGCCGCTCCCCAAGACCCCCCTCACCACGGCTCCCGGCTGGCCCCTCTGCTGCACCCCGTTTGGGGCCCTGGCTCCCCTACCACGGCCCTTCCTGCCAGCACCCCATTGGCTGGCGCCCGCCCCCCGCCCCACGTCACAGGATGTTGCGCCCAGAGAGATGCGGTTTCCACTTTACACAATCCCCCCCCGCCCCCAACAACCCACTTCCCCCCCAGCAATGACCCGGGCAGGGTGGGGGCAACAGGGGGTGCCCCCCCAGCCAGTCAGGGCCGCAGGGGGTGAGGGGCACCGGCAGGGCTGGGGGGCCCAGGGCCGGTCTGGCGGGGGGCTGCGGGTCGGGACCGAGGGGCACCGGCAGGGCTGGGGGGCCCAGGGCCGGGCCGGCAGGGGGCTGCGGGTCGGGAGTGAGGGGCACCGGCAGGGCTGGGGGGCCCAGGGCTGGGCTGGCAGGGGGCTGTGGGTCGGGAGTGAGGGGCACCGGCAGGGCTGGGGGGCCCAGGGCCGGGCCGGCAGGGGGTTGCGGGTTGGGAGTGAGGGGCACTGGCAGGGCTGGGGAGCCCCAGGGCGGGGTAGCAGGGGGCTGTGGGTCGGGAGTGAGGGGCACCAGCAGGGCTGGGGGGCCCAGGGCCAGGCCAGCGGGGGCTGCGGGTCGGGAGTGAGGGGCACCAGCCGTGGGGGGGGGACTGGGATCCCCAAGTAACAGCTCCTTGGAATCTGGGGGGTGAACTGGGGACAGCCCCACAGCTCAGCCCTCCCTGGGCTTTTCCCCCATGGCAGGGACCCCCAGACAGGGAGAGACTAGGGAGCGGGGCAACCCCCGGCCCCTTTGAGGGGTCGGGTCATAGGCCCCCCCTCCAGGGGCGCGGCGGGGGGAGGGGCCCTCATTGCCTTGCACGTGATTGGCTGTTCCCTGCTCTCCCCTCCCCCAGTCGCTGCTGGTGGTGGCGGGGGGGTGATCAGGGGCCCCCGGTCCCCGCCCTTGTCTGGAGGAAATGAAAGGGAGTTTTCTGCCGCCTAGTCCCAGCTGGCTGAGAACCCAGGAGTCCTGGCTCCCAGCCCCTCCCCCCCTCGAATCAGGGAGAGAACCCAGGAGTCCTGGCTCCCAGCCCCTCCCCCTCCTCGAATCAGGGAGAGAACCCCAGAGTCCTGGCTCCTAGCCTCCCCTAGAGCGCCCCCCCCGCCCCAGGAAATTCCTGTCCTGTCCCTTTAAGGCCCCCCCGCCGTTCCCCCCGCGGCCGGCAGGGGGCGGCACCGATACGCGCTGGCTGCAGCGAGCCCAGGCGAGCCCCGCGGCCCCCCCCCGAGCCCGCTCCGCCTCCCCGCCCCGGCGCCGGCTCCATCTTGGCAGCCCCGGAGTCTCGGGGGGCCCCCCCGGCGCTCGGTTGGGCCATGGAGGAGCAGGGGCGGCTGCTGCCCCCCCCCGGCGAGCCCCGACGCCAGGAGCTCGGCGAGATCCTGCAGCAGATCATGGGGATCACGGAGCAGAGCCTGGACGAGGCGCAGGCCAAGTAGGGGGGGGCCACTGCTGGCGGGGGGAGTTTCCGGCTGCCCCCTCCCCTCCCAGAGCCAGGCAGGGAACCCAGGAGTCCGGGCTCCCAGCTCCCCCCCCAACCCACTAGACCACAACTCCCCTCCCAGAGCCAGGCAGGAAACCCAGGAGTCCGGGCTCCCGACCCCCCCCCCCCGCAACCCACTAGACCCCAACTCCCCTTCCAGAGCCAGGCAGGGAACCCAGGAGTCCTGGCTCCCGATCCCCCTCCCCGGACCACCCTCCCCTCCCCGAGCTGGGGAGAGAACCCAGGCGTCCTGAGTCAAAGGGTTGTGAGGTCATAGTGTGGAATTACGCGCGGGAGGGGGCTGGAGCTGAGTTCACCCTTTGTGCCCCCCCGGTATAAAGCTGCTTTGTCTGTTCTCTCGCCCCCCCGGCCCGCAGGAAACACGCCCTGAACTGCCACCGCCTGAAGCCGGCCCTCTTCACCGTCCTGTGCGAGATCAAGGAGAAGACAGGTAGGTGGGGGGCCGGGCCTGGGGGCAGAGCAAGGACTGGGGGGGGCTCCAGGCCCGGGCACTGAGCATCTGGCCCCCCATCTCCCTGTGCCCTACAGGGCCGGGGCGCTGGGCAGCTGGGTCTGTGTGTGCAGCAGGACTGAAACTGGGGGGGGGGGTACGTGGGGTGTGTCTGTGTTTACATACAGCTCGTCAGTGGGTGTGTTGGGGGGGTCCTGGCCGGGGGGTGTGGGGGGGGTCCTGGCTCCGGTCTAACGTGCCGGGAGCTGGCCCAGGCCGGGGGCCCCTGACCGAATTGGTGGCTGGTGAAAGTGGGAGATTTTTGTTTGTATCTTGACCGTCCCTCCAGGGCTGTGGGGTGCCCGGGTCGGTGGCGGGGGGCGCAGGGGTGTGTGTGTCAGAGGCGGGGGGGCACCCCCGTGTGTGTGTAGCCGATGTTCTGTGTGGGGGTGTTTAAAACACACAGAAATCGTGTGTGTCCACACGCACACTATTGTGTACGGGGGAGTCGTGTGTTGTGATGAGCCGCGTGTGTCCAGAGATCTCCGGTGTGTGTCGAAGTCCAGGGAGCTGCCGTCTCGGGGAACACGAGTGACCCCGGGTGTGTGTCGATGTGGGTGTGTATCGACCCCGTGGCCAGAGTGTGAATCTGCAGACGCTGGTTTATACACGTGTGCGATAGTTTGTGCATCTGCTCAGGGTGTGTCCATAACACGGGGGTGCCGTGGGGGGGTGTTTCCACGCAGACGCCATGTGTCCGCCATACCTGGACGCGGTGTGTAGAAATACACAGTGCCTGCAATCGTGTGGGGGAAACATTTGTGCGAGCCGATATGTCCAATCGTGCAAAATATTTGTGTAGAAAATCTAAGGGCCTGGGGCTTGTGTGTTTCCATCGGTTCTACCAAGTGTGTAAAATGCATGGACATAGCATGTGTCTGGGTGTGTGTTACACCCCGTTTCCGAGCGTGTGGGAGTGTCTCTGGATGCCACGCGGGGGGTCGTTGTGGGCTCAGGTATTTCCAGCTCTCAGCTGGGCTGTCGGTCCGTCTGGTTTTGGGTGTGTACAAAACCCAGCCAGAGTCCTGCACCCAAGAACGGGGGGGTTTGCTGGGCGGGGGGTGTCGGGGAGAGAAAATACCCTGGTCAATTCTGGGTGCTGCCCAGACCCGCCATCCCCGGTCTGTGATCAGGGCCCTGGGGCGCCGGGCGCTGCCCCCCCGATGGAGCGCGGGGGGCCCTGGGGCGCCGGGCGCTGCCCAGGCCTGACCTGAGATCGGGCCCAGGGGGGGAAAGACACACGGGGAGCTGTGCAAGGAAAAGCATGTTGGTGCTGTTACCGCTGGTTCTCGGTGTGCGCGACACACCCTGCACTAATATCGACACACACACAGGTGTGTACGTGGACACAGACACACACAACCTCCCAGATCGCGGGGGGGGGGTGGGGTGTCGGTGTGTACACGCACCCAGTTGTGTGTGTCCCACCCGTCGGCCGGGCGTGTGCGTGGGGGGGGGCGTGTGCCAACGAGCATGGGAGCCCCGGGGACGCGCGGGGGGAAGGGTGTTGGGGGGGGAAATCGGCGTCGGTTACATGGGTGCCCAGAATGGGTCCGAGGGGCGGAGCCTCCCCCGGGGGCGGCGTTTACATGGGTCTCCGGGCCTGGGGTCTGTACGTGACCCACCCCCTGACCCCCAGTGAGTTATTGGGGGTCTCCTGAAAACGCGAGGGGGGGGCCAGGCTGGTGAGGAGCTCAGGACACAGTCCCCCCCCCCCCCCCCCCGCCCCGCCACTTCCACGGCTTTAGGAGAGGAAAAGTCATTGCGAGGTCCTCACCATGGCAACCATTGGGCCAGCGAGGGGGTCGCCGGCCGGGCTGTGGGGGCTGTGGGTCAGCAGTGAGGGGCGCCGGCCGGGCTGTGGGGGCTGTGGGTTGGCAGTGAGGGGCACCGGCTGGGCCGGGGGGGCTGCGGGTCGGCAGTGAGGGGCGCAGGGGGGGCTGGGGGGGCTGTGGGTCGGCAGTGAGGGGCGCCGGCCGGGCCGGGGGGGCTGCGGGTCGGCAGTGAGGGGCGCCGGCCGGGCCGGGGGGTCTGCGGGTCGGGAGTGGGGGGCGCGGGGGGGCTGCAGAGGCTGCGGGTCGAGAGTGAGGGGCGCTGGGGGGTCTGCGGGTCGGGAGTGGGGGGCGCAGGGGGGGCTGCGGAGGCTGTGGGTCGGCAGTGACGGGTGCTGGGGGGGCTGCGGATCGGCAGTGAGGGGCGCCGGCCGGGCCGGGGGGGCTGCGGGTCGGGAGTGGGGGGCGCAGGGGGGGCTGCAGAGGCTGTGGGTCGGCAGTGAGGGGCGCTGGGGGGGCTGCGGGTCGGCAGTGAGGGGCGCCGGCCGGGCCGGGGGGGTCTGCGGGTCGGGAGTGGGGGGCGCGGGGGGGCTGCAGAGGCTGTGGGTCGGCAGTGAGGGGCGCTAGGGGGCTGCGGGTCGGCAGTGAGGGGCGCCGTGTGCCTCACCCCCGCCCCCCGCAGGGCTCAGTGTGCGCAGCAGCCAGGAGGAGGAGCCGGTGGACCCGCAGCTGATGCGCCTGGACAACATGCTGCTGGCCGAGGGCGTGGCTGGGCCCGAGAAGGGCGGCGGCTCAGCGGCGGCAGCGGCGGCGGCGGCGGCCTCGGGGGGCGTCTCCCCCGATCACTCCATCGAGCACTCAGATTATCGGCACAAGCTGGCGCAGATCCGCCAGATCTACCACGCCGAGCTGGAGAAATACGAGCAGGTGGGTGGGGCCCGGGGCGGGGGGGCGGGGCCTGCCTGGGGTGGGGGTCGGGGCCTGGGGCCTGGCAGTTGACAGGGGCCATGAGGTGGGGCATGGGGTTGTGGGCAGGACCCTGGCTGTGGGTGGGGCTGGACTTCAGAGGTCTGGGGGGGATGGGGATGGGCCTGGGCATAGGGTTGGGGGTTGGGGGCTGGATGGGGGGTATTGGAGTGGGGATGGGGCCGGGCTGTGGAGGGCTGGGCCTGGCTGGGGGACGGGGGAGGGGCCTGGCTGTGGGCGGGGCTGAGGGATGGGGAGGGGACAGGGGTGGGGCTGAGGGCCTGGGGAGGGGCCTGGCTGTGGGCGGGGCTGTAGGACGGGCTGAGGGCCTGGGGAGGGGCCTGGCTGGGGCGGGGCCAAGGGAGGGGGAGGGGCTGGGCTGAGGGCCGGGGGCGGGGCCTGGCTAGGGCGGGGCTGTGGGATGGGGAGGGGCCCGGCTGGGGGCGGGGCTGCAGGACGGCGGTGGGGCTGAGGGGCGGGGCCTGGCCGGGGCAGGGCCGGGCCCCGCGCTGAGCCCCGCCCCCCGCAGGCGTGTAGCGAGTTCACGACGCACGTGATGAACCTGCTGCGGGAGCAGAGCCGCACGCGGCCGGTGGCGCCCCGGGAGATCGAGCGGATGGTCGGGATCATTCACCGCAAGTTCAGCTCCATCCAGATGCAGCTGAAACAGAGCACGTGCGAGGCCGTCATGATCCTGCGCTCCCGCTTCCTGGATGCCAGGTGCGGCCCCGCCCCCCTGTGCCCGGCCCCGCCCCCCTGTGCCCGGCCCTGCCCACTGCCCCCTCCACTGCCCCCAGAGCACGTGCGAGGCCGTCATGATCCTGCGCTCCTGCTTCCTGGATGCCAGGTGCGGCCCCGCCCCCCTGTGCCCGGCCCCGCCCCCCTGTGCCCGGCCCCGCCCACTGCCCCCTCCACTGCCCCCAGAGCACGTGCGAGGCCGTCATGATCCTGCGCTCCCGCTTCCTGGACGCCAGGTGCGGCCCCGCCCCCCTGTGCCCGGCCCCGCCCACCGCCCCCTCCACTGACCCCAGAGCACGTGCGAGGCCGTCATGATCCTGCGCTCCCGCTTCCTGGACGCCAGGTGCGGCCCCGCCCCCCTGCGCGGGGCCCCGCCCCCTGCGCCCGGTCCCGCCCACCGCCCCCTCCACTGACCCCAGAGCATGTGCAAGGCCGTCATGATCCTGCGCTCCCGCTTCCTGGATGCCAGGTGCGGCCCCGCCCCCTGTGCCCGGTCCCGCCCACCGCCCCCTCCACTGACCCCAGAGCACGTGCGAGGCCGTCATGATCCTGCGCTCCCACTTCCTGGACGCCAGGTGCGGCCCCGCCCCCCTGTGCCCGGCCCCGCCCCCTGCCCCTGGCCCCGCCCACTGCCCCCTCCACTGACCCCAGAGCACGTGCAAGGCCGTCATGATCCTGCGCTCCCGCTTCTGGACGCCAGGTGCGGCCCCGCCCCCCGTGCGCCCGGCCCCCCACCCCTGCGCCGGGACCCCCCTTATCGCCCGGGACCCTGCAGTGCCGGGCGAATTGGGACGGGGCCCCCTTGACACGGGCCAGTCTCCAGCCCCCCCGCGTGCCCCCCGCGCGCCCCCCACTCACCCCCTCACCCGGCAGGCGGAAGCGACGTAATTTCAGCAAGCAGGCGACCGAGGTGCTGAACGAGTATTTCTACTCCCACCTGAGCAACCCCTACCCCAGCGAGGAGGCCAAGGAGGAGCTGGCCAAGAAGTGCGGCATCACCATCTCCCAGGTGCGCCGGGGGCCGGGCTGGGCGGGAGATTGGGGGGGCAGGCTGGGGGGGCAGGCCGGGGCAGGACAGGGTGGCCTGGGGGGCTGGGCTCCATCAGCCTGAACCTGGGGGCTGACAGGGGACAAGGGGATCCTGCCCTACTCAACGATTCGTGTCTATTTCCTCCCCCCCCATGGTCTCCTCTCCCTCCCCCGGCCCCCCCGACCACCCCCCAGGTCTCCAACTGGTTTGGCAATAAGCGCATTCGCTATAAGAAGAACATTGGTAAGTTCCAGGAGGAGGCGAATATTTACGCCGTGAAAACCGCCGTGAGCGTCACCCACGGGACCCAGAGCGGGGGCGACTCCCCGCCCACCCCCTCCTCCTCTGCAGGTAACTGCCCCGCCCCCACCAGGAGCCCCGCCCCCGCCGGGAGCCCCGCCCACCCCTCCTCCTCTGCAGGTAACTGCCCTGCCCCCACCGGGAGCCCCGCCCCTGCCGGGAGCCCCGCCCACCCCCTCCTCCTCCGCAGGTGACTGCCCCACCCCTGCCAGGCTGGGAGCACCCCAACATCACCCCTGCTGGGCCAGCTGGGGCTGGACTTGCTGGGAGCTCCCCCCACAGCCAGCACCCCCCCGCCATACATTCCCCCCCCCGACACCCCCTTTGGGCCGGGCCGGCCTTGTGTTTAACCCTCACCGGGCTCTGAGCGTCTTCCCTCCTGTTTGTGTCCCCCCCCCCCCCCCCCGCAGGGTCTGGCGGCTCCTTCAACCTCTCCAGCTCCAGCGACATGTTCCTGGGGCTGCCGGGACTCAACGGGGACGCGTACCCCCCCTCCCAGGTGAGCCCCCCGGTCACAGCCCCCCGCATCGGGGCTACGGCCCCCGCTTTGCAACAGGCCCTGGGAGGACCCATTGGGAGCCAGACCCCCGAGGGGGGGGTCTCACCCTCCAGGAGAAGCCCCATGGCTTCCCTGCCCCCATGAGGCCGGACGTCTGGGCCTGCAGCCCCCCTGCTCCCCCAGAGCTCGGCCAAGGTGGGGTGAACCCCTGGGTCCAAGCTCTGTCTGTCTCCCCGTCTGTCTGTCCTTCCTCGGACCCCCGGTGCCCCGAGCTCTGTCCCCCTCCCAGCTCCCCAGTCCTGGGGAAATGCCGCCCCCCCAGGGCCAGTATCGTCCCCCCCCCCATGCCCCCCGCCTCGTGGCTCCGGCTCCTCACTGTCTTCCCCCCCCCCAGGTGGAGTCTTTGCGTCACTCCATGAGCCAGGGGCCCTATGGGGAGGGCCTGGCACCCGGCCAGCTCTACAGCCCCCGCGACATGAGGGTGAGTCCATCCCACCCCCAACCCCCCCCAGCTGCTGCCTCCCGCCCCCCAAAGCCCCCCATCCATCCCACCCCCCCAAATCCCCCCCAGCGGCTGCCTCCCAACCCCCCAAAATCCTCCCATCCATCCCACCCCCCCAGCTGCTGCCTCCCGCCCCCCAAAATCCCCCATCCATCCCACCCCCCAGTGGCTGCGTCCTGGCCCCCCGTCCCTCCCACCCCCCAAATCCCCCCCCCAGCAGCTGCCTCTGGCCCCTCATCCCCCCCAGCTGCTAACTCCCCCTCAGTCCATCCTGCCCCTTCCCTTCCTCCCAGGGCCGATCCCCGCTCTGGAGCTCACTGTTCTCAATGGGGCGGGGGGGCAATAACCACTGGGGGAGGTGGAGGTAGGGATCGGGGAGGGGGGGCCTGGCGCAATGTGACCTGTGACCTTTGACCGCCCCCCAGGCTAACGGCGGGTGGCAGGAAGCCGCTACCCCCTGCTCGGTGACGTCCCCCACGGAAGGACCTGGCAGCGTCCACTCCGACACCTCCAACTGATCCTGCCCCCGGCCCCCCGGCCACACCATGGGGGGCGGGGGGCGGCTGGCGTCTCTCCGTGGGATACAAGCCAAGGTGGTGCCCAGTGAGGACCCCCCCGATGGCATCTCTTTGTAGGGTGAATCCAGATGGCGTCTGTTGGGGGGGTCGATCCAAGATGGCGCCAGGGCCGTAGCCAGGCTCCCTGGGCATTTTTGTATTGAATGAGCAGCACAAAGGATGTGAGAGCCCCCCCCCCGCCATGAGCGGCCGAGAGCCCCCCCCCGAGCTCTCCCCCCCCCCCCCGACTTTCTCACTCTTCAGGGCGTTTCCTTCTCGTCCCCGGGCCCCTCGTGGGCGCCGGCCTCGCTGTTTTCTCTCGCATTTCCACCTCGTTCTCCCCATTTTCTCAGCTCCCTCGCGCAGCTGTTTCCCCCTCTCGCTTCCTGCCCCCCGACATCCGCTCTGGCCGGCTGCCATCGCCCTTCCCGCCCCCCACAACCAGGGGTTCCAGGGCAGGATGTTGGGGGGAGCTGAGCCCCAGCGCCCCGCCCAGCCGTGGGAAACGGTTCTCTCTCGGTGCGGGAAATGGGGGTGTCTGGAGTGGGGGCAGGAAAGAAGTGATGGGGAGGGAGGCGGGGGGCTGCCCAGGGGAGCCGGGCTGGTGGGAGAAGAGGAACAGCAGACACGGCGTGAGACTGACAAGTTGAACTCTAGCCGTTGGCACCCGGCGCGGGGCTGGCCGGCGCGAGCCAGGCGCGAGTGCCGGGCCGAGCCCCCGAGGAGCAGCCCAGGTTGGCACGGGAAGGGACTGTTTCGCCGGCGCCGCGGGCCCGTTACTTTACTCAATGCGACCACCAATAGAGACTCGGACTCCGAGCCAGAGACCACGGAACCGTCTACCTCTGACCCCCCAGCCCCCGCCACGACGTGGGGGGTGCTGGGCCCCAGCCCCCCATGGTGATTCCTTCCCCCGCCACTGTCCAGGTTAATTTCTTTTATCGTCTGCAGATATGGTGTGTCTGCCGGGGGGATGGGAACAAACCAATGGCTGAAATGGTGGGGTGACATGGGGGTGGGGGTTGGAGAGCGGGTTAGTTGGGGGAGGAGGGCTGGAGTGGAGGAGGGGGTTACTGGGGACCTGGGTTGGGTAAGGGGGCGGGACTGGATGGGGCGACTCCATCACACCTGACACGGTGTCTCCCCACAGTGCAGTGATGTGGGGGAGTGGTTTGGGGGGTGGGGAACATTTAGAATGTGTAAAACCCTGTGTTTTTTGTCATTTTTTCTTAATTTTTGTTGTTTTTCTGGGTATCCCCCCAGTGGCTCGGGGGGAGGGTTACAGGGGGGTCCCTGGGCGTCTTCCCCAGGGGTTACGCTTTGGTTTGGGCTGTTTTGTTTGGGTTTACTTTGGGGGCAGCTGGTTGGAATGTAACCCCCCCCCCGCCAGCTGCTTCCCCCTCAGACCTCCCATCACCCCAATCTCTGACCCCAATCCTCACCCCCTTGGATCCCCCTAATCCCTCAGCCCTTTCATCACCCCAATCCCCATCCCTATGCTGAACCCTGTCACCCCAACCCCTTGGATTCCCCCATCACCCCAATCCCCCTCCCTGTGGCTGACCCAACCTCAACCCCCTTTGATCCCTGCCACCCCACTTCTTTCCCCTCCCCATCCCCTGATCCAGGAACCCCAGAACCTCGATCCCCTTGCCCTTCATGGGGCCATTGTCCCTGTTTCTCTCCCTCAGAAATGGGGCCTTTCCCCTCAAGGGGAACAGCCCCCTCAGCTGTGTGGGTGGGACCCTGCCCCCCCCTTCTATCAGTTAAAAAGCAAGGGGGGGGGGTCCTGTCCCCTACCCAACCCCTCTGGATCCTCCTGTTTTGCTTGGCTGAGCGCAGCCATCTTGTCTCCTGCATCAATGGTGGCTCCTGGGCCATTTTGGGGAGGTGGGAAGGGGGTGACACGCAGATGTTGCATGGGGAGGAGCCCAGGGGTGACATGGGGGCCTCTCCTGCACCCTAGGACCCCAGTGTGGGGCTGTGGGCCCAACCTAGGAGAGCTGGGGTGGAGGCCGGGGGGGCGGAAATGAGCCTTACTCAAGAGCAGGCTTCTGAGGGGGAACTAGGCCTCAAATGGATTAGTAAGGGGAAGGGTGCAGCACAGTCCATGTGTGTTGGTTTGGGGTTCCCCCCCCCAGGGTTTTCCCCCCCCTTTGCTGATGTACAGACTTTTTTGCCTATATAATAAAATATATTTTTTCCACCTGCTGGTTATTTCAGGTCCATGGATTTAAGCGGGCGTGTCCCTGAAACTTGCTATCTCCCCCAAATCAATTCCCCCAATCTGAACCCCAAAACCAAGGCTGCCCTAATCAAAGCCTCCCCCGGGGGGGGGTTCCCCAAGGACACCCTCAACTTGAGCCCCACTCAGAGATGCCCCCAAAGGGGGGACATCTGCTGCTCTCCATACCAGGCCCCAAATCCCTCAAGGTCCCCCAACTTAGGCTGCAGCTACAGGTGCTGCTTAGAGGGGTCAGCTTGGGGGAGTAGCGTGAAACCCCACCTGTCTCCCACTCTTTGTCCTGCTCCCCTCCCCAGAAGCAGGAGGGATGGGCTCTGCCCCCACATATCTTGGGCTTGCCCCTAACACAGCCCCTGGCATAGCTGGGGGAGATCTGGCTGGGGGACACGGGTGAGGGGAAAATTGCTGCCCCCCCAACCCCCCATGCTGGCTGACCCTCCAATGGGCCCAGCCACGTCTCCCCCCACTACTCCACCCCAGTCCTGCCCCCCAGCTCTGCTGGTGCCCCTCCCTCCTGAGCTGTAGCCCCTGCTGGTCCCTTTTCTCCACCTCCCTCGTGGGACCCCCCCTCAAGCCAGCCTGCTGCCAGGGACACGTCCCCCCTTCGCCAGCATCGCTGGCGCCCGCAGGCTGGTCGCGGCCCTTCACCCAGGGGGCCAGGGCTGCAACCCCCTGGCTCTGACCCTTCTCGGGCTCTTCTGGGCCGGTCACAGAACCTCTCTGCTCCTCACCCTCCTCCAGCCCCCGGCCTTCCCCTGACCCCCGCCTTCCTCCAGCCCCCCCGCTTTCCCCGACCCCCCGCTTCCTCCAGCACCATCTTCCTCGGGCCCAGGCCTGACGGTTCACGGCTCTGGTTTCTCAGGCACCGGGGCCGAGCCCCCCAGGCCTCTCAGTCCCTCCCCCCACACTCTTCGCAGGGGGCTGAAGAATCACTGATGTTTTAATCAGAGCTGGGAGCATACACTGAACCCCCAACCCTGCTTTCCCCCCTGCCCCCCACCCCTAGCTGCTATTCACCTCCATTCAACCACGATTATCTCAAGAGCCAGAGAGCCCCCCTGGGCTCCTGCTGCCCCCCAAACCGCCCCCCCTCTAACCCAGGGCACCCCCCCAGCTGCGATCCTGTCCAGCCTGCAGTTCCTGGGCCAGCCCGCAGGGGGTGCCACAGACTGGGGCTCCAGGCCGTGGGGGAGCGCCACACTGGGGACCAATTTAAATTGGGGAGTGTAAGCGGGAGTAAGCCCAGCCACTTGGGGGTCCACATCTCCCCCAAACCAGCCAGCAACCCCCTCCCCAAATTCCAGAGCTGCCCCTAGTGGGCACAGGGGTCGGGGGAAACCCCCCGTCCCCATCCGTGTGGTTCAGGGCAGGGGGTGAGTCCGGCAGGGTCCTGGGGCTGCGTTGGGGGGGGCGGGGCCCCCCAGGGGGTCAGACGCTGAGGAGCCAGAAGAAGAAGAAGATGGCCAGGAAGAGGAAGAGCGAATCCTGCCAGCCCGAGGGGCGGGGGGCGCCGGCCTCATCTGGGGGAAGAGAGAGGTAAGTGGAAGCGGGGACCAGGGGAATCCAGCCTGGCACCCCCATGCCAAGCTGCGGGCTGGGTCCAGCATGGGGTGTAATGGAAGGGGAGAGGGAAGGGGGGTAGCAGGGAGCAGTGGAAAGTTGTGGGGGGTTGGGATAGCAGCAGGGAGTGGGCAGCATGTAGTGGGGAGCTGGGGGAGGAGCAGGGGGGTCCGCAGGGGGCTAGGGGTAGCAGCGGGGAGATCTGGGAGGGCTGGGGTAGCAGCAGGAGGAGTCCATGGGGGTGGGGGGGGTGGGGGTAGCAGCAGGGAGATCGGGGGGATCTCGGGGTGGCAGCGAGGAGATTGGGAGGGCTGGGGGTAGCAGGAGGGGGGTCTGGAGGGTGGGTAGGGGATCTGGGGGTAGCAGCAGGAGATCAGGGGGTATGTGGGGGTAGCAGCAGGGGGGTCCATGGGGGGTGAGGGATCTGGGGATAGCAGTAGGGAGATCTGGGGGGGTCGTACCTGCTCTTGCCTCGGGCCCCCGCAGCACAGTGGTGAAGACACCGAAGGGGAAGGCTCCGATGCCAAAGGCCATGTGGAAGCCGGTGTCATGGTAGGTGTGGGGTGGGCCCTGCAGAGAGAAGGGCTGTTAGCACCGTGTGGGGGCTGGGGGCGCGCAGCCCTGGGGGGAAGGGGGAGAGCTAGCACCGTGGGAGGAGGGCAGAGAGCAGTCCTGCGGGAGGAGGATTTAGCACCATGGGGTGACTGGGGGGGGCATGGCCCTGGGGGAAGGGGGTTTAGCACCATGGGAGGGCTCGTGGGGCACAGCCCTGGGGGAAGGGGGTGTCAGCAGCATTGGGGAGGGGGGGTGGCCCGCTGCCTCACACTCACCCCACGGCTCTCCGGCTCCGGGCGTTGCCCCCGCGGCCGAGGGGGGGTCTTCAACCTGAGAAGGGCAGAGACATGGGGGATGGGTCAGAACAACACACCCCAATCCTGCCCCCCATCTCGCTGATGCTTCCCATCCATCCCCTCCTCTCCCCCCGGCCCCAAACCTGGGTTCTGCCACCCTCCCTCAGCCCCGCCTCCCCTGCCCCCGGGATCCTGCCGCCCCCCCTCCTGCCCCACACCTGGGGTCCTGCCGCCCCCCCTGCCCTGCCCCGCACCTGGGGTCCTGCTGGCCCGCGCTGCCCCGGCCATACAGGGGGACGACCCTGTCGCGGCTGATGGCAGCTTTGCAGACGGGGCACTCCTGGCGCTCGGGGCGCGTCTCCAGCCACTGCGGGAGGAGGGGGAGGTTAGCGCGCAGCCCCCCACTGCCTCCGCTTGCCCCACCCCACGGGTTCGGGGGGCAGGCACAGGCTTATGGGGGGCCCGAGGGAGTCACATGCAGAGGGAGGCCTGAAACATCATGGGAAGGGGGCTGTTGAGGGGCCACGGGGGGGGGCGCTGAAAGGTTATGGGAGGGGAGGTACCCCTCCCCCCCGGGACTCACCTGGTGCAGGCAGGGCCAGCTGCAGGGGGGAGAGAGAGAGAGAAGGAATTACATGTGTCCTGCCCCCCGACACATCCGTCCCACCCCCCCCCCTTCAATCCACCCGCCCCCTTGTCTTCACTCTGCCCCTCCCCCACCCCGTCATGCCCCTCCACCCTGCCCCTCCCCCACCCCGACACACCCCTCCCCCTTCACTCTGCCCCTCCCCCCACCCCGTCATGCCCCTCCACCCTGCCCCTCCCCCACCCCGACACACCCCTCCCCCTTCACTCTGCCCCTCCCCCACCCCGCCCCTCCCCCTTCACTCTGCCCCTCCCCCCACCCCGTCATGCCCCTCCACCCCGCCCCTCCCCCACCCCGACACACCCCTCCCCCTTCACTCTGCCCCTCCCCCACCCCGTCATGCCCCCCACCCCGACACACCCCTCCCCCTTCACGCTGACACATCCCACCCCCCTCGCTTTCATCCTGCCTGGACACGCCCCTCCCCCTTCACCCTGCCCCTCCCCGACACACCCCTCCCCCTTCACCCTGCCCCTCCCCGACACACCCCTCGCTTTCACCCCGCCTGGACACGCCCCTCCCGCACCCCGCCCCCTCGCCCCGCCCCTCACCAGTACAGGTGCCCGCAGAGCCCGATCACCGCTTCCCGGGCCGGCTCCAGGCAGATGTTACATTCGAAGGCGCCGCGGTCGCGGTTTGGCACCTCGGGGCCCCCGTCCGGGACCCCCGGGCCCGTTCCTGCCGCCATCTTCCGCCCCCCTGGACGGGAACCCCTCCTCCTTGCCCTAGATAATCCCATTGGCCACTCCGACGGCCAATCCAATGCCCCCGCTCGCTCAATGGGTTCAGCTGCTGTCAATCAAAGATAGTGACGGATTCCATTGGCTGCTGCTCAGTAAGACCTGCCGTACGCCCAACTAGCATTTCTATTGGGTCTTCTGTTTGTCAATCATAATCTTCTCATCTGCTATTGGCCCATGCTGTTTATAACCTCTTCCTAGTGGCTGGCGACATAGGCTATTCTATTGGCTTCTATTCCTGTCGATCAAGCCTCAGATTTATCTGATTGGCTGCTAGGGAAAGAGGCGGGTATTGGCGCTTTGCGGGGGGAATCTTGATTGACAGCACCGATCCGACGTCCATCACCACCATGGGGCGGGGTCTCTCTGCGGCCAGACGGATTTTTATTGGTTGTTGCTTCTGTCACTCTAACAGCCAGAAGACTAATTGGCTGCAGCAGGGTAATGGGGCCAGACACAGATTGATCGACATCCCCTTGATCCAATCAACGTCCAATTGGCTCAGGGACCCAGAAGTGATTGGAGGAGAGTCTTGGTGGTGGAGTGGGTGGTGCCTGGTGGGGGAGGCCCTGATTGGGTGGGAGACATTTCCGGTTTGGGGCCCAGTGCCCAGGGTGAGGCCTGAGCCCCTCAGTGGCCAGAGTGGCCTGGGTAAAATGGCTGCTGTGCAACCATGGCAACCGCCCCCAACCTGCCATGTCACTGTGGCAACCACCATTCCAACATGGCAACCGGTCACCCCCTCCATGTCACCATAACAACCACCCAGCCTGCCATGGCAACCGCCAACCCCACCATGTCACTGCAGTCACCAGGAACCCTGTCACGTTACCGTGACAACTGCCAGCCCCATGCCCATCAACCCAACCCCATCGCCATGGTCACCGGCAACCCTGCCCACAACATCTCGGTAACCGGCAACCAGGCCAACACCGTCATGGTAACCGGCCTCTCCGCCCATTGCGCCCCCGCCTGTCATGGCAAAGCCCGGCCCCACGAGCTCCCAGCCCCCTCAGCCCCCTCCGCCTGCCCCGGGCCCCGGCCGGCCGGGGAGAGAACGCAAGAGACAGAGGGGGCAGAGGAGAGGGACGGGGCGGAGGAGGGGGACGGGGCGGAGGAGAGGGAAGGAACGAAGGACACAGACGGGGCGGAGGAGGGGGACGGGGCAGAGGAGGGGGACGGGGCGGAGGAGAGGGAAGGAACGAAGGACACAGACGGGGCGGAGGAGAGGGATGGGGCGGAGGAGGGGGACGGGGCGCAGGAGAGGGAAGGAACGAAGGACACAGACGGGGCGGAGGAGAGGGACGGGGCGGAGGAGAGGGAAGGAATGAAGGACACAGCCCGGGCGGAGGAGAGGGACGGGGCAGAGGAGGGTGACGGGGCAGAGGAGAGGGAAGGAATGAAGGACACAGCCCGGGCGGAGGAGAGGGACGGGGTGGAGGAGAGGGAAGGAACGAAGGACACAGCCCGGGCGGAGGAGAGGGACGGGGCGGAGGAGGGGAACGGGGCGGAGGAGAGAGAAGGAATGAAGGACACAGACGGGGCGGAGGAGAGGGACGGGGCAGAGGACGGGGACAGGGCGGAGGAGAGAGAAGGAACGAAGGACACAGACAGGGCGGAGGAGGGGGACGGGGCGGAGGAGAGAGATGGGGCGGAGGAGAGAGAAGGAACGAAGGGCACAGCCCGGGCGGAGGAGAGGGACGGGGCGGAGGAGAGGGACGGGGTGGAGGAGAGAGAAGGAACGAAGGGCACAGCCCGGGCGGAGGAGAGGGACGGGGCAGAGGAGAGGGATGGGGCGGAGGAGGGGGACGGGGCAGAGGAGAGAGAAGGAACGAAGGGCACAGCCCGGGCGGAGGAGAGGGACGGGGCGGAGGAGAGAGACGGGGCGGTGCAGAGGGACGGGGCAGAGGACACAGACCAGGCGGAGGCAGGAGCCAGCCCGAGGGGCCGAGCGAATAGAGGCGAAGGCGGAGGAAGGAAGAGGTGGACACATGGATGAGAGAACGTAACAACGGCCACGTTGGGTCAGACCAAGGGTCCATCCAGGCCCGTGTCCCATCGGCCGACAGTGGCCGTGGCCAGGTGCCCAGAGGGAATGGGCAGAGCAGGGGCCATCGAGTGGCCCATCCCATCGCCCGTTCCCAGCGTCTGGCACACAGAGAAGGAAGGGAAGAAGGAAGGGGGAGGCCGGAGGCCGGAGAGGAGCAAGGGCTGGAAGAGCGGAGAGGAGCCAAGGCAGGAGACTGAAGGCGGATGGAGGGAAGGGTAGCAGCTGACCAAGGGCAAGGGGAAGCAGGGAGGGATTGGGGGCTGGAGGGATGGAGAGATGGGGCAGGGGAATGATGGAGGGATGGGGCTGGGGGCTGGGAGAGGGACAGAGCGGGGAGGGATTGGGGGCTGGAGGGATGGAGAGATGGGGTGGGAGGATAGAAGAGGGGAGGGGGGTGGCTGGCTGGGGGGACAGGAGGGAGAGGGGATGTGGGGAGGGGGGTGGCTGGCTGGGGGGACGGAGGGGGTTGGGGGCCGCGGGGGGGAGAGCAGGGAGGGATAGAGGGGTGGGGGGATAGAGGAGGGGAGGTGGGTGACTGGCTGCGGGGACAGGAGGGAGAGGGGATGTGAGGAGGGGGGTGGCTGGCTGGGGGGACAGGAGGGGGGATGGGGGCCGGGGGGGAGAGCAGGGAGGGATAGAGGGTGGGGGGATAGAAGAAGGGAGGGGGTGGCTGGCTGGGGGGATAGGAGGGCGGGGGGAGAGAGGAGAGGAGGGGGGTGGCTGGCTGGGGGGACAGGAGGGGGTTGGGGGCCGCGGGGGGGAGAGCAGGGAGGGACAGAGGGGCGGGGGGAGAGAGGAGAGGAAGGGAGGGGTGGGGGTCGGGGGAGAGGGCTAGAAGAGGGGGGCAGAGGAGGGAGGGGAGGGGGTAGAGGGGCGGGGGATGGGGCAGGGATGGAGGGCAGGGGAGAGAGTGGGGGGCGGGGGGCCCGGGGGGGCCCAAGGGGGGCGGGGGCGGAGCAGGGCAGGCGCGGGGCTGATTGGCTGCCGGCGCAGCCCGCCCCCCCCACTTCCTGCCGGGCCCCCCCAGCCGCGGGGGGAGGCGCCGCCGCAGCCGCCGGAGCCGGAGCCGGAGCCGGAGCATCCTGCGCCCTCCCCCGCCGGCAGCATCAGCACCAGGCGCCATGGCCCGGCCCCGAGCCCGGGGGCGCGGGGGGTAGAGCCCGGCGGGGCGCGCCGCCCCCGACCCCAGCAGCCCCGCAGGTGCCGGGGGGGATTCCCGGCGGGGGGAGCGCGGGGGGTTGTGGGGCAGAGAGCGGGCGGGGGGGAATTTGGGGGGATTGTGGGGCAGAGAGGGGGCAGGGGGCTGCGGGGAGGATTTGGGGGGATTGTGGAGCAGAGAGCGGGGCAGAGAGCGGGTGGGGGGCTGCAGGGGGAATTTGGGGGGATTGTGGGGCAGAGAGGGGGCGGGGGGTTGAGGGGGGGAGTTTGGGGGATTGTGGGGCAGAGAGCGGGTGGGGGGCTGGGGGGTTGTGGGGAGGTGGAGTTTGTGGGTCCCCGCAGCTGGGCATGTCCCTGGGGGCAGGGAGGAGCTGGGGCTGTGAGGGGGGGTCACGGTCACCCCATCCCTCCCCCCCCCGCTTCTCTCCTTTTCTCTCTTCTCCTTCCTGAGTCAGGTCCTGCCCCTGCCCCCTCCCCCCACCCCCCCGCCGCTCGGGGAGTGCCCCACATCCCAGCCCAGGGAGCCCTGCAGCCCGGAACCCAGCCCCTGCAGCCCCCCACCGCCTGGTGGCTTGGGGGGCTGAGAGGCCCCAAGCTCATTGCCCCGGGTGCGGGGATGGGGGCTGTGTCCAGGGTGGTACTTACACACCCGCTGGGTGTGCAAACGTGGGCTGTTGTGGGGCCACAATGTGTGTGTGTGTGTGTGACAGGGCTGCACTGCCCCCTGCTGCCATGTTTGCGTTCCCGCTCCATCACGGGCCGGGCGTGTTGTCGTACGCTCCGTGTGATGGCCCCGCTGTGTGTCGTACCAGCCGTGCTGGATGCGTATCCCCCGCGTGTCACTCGCCGTGGGGGTGTACTTATCCTCGAGCGGGGGCTGTGTGCCGGGCCACGACGTGCCCCCGGATCTCCCCGGCCCGCGGTCGCCGGGTGTGCGTTTGGCAAGGCCCGGCTGGTGCTTTGCCCGTCTCGCGGTGGCCCGGCCCGGCCCGGCTGCTCTGCTTTGTTCCTCTCCGGCCCTCGCGCGGTCCCGGGGGGCGCGGCGCTCTTTGGTCGGGAGGCTGGAGCGGCTGAGCCGTGCGGTTCCCATCCCGTGTTCACAGCGTGGGCTAGCGGGGGGCGGCAGGCTCAGGTCCCTTGAACCCCCAACTCCTGGAGTCACGGGCTTGCGGGAGGAACCTCTCGCTTTCCGTTCCCAAAGTTTCTGGCCATGCGGGCCGTGGGCGCGGCTGGGCAGCTCGCCCGACAGAGGCCCAAATGTGGAGTCTCGTGAATTTGGACCATGTGGCCAGCCAGGCTTTTCTGGCGGGACTTGGGCGGTTGCCCCGCCCGGTGCGAGCTGCTCACGCCGTTCCCCGGAGCTCCCCTGCTTGGCCCCCATTTCCATCCCTGCTGTTCATCTTCGCTGCCAGTGTCAGGGTTTCTTCCACCCCAGGCGAGGAAATTCCCCATCCCTCGCTCTCCTGTCTCCCTCCCGGCTTGCTTGTTCTCCGCTTCATTGAGCGGGTGTCTCCAGCCGGGCCGGGCCCGTGATGTCACCCTGCAGGGATTAAAACCGTAGGAAATTCCCAGCCACACAACTTGCTGTGCCGGGGCGAGAGATGTGTACGGGGCGTGTTTGCGTGTGTGCGGGGGAGATTGTGGTACGGTCTCTGTCGGTTGTATACACACCCTGCATTGGGGCAAGTACTGAGAGCGTATGGCTGTTCAGTTCCCACCATACACACACTGTGTGCGGGTGTGTGTTACAGACGGTGTGTGTGTATAGACAGGATATTCTGTACCTACCCTGCTTGTGTAGAGATGGCATATTCTATATCCTCCGGGCGTGTTTATGGCAGTGTGTTGTACTGTCTCTAGATACGCACACAGGGTGTATATCGCATACCGCGCAGATGGCTGTAGAGATAATGTGTTATATGCAAACCCTGTGCATGAGTATGTAGACAATATTCTATACCCTGCGTGTTTGTGTATACACTATACACTGTGTGTAAGTGGGGGGAGGGGTACGTATAGCAGCAGTATATTACCTACCCCGTGTACGTACAGACACAATATGACGTACTCTGTGTGTTGTGTGTGTGTGCATGTGTGTGACCACATGTGAGAGAGTGTCAACATATTATATACATCATGTGTATAGACAATGTGTTACACACCCTGCAGGTGTGCGCCTGGCAGGGTGTGAGCCATGCTCTGTGTGTTAGGTACAGGAGTGCAGTGCATCTGTACTCTGACCGTGTGTTACACGCCCCGTGGGTGTGATCCGTGCTGTGTGTGTTAGGTACAGGCGTGGGGCATGGCTGTAGGCTGACTGTGTGTTGCATGCTCCGCGGGTGTGATCCGTGCTGTGTGTGTTAGGTACAGGCGTGGGGCATGGCTGTATGCTGACCGTGTGTTGCACGCCCCGCAGGTGTGATGCATACTCTGTGTGTTAGGTACAGGCGTGGGGCACGGCTGTATGCTGACCGTGTGTTGCACGCCCCACGGGTGTGATGCATGCTCTGTGTGTTAGGTACAGGCATGGGGCACGGCTGTATGCTGACCGTGTGTTGCACGCCCCGCAGGTGTGATGCATACTCTGTGTGTTAGGTACAGGCGTGGGGCACGGCTGTATGCTGACCGTGTGTTGCACGCCCCACGGGTGTGATGCATGCTCTGTGTGTTAGGTACAGGCGTGGGGCACGGCTGTATGCTGACCGTGTGTTGCACGCCCCACGGGTGTGATGCATACTCTGTGTGTTAGGTACAGGCATGGGGCACGGCTGTATGCTGACAGTGTGTTGCACGCCCCACGGGTGTGATGCATACTCTGTGTGTTAGGTACAGGCATGGGGCACGGCTGTATGCTGACCGTGTGTTGCACGCCCCGCAGGTGTGTTGTACACAGCTGGAGGACGGGGGGATGTACAGGCTCTCAGCTCCTGTTGACAGCGAGTGTTAAAGCCAGGTGAGGTTTTCCCATCCCCCCTGTGGTGCTCCGGGGGTCCGAGTGAAGGGCAGGCAGGACGGGTGTGCTGACCCTAACAGAGCCAGGTTCCAGGGCAGCCTCCACGCCTGGGAGCTCTGGGGGTGCTGTGAGGGGGGCAGCTGACTGCACGTCCTGCCCCCGGGAACCCCCGCCATCTGCCTGCCCTGCCAGCGGGCACAGCCCAGGGCACATGGCATCTGGCACTAGGGCATCGCTGGAGGCATGGCCCGTGGAGGGGTCCTAGCAGGGAGAGAGCGATGGGGCTGGAGAAGGGTCCCTGGGGCGCCCCAGAGCTCAGGGCTGGCGACTCCCTGGGGGGTTACAGGCTGTTGGCTCGATGGACCACGGGTGCGAGCCCATCTGGCACCGTTGCCGTCTGTGCACGCTGCGTGCGTGTGTGAATTTACAATGTGTTCAGAGCTGCACTGGGCCTTCGTATTGGAGATGCACGGCGTGTGCAGATCCAGCGTGCGAGAGACGCTTGTGAGCACCCAGCCAGCGAGTGCATTGGGCGTGTAAAGGGACACGCTCCGACAGACTGATCGGCGGGGGTGTGACGTTCCCTGCATTGTGGGCACACCGCGTGAGCGTGGACGCTGCAGCCACGCCCTGGGTGTGCAGTCTGTGTTCTAGGGCACGCCCCCACGCAGGCGCAGTCCGGGGGTGTCGATATTACCCACACGGTGTGTACGTGTACTGCAGACAAGCCGTGCGTGCGGACAGTTGTACACACCGAATGTACGTGTACTCGTTGGCGATCCCTCGAGGATGATCTTTCACAGGTTTTAGTTTTCATGGGTCCTGTGGTGACGGAGGAGTCCGGTCCGTGAGCCGCAGGCTCCGTGGCAGAGGTTGCGGGGGGTGTTGGAAGACAGGGCTGGCCTGCGAGTGCTGCGAGACCGTTGTGTTTCCTTTCTTGGCCGGTGTTTTTCTGCGACCGGGGCAAGGCGTGGACGTTCCCTCTGACAAGTCTTGGCCAGTTACCCCATCCTGGGCTGCTGTCTCCCAGTGCGTGCTGTCGATGCCACGTCTCTTGATGTTTATCTTGCGGGTGTCTTTGAAGCGTTTCTTTGGGCCTCCCCGTTTCCTTTCTCCTTTGGTGAGCTGGGCGTGCAGCCATTGTTTTGGTGAGCGTGCGTCGGCCATGCGCACCCAGGGCCCGCTCCACCGCAGCTGGTGGTGGATAATCACGGAAGACGTTGGCCTCTGTGAAGACACTGGCCGCAGTGCAATGATCCTCCCAGGTTACTGTGAGGATCTTCCGGAGGCAGTGCTGGGGCTGGCGTCCCAGGCTGTTCAGCTGTTGTGTGTAGGTCACCCACGTCTCACAGCCGTAGAGTTGGGGTTACCGCCGCTTGGTAGACGAAAAGTCTCGCGTGTGTTCTGATGATGTGATTGTTAAACGCCTGGCGAGAGAGCCTGTGCTGAATGTCGACGTCTCTCTCTGCCCTCTCTGAGAGATGGCTGCCAAGATAGGCAAAGAATTCTACATTTTCCATTTCCTCTTCGTCGTTGCAGAAAAGGACCTAGGGGTGACGGTGGATATGAGTCGACAGTGTGCCCTTGTTGCCAAGAAGGCCAATGGCATTTTGGGGTGTATAAGTAGGGGCATTGCCAGCAGATCGAGGAACGTGATTGTTCCCCTCTATTCGACATTGGTGAGGCCTCATCTGGAGTACTGTGTCCAGTTTTGGGCCCCACACTACAAGAAGGATGTGGAAAAATTGGAAAGAGTCCAGCGGAGGGCAACAAAAATGATGAGGGGCCTGGAACACATGACTTATGAGGAGAGGCTGAGGGAACTGGGATTGTTTAGTCTGCGGAAGAGAAGAATGAGGGGGGATTTGGTAGCAGCCTTCAGCTACCTGAAGCGGGGGTCCAAAGAGGATGGAGTTCAGCTGTTCTCAGTGGTAGCGGATGACAGGATAAGGAGTAATGGTCTCAAGTTGCAGTGGGGGAGGTTTAGGTTGGATATTAGGAAAATATCACTAGGAGGGTGGTGAAGCACTGGAACGGTGGAATCTCCTTCCTTAGAAGTTTTTAAGGTCAGGCTTGACAAAGCCCTGGCTGGGATGATTTAGTTGGGGATTAGTCCTGCTCTGAGCAGGGGGTTGGACTAGATACCTCCTGAGGTCCCTTCCAACCCTGATCTTATAGGATTTTATGATCTAGATCTTCCTTGCTGGGTCTGATGCTTGACCGGGGACTGGCTGGTGGAGAACTTTTGTTTTGCCGATGTTCAGAGTCAGCCCGAGGCTTTTGTAAGCTTCAGAGAAGCAATTATGGGCTGTTTGTAGGTCCCCCTTTGAGTGCCCAACGACAGCGCAATCACCTGCGTACCGGAGTTCGGTTATTGTCGCCGATAGGAGTTCTGGGCTGGAGATGAGAAAGGGTTAGGGTCAGTCCGATGCTGGATGCCAGTGTCCCGGGGTAGACGGTCTTGGGTTAGTGCTTTCGTAGCTGCTGAGGAAAGGGAGAAAAGGCGGGGTGCCGGTACACAGCCTTGTTTTACGCCCGTTGGGACGACACAGGGCTCAGAGGCAGAGCCACAGCACAGGAGGGAGGCAGCCGTCCGGTCCTGGAGGAGGCTGACCACGGTGATAAATCTGCCTGAGCAGCCAAACGTTGACAGGATGTTCCACAGAGCCTCGCGGCTGGTCGGGTCGATAAGGCCGTGTGCAGCTCCTGGGGGCGTCCCTGACGTTTCCCTGGATCCGCCCGGCTGTGGAAATCGTCTCGGTGGCGCCTCGGGGTGGTCTGAAGCCGCGCTGGGGCTCTGGCAGTGCGTCCTCCGCGAGAGGGAACAGGCGACTCAGCGCGGCTCTAGCGAGGATCTCCCCAGCGATGGAGAGCAGGGCAGTGCCCCGCTAGTGGCCACCGGCGGCCTCTCTCCCTCCTTGAAAATGGTGACGCGCACTGCGGACAAGCCGCGTGTGTACGATTGGACACGCCGTGTGTACGCGCACTGCGGACAAGCCGCGTGTGTCCAAGGGCCGGCACTATGCTGCCACGTACCCCCTGCCCGTGCGCACACGAGGCGCTGGCGTGAACCGTTTCTGCTCTGGCGCACACACGCTGTGAACTTGAAGTGGTCGCGTACCCGGGGCCCCCACCGCTGCCACCGGGCGTCAGCAGCCGCTTCGGGGACCCGCCGCTGCATTGTCCAGCCTGAGCCGAAGCGTCCCCCCGGCACCTCCCACTGAGCCGTCCGGAGTCCCCATCCCGTAGCCCCTTCCTGGGGAGAGCCCCCCCACTCGCGTGTCCCCAGGCCGGGTCCCCTGGCTCCACACCCCTGGTCCGTGGCGCTCTGAGGCACCAGCACCGTCTCTCCAGCCCCCGTCTTGCTCTGGGTCGGCTTGAGCTGGTTCCATTCCACCCCGCCCGGGCGCTGCAACCCACTGGGCACCGTGCACGGGGTAGGGGAAACTGAGGCACCGCGCGGCTTCATAAAACACTGCAAACAGTTCCCGCTTTGTCACAGCTACACGCTGCCTACGCGGACGTGCACTGCAGACGCAGTCCGTGGGCGTGTGTTCGGCCGGGCGTGTGCACACCCGTGGGGCGTGACTCCCGTCTGCCGCATGCACGCGGTTCTTACACACACCCCGCGCGTAGCAGGCCGTGGCAGGGGCAGCATCGGGGTGTGTCTGTGTGTCTCTGTGCGTCTCTGTCGATTGTATTTTTACAGCCCAGGTGGTTCGACTGGTGGCAGACGAGCCCTGTCTGCGGCCGCTCCCCCCAGTGCTCTGCCCCCCAGTAACCTTCCCTTTGGCTTGGCAAAGCCCCCGGTTGCTTTGCTGCTCGGTTCCGGCAGCTCCAGAGAGCCCCAGACGGGCCGTTCCATCCCGCGGGCTCGGGGCCTTTCACCAGGGAAAGCCGGGCTTGTGCCAGCGAAATCACCCTGGGACTCCCTGCCCAAAGCCCCGCCAGGCTCTGGCACCCCTCACGCCTGGAGCCCCCCACTAGCCCCCCCAGCTCTGCCGGTGCCCCTCGCTCCCGACCCGCAGCCCCCTGCCAGCCCAACCCTGCCCCCCCCAGCGCTGCTGGTGCCCCTCGCTGCTGACCCGCAGCCCCCCGCTACCCCGCCCGGCAGCCTGCGTGACGGGCCGTGTCTCCGCAGGGCCATGGAACTGTCGCTGGCCCAGTGGGCGCTCGCCCTGCTCCTGCTGGCCGTGCCCCTCCTCTACGAGTGCAGCGCCTCCTTCAGGTACTTCTGCAAGATGGCCTTCTACAACGGCTGGATCCTGACGCTGGCCGTGCTGGTCATCCCGCTCTGCGCCCTGCGGGGCCGCAGCGTGGAGAACATGAAGTGAGTGCGGGGCCGGGGGGGCTGGGGAGTGTCCTGGGGCTGGGACCCGGAGGGGGGCCATCTCTCTGCTAGGGGCTGGGATGTAGCTTGGGACGGGTGCAATATAGCAGGGGGACGGGCTGTGTCAAGGTGCTGGGGGTCCCAGGGGATGGGATATTGCGGGGGGGGCAGGGGTCCCAGGGGGGTGGGGTATAGTGGAGGGAGGGGGCTGTGTTTCGGTGCCCGGGGGCTCAGGGGGTGGGATATAGCGGGGGGGGGCAGGGGTCCCAGGGGGGTGGGGTATAGTGGGGGGAGGGGGCTGTGTTTCGGTGCCCGGGGGCTCGGGGTGGGATATAGCGGGGGGGGCAGGGGTCCCAGGGGGGTGGGGTATAGTGGGGGGAGGGGGCTGTGTTTCGGTGCCCGGGGGCTCAGGGGGTGGGATATAGCGGGGGGGGCAGGGGTCCCAGGGGGGTGGGGTATAGTGGGGGGAGGGGGCTGTGTTTCGGTGCCCGGGGGCTCAGGGGGTGGGATATAGCGGGGGGGGGCAGGGGTCCCAGGGGGTGGGGTATAGTGGGGGGAGGGGGCTGTGTTTCGGTGCCTGGGGGCTCAGGGGGTGGGATATAGCGGGGAGGGGCAGGGGTCCCAGGGGGGTGGGGTATAGTGGGGGGAGGGGGCTGTGTTTCGGTGCCCGGGGGCTCAGGGGGTGGGATATAGCGGGGAGGGGCAGGGGTCCCAGGGGGGTGGGGTATAGTGGGGGGAGGGGGCTGTGTTTCAGTGCCTGGGGGCTCAGGGGGTGGGATATAGCGGGGGCAGGGCTGTAGCCGGCGGCGGGGGGGATGGGGCCCCGTCTCAGTGAAGCCCGAGGCTAGAATGTAGCCTTGGTGGGGGGGGGTTGTTCGGGGAACCCCCCCCAATACCCCCCTGTCTCTGTCCCCCCCCCAGGATCATCCGGTTCATGCTGCACCACGTGAAGTATCTGTACGGCATCCGCATCGAGGTGCGCGGGCTGGAGCATTTCAACCTGCCCGAGCCCTACGTCGTGGTGTCCAACCACCAGAGCTCCCTCGACCTGCTGGGTGCGCCGGGCCGGGGGGCTGGGGGGGGCCGGCGCTGGGCCCGGGGGGCCGGGGCGGGGGGCTGGGGCGGGCCTTGCGCTGGAGTGGGAGCACCCAGCTCCTGCAGTCCCTGCTGAGCCCAACAGAGGGCACAGTGGGAGGGGGCGGGGCCGGCTGGTGGGGGCGGGGCTCCCAGCCCATTAACCCCTCGCTCCCGCAGGGCTGGAGGAGGGGGTGGGCGGGGCCGGCTGGTGGTGGGAGGTTTCCCAGCCCATTAACCCCTCGCTCCCCGCAGGGCTGGAGGAGGGGGTGGGCGGGGCCGGCTGGTGGTGGGAGGTTTCCCAGCCCATTAACCCCTCGCTCCCCGCAGGGCTGGAGGAGGGGGTGGGCGGGGACGGCTGGTGGTGGGAGGTTTCCCAGCCCGTTAACCCCTCGCTCCCCGCAGGGCTGGAGGAGGGGGTGGGCGGGGACGGCTGGTGGTGGGAGGTTTCCCAGCCCGTTAACCCCTCGCTCCCCGCAGGGATGATGGAGGTGCTGCCCGACCGCTGCGTGCCCATAGCCAAGAAGGAGCTGATGTACATGGGCACCGTGGGGCTGGCCTGCTGGCTCGGCGGCATCATCTTCATCAACCGCAAGAAGACGGACGACGCCATCGGCGTCATGTCGGAGACGGCGCAGACCATGCTGCGCGACAACGTAGGGGGGGAGAACGGAGGGGTGCACAGCTGGGGGGGCCGCGTTGAGCCTATGTGGTTAGGGTGGGGACAGCTCCATGGGGGAGTCTGTGTGTCTGGGGTGAGGGTGTCTGGGGGGCTCTTTTGGGAGGTTCCATGGGGGTGTCTGTGCGGGGGTGGGAGGTATGGGGGACTCCATGGGGGGAAGTGGAGGGGGGCTGGAGGCATGTGCTGTGTGTGTCCCCGCTCTCACCCCACACTCTCTGGCAGGTCCGGGTCTGGGTGTTCCCCGAAGGAACCAGGAACCACAATGGCTCCATGCTGCCCTTCAAACGCGGGGCCTTCCACCTGGCTGTGCAGGCCCAGGTACGTTCCCCTGAGCACCCCCCCAGCCCTGTGTGGGCCCAGGTAAGTTCCCCCCCCAACCCGGGGCTCCCCCCGCTGTGCAGGCCCAGGTAGCACGGTTGATGGGAGGGGGGGTATTGGAGAGATTCTCAGCCCCATGTTGACTGGGCTGGGTGCAGTGAGTTACTTGGGGGTGACAGGGTTCCCGGGGTATCGCCTGGGACCGTGGAACTGCTGGGCCCCCTTCACGCTCCAGCTGGCTCTCACAGAGCTAGGCCAGTGAGCTGCAGCAAACCCTCCAGGTGCTGTGATCACTCAGCCCCATGGGGAGCCCCACACCTGGCGAGGTCGCATGAAGGCTCCCAGAGCCACCCCCTATTCGCACACAGAGAGAGGCCCCAGCCAGTCCCCCCCAGCCCCCAGCCTTGCACCCCAGAGCTGGGCCGGCCTGTCCTGGGCAGCAGCCTGGCCAGTGTGAGTTCATTACCCGCCCGCCCCCCCGGCTGTGGGGAGGACACGCCCCAGCCTTTGTACCGGAGCGGAGACCCCGAGCGCGCCGAGCAAACCCCCTGTTTTAGGGACAATAGAAACCAGGTTTATTCACGCCAGAGCCAGACGGGAGGCGATTAGCCGAAGGGCCGCGCTCGTTACCAAAGCGAACGCCCGGTGAGCGCACCGGCTACAGCTGACGGCTCCTCGCAGGCGGGCTTGGCTCACCCGTTCTCTCGCCCCACGGGACGTTTCTTCGTAGCACCCGGGCCTCTCCCTGCAGCCTGGGGCCAGTCTCCTCGGTCAGAGGCTTTGTCTGCCCAGCGGCCGCGTGGCCGGGGGAGGAGAAGGGCCAACGCATGAGGCCCCGTCCCCTCGTTTCTGCCCTCGGCCCCTGTGCCTACGACACTCGCCCAGACGTCCCGCTGGGCTTTGCTGAGTCCCGGGGCCGGTCGATCCCCCGGCCTGGCCTTGTGCACCCGGGTCGCAGAGCAGAGCAGCCCCGGCACATGGGGCTTGGGCAGCCCTCAGGGTCGAGGAGCGCCCGCCTGGGGGTGGGTCACCGCCGGTCCCAGTAGCCCCCCCACAGCAGCAGCTCACAGCTCCCTGCACCCCAACGCGGCCCACGTTGGGAGAGGCCAGCAGGTCTCAGCGGCTCACGGGTTTCACACGACACCTCACACGGGCGCTGGGAATGAGGGAGATGGGGCCCAGGGCGCTGCTTTGAGGCGCAGGGTGGGATTCTGAACCCACTCCTGCCCCCCACAGGTGCCCGTGATCCCCATTGTGATGTCCTCGTACCGCGATTTCTACAGCAAGAAGGAGAGAAGATTCACAACGGGTGAGTGACCCCAGGGGTCAGGGAGAGGGGTTGGTGGGGGGTATCGTAGGTGGGGGAAGGGGGCCTTGTGGTGGGGGAAGGGGGCTGTGCGGTGGGGGAAGGGAGCTGCGGGGAGCTGTAGGTGGGGGAAGGGGGCCGTGCGGTGGGGGGCTGTGGGTGGGGGAAGGGAGCTGTGGGGGAAGGGGGCCGTGTGGGGGGGAAGGGGGCTGTGGGGGCTGTAGGTGGGGGCAGTTCGGGCTCTCCCGCCCCCCTCACGCGCCCCCCTCCCCTGCAGGGCGCTGTCTGATCCAGGTGCTGGCGCCGATGCCCACGCGGGGGCTGGGCCCGGAGGCGGTGCCGGCGCTGACGGAGAGCGTGCGCCAGACCATGCTCGAGGCCTTCGACCGCCTGTCGGGGGAGCTGAGCCCCGGCCAGGACCCCCGCACCCCGCAGTGACCCCTGACCAGCCAGTTAGGGCGGAGCCTACGCTGAGTGGGCGGAGCCAGCACCGGCCACGCCCACTAGGCAGGGCAGCCATGGACCAGACCGACTAACCCAGCATTCCGACACCCCCATCCCAGCTTAGCCACTTGGTACCTCCCGCTCCCCCACCGTTAGCTACCCCCGCCCTGTCAACATGGACTGATCCACTCCAGCCTGAACCATGGACTGATCCACTCCAGTTTCTTAAGTGAGGGAGGAGGATTAAACAATGGACCGATCCACTCCAGCCTCCTGCTGGGAGGAGGAACAGAAACTGTGGACCAACCCATTCCTCCCTCCCACAGGGGGGAGCTGGGGAAAAAAAAGGACCTCATGGACTGTTCCACTCCAACCTCCCCCAGGAAGAAAGTAAGCTGCGGACCATTCCACTTCAACCTTTCGGGGGAGGAGAGAAAGAAAGGCAGGGACTGTTCCACTCCAACCTCCTGGTAGGGGGAGGGAAGGAAGCCAGACCATTCCACTCCAACCTCCTGTTGGGGAGGAAGCCGCGGATCAGTCCACGCCACCCTCCTATGGGGGGGGGGAAGGAAGCCACGGACTCTACCACTCCACCCTCCTGCTGTGGGGGAAGGAAGCCACGGACCATTCCACTCCACCCTCCTGCTGCAGGGGAGGAAGCCGTGGAAGAGACGTTCGTTCTTCCCCCACATGCCCTCTGTCCCCCAGCTGGGGGTGCACCGTGGAAAGGAGACAGTGCCAGGGACACGATGGACGGTGCCATGTGGAGGGGGGGAGTGGACACAGGAGAAACAAATCCCCCCCCTCCCAGATTCACTCATCAGTGGAAGAATCTTATCTGGGGAGGGACGGATGTTTATTCCCGCCCCCCAAATCTGGATGGATCCCGCCCAGGAAGGGGGCATCACGTCCCCCTGTTGATGCCCCCAGAGGTGGTGATGCTGCAGGATGGATGGGGGTGGGGAGGTGGCATAACCCCCCCAGGGGAAATGCGGAGGGATGGCCCTGGAGTCCCCCCTAGCTGGGGGGAGGGATTTTCTCCATGGATGGGGGGATCAGAGGAAGGAAGGGGGGTGGAGGGCAGGGGATCAGGATCTGGGGCCTGGCTGGGGTGATGGGGGGCTGATGGGGGAGGGAAGAAGGGGTAATGGGGGGCTGGCGGGGGAAGGGAAGGAGGGGTAATGGGGGGCTGGCTGGGGTGATGGGGGGCTGGCAGGGGAGGGAAGGAGGGGTAATGAGGGGCTGGCTGCAGTGATGGGGGACTGGTGGGAGGGAGCGGGGGGTGATGAGCTGGTGGGGGGCAGAGAAGGGGTAATGGGGGGCTCGCCGGGAACCCTGGCTTATGATGGGGGGTTTTCAGTTGTGCAGGGGCTCCATGGTTCAAATTTGGGTGGGGATGTTGGCTTCTGATTGGCCCCTAGGAGCAGGGGGGCCATGGTATGTATTTATTAACTGTTTCTTTGTCTGTAATTTGGGGGGGGGGGCAAGATCCTGCCAATTATTCCCCCCACCCCGGCTGCTCCTTGGGGGACCTGGCGTGAGGGGACACCGAGCCCCCTAGGGATCTCCCCAGGGCACCCTCTCTCATTACTGGGGGGGGTCGGGTCCCTGCACCCGTGACCGTTCTGCTTTTAATAAACACCATAGAACGTGGCCACCCCGCGGCGCCTCCCCCTGGTCACTGCAGGTGGGGTAGGGTTGGAGCCTGGCCTGGGAGCTCCTCCCCCGGTCAGTGGGGGCAGGGCCTGGGCTGGGAGCTCCTCTCCCTGGTCACGGTGGGTGGCATGGGGGCAGGGCCTGGGCTGGGAGGTCTGCCCCTGCTCAGTGTGGGCGGGGCCTGGACTGGGAGCTCCTCCCCCTGGTAATGGGCCCCAAGGCCCTGCTCTGTTTCCAGGTCGCTGGGTGTGACCCCTTAGTGGGCTGAGCCCACGGTGCCCACAACTGCCCATCTGTGGGGCTCGCTGCAGCGACTGGGCCATGCCCCTGGACCCCTCCCCAAACTGGGGTCCTGTCACCCTGCTGCCTTCCCCCCTCACTCCCCAGCCGGGGCCCTGCATTGCCTCCGGGGCTGGGGGGTCCCTTGGCTTTCCAGCCGCCCTGGGGGACAGTCCTAGCCTGGCCTATAATGCCCCCAGACAGCGCCAGGGCCCATGCGTCCCCCCTCACTTGCCCCCAGAGCAGATTAAACCTTTGCAGTGGTGGGTACCAAGGAGGGAAACTGAGGCACCCTTAGTAATTCCCACCCCTTTGTCACAACTCTGCATGCCCATCCCAGGCCACTATGGGGCAGTCATCCACCTGAGAGGGGTGGGGCCTTGGCCATCTGACTGCTCCCCTCTGGGGCACACCCCTAGGGAAAGGGGGCGTGGCCCCTGAGTTTTGTTCCAGCCCCTGTCTCTGAGGTCACTGCCTGATGTCACATGTAGGAGACGGTGACATCACAAAGATGAAGCGCTGTCATGGGAGCAAGGGGGCTGATGATGTCAGAGAGGGTGGAGCACTGAGGTCATGCAGAGTTATGATGTCATCACCCTGGGGGGCAGGGACTGCTGCCATTACACACAGACTGGTGATGTCACAGGCAGGGGATGATGTCACGCCATGGTTGGGCCTGCCAGGGGAAAGTCTGATGAGGTCACGGGTGGTTTGGGGGCATGGCCTCTGGAGAGGGCTGTGACATCACTTAGGGATGATGATGTCACACACAGAGTGATACCGTCACACGCCCTGTGAGGCTGGCAGGGACAGCAGGCTGTGATGTCATGCAGCAAAGGATGATGTCATAGTTCTGGGGTGACATCCTGGCCCTGGATCATGGAGGGGGTGGGGCTAATGGCACATGGGCCAAATTCAACAACCCAGAGCCCCCCACCCATGAACCATGGTGGGGCCTGCACAGAGCCCCACTGCCATGGTGAGGGGTCTCAGGGGCATCTGTGGGGCTGGGCTGGCAGGGGGCTGCGGGTCGGGAGTGAGGGGCAGCGGCAAGGCTGGGGGATGGGGGGGTGCAGTGAGGGGCAGCCCCGTCTGCGGAAGGGCTGGGCGCCGCATTCACACCCCGACTCATTTCCTCTGCCCCCCGCCCCCCCTTCCCACTGCTTCTCGGCACCGGGCCCCTGGCACCGGGCCGGGCCGGAAAACGTGAGAACAATGAGGGGAGGAAAGACACCCGCCAGGCCCTGAGAGCAGGGAGAGTTGGCAAGAGAACCCAGGAGTCCTGGCTCCCAGCCCCCCCTGCTGTAACCCACCAGCCCCCGCTCCCCTCCCAGAGCTGGGGAGAGAACCCAGGAGTCCTGGCTCCCAGGCTCCCCCCTCCCCCCGCCTTTGCACCAAATAAAGGGCGCTGGGACTGGAGACGGGAATCCAATTAACTGTTTAATTCATCTGCACTAATTAGCATCTTCCCGGCATAAATTAGAGGCATTAACAAGGGTTGAAAGCGCCGGGGGGGGACACCCCCCCCATGCCCTGCCCGCCCCCGACAGTTTTCTGCCGGGCGGGGGAGGCGTCACCGGTTCACTTCGTATCCGAACCCGTTTCTGCCGTCCTGGCACGAGCCTGGGGGGCAGAGAAAGGGTTAAACTGGGGGACCCCCCCCCCGAACCCCTCCCGCCAAAGCTCCAGGACCGGAAGTTCCCCTCCCTCGCCAGGGCCGGGTCCCCAGAGCTTGTGAGTGAAGGGGGCGGGGTGGGGGTCCGGGGTCACTCCCGGGCAGGGGGGATTGGGGGGGGCGGGGTCACTCCCAGGCCGTGGGGGGCAGGGGGATTTGGGGGGCCCGGGGGGGAAGGGGTCACTCCCAGGCTGGGGGGGGCAGGGGGATTTGGGGGCCCGGGGGGGTCACTCACAGGCCCCCAGTCTCTCCTCCAGCAGCAGCAGCTGGTCGCTGAGCGAGTCCAGCCGGTCCAGGTGCCGGAGGCGGCTCCAGAGCTCGGCGGCCTCGTCGGGGCCCAGCTCGGCCAGGGGGGGCGGCAGCAGCCGGCGGAGGGTCCCCAGGGCCCGCTCCACGCGCTGGGGGGGGCAGCGTCCGTGGGGGGGTGAGCCCCAAACTCCCAGTGGATCCCCCTGGGCCCCCCAAACTCCCCCCAGCGCCCCCCGCCCCCAAACTCCCCGACACCCCCTGGGTCCCCCAACACCCGCTGAACCTCCCACATCTGAGCCCCGAAACTCCCCCAGCGCCCGCCGTGTCCCCCGACACCCCCTGGGTCCCCCAACACCCCCTGAACCTCCCACATCTGAGCCCCGAAACTCCCCCAGCGCCCCCCGTGTCCCCCGACACCCCCTGGGTCCCCCGACACCCCCTGAAGCTCCCACATCTGAGCCCCGAAACTGCCTCCGGCCCCTCCTCTCTCCCACCCAGCTCCCCCATATCACGCCCCTATATCCCCTCGCCCCGCCCTCCAAGCCGGTAACCCCGCCCCCAGCCCCCTAAGCTCCGCCCATCCCCTCCCCCCCTCACCTCTTCCAGTTTCTCCATCTGCTGCTGCAGCTCCAGCACCTGCCTGGTCAGCCGCTCCGGGGCGGGGGGGTCCCGCACTGGGGGGGGGGGGAGAGAGGCACTGAAAGAGAACAAACAACGCCCTGCCCCCGAGAACCCAGGCGTCCGGCCCCCCGGCTCCAACGCACCAGCCCCCACTCCCCTCCCCGAGCTGGGAGAGAACCCAGGAGTCCTGGCTCCCAACCCCCCCCCCTTCCAACGCACCAGCCCCCATTCCCCTCCCAGAGCTGGGGGAGAACCCAGGAGTCCTGGCTCCCAACCCCCCCCCCCCCTTCCAACACACCAGCCCCCATTCCCCTCCCAGAGCTGGGGGAGAACCCAGGAGTCCGGGCTCCCAGCCCCCCCCGTTCCAACGCACCAGCCCCCACTCCCCTCCCCGAGCTGGGGGAGAACCCAGGAGTCCGGGCTCCCAGCCCCCCAGTGATGCCCCACGTACCTGGGGCGGTGGGCAGCGGGGCAGCGTGGGCGGTGGGCAGCGGGTGGCAGCCGGTCCCGTCGGGCCCCGGGGCCCAGCCGGGCTCACACTGGCACCGGTAGCTGCCCGGGGTGTTGAGGCAGCGCTGGGAGCAGAGCGGGACGGGCGAGCGGCATTCGTCCACGTCTGGAGAGGAGAGACCCTCACAGTGGGGCAGGACGCCTGGGTTCTCTGGGAGGGGAGTGGGGGCTGGTGGGTTAGAGCAGGGGAGTCGGGGGCCCGGACGCCTGGGTTCTCTCCCCAGCTCTGGGAGGGGAGTGGGGGCTGGTGGTTGGAGCGGGGGGGCCCAGGGGCCCGGACGCCTGGGTTCTACTCACCCACGTGGCAGTATCGCCCCCCCCAGCCGGGGCGGCACTGACAGTGGTCGGGGCTGGCGCAGACGCCCCCGTTCTGGCAGGGCTTGTGGCACACGGCTGTGGAGGGAGAAGGGCGTCAAAGGGTTAACAGGGCGGGGGTGGGGGTCCCCCCCCCAGCTACCCCCGCCAGACTCACCCTCCTCGCAGGTGTTGGCCCCCACGTGTCTCTTCTTCCAGCCCTGGCAGCAGATGGCTCTGGTCTGCAGCACGTCCCTGGTCACCTGACGCAGGGCCACACTGTACGTGGTCCTGTGGGTAGGGATGGGACCCAGGAGTCCTGGCTCCCAGCTTCCTAGGCCCCCACTCCCCCTCAGAGCTGGGAGAGAACCCAGGAGTCCTGGCTCCCACCCCCCTAGGCCCCCACTCCCCTCCCAGAGCTGGGAGAGAATCCAGAAGTCCCGGCTCCCAGCCCCCAGCTCTACCCACTAGCCCCCACTCCCCTCCCGAGCTGGGTAGAACCCAGGAGTCCTGCGGGGGGGCGGGTACCTGTAGGTGCTGCAGATGCGTCCCCCGGGGCACAGGGTCAGGTAGGGCTGGTGCAGCGGCCGGGCGAAGGTCTCGTTGTAAACCAGGGGGACCCGCAGGGTGTGACGGGCACAGACACCCCGGCTGGGGGGAGAGATGGTGAGAGAGCGGCCCCCCACATCTCCCCCCATATTCTCCCAGCCCCCAGAGCTCCCTGTCTGCTCAGAGCCCCCCAGCTCCCCTGCGTCCTCAGACCCCACCCCAGGGCCCCCTCCCACTCCAAGGAGACCCCCTCCATCCTTCCCATCCCCTATCCCAGGGCCCCACACCCCCTGGATCCCACATCCCCGCCCTAGAGCTCCCCCTCTCACCTCTCTGGCTTGGCTCCCTGCCCCCCGGCCCCCAGGATCCCCCCCCACAGCACGGCCACCAGGGTGGGCAGCACCCCTGACATGTCGGGGGGGCTCCGGCCTCGGCGCTCTGAGAAGGGGGGCCCCGATTCCAATGGGGCTCCTTGCAGGAGAGAGAGGAGACAATTATTGAACCCAGGCATCCGGGACACCCGCCTCCCCCAATGGGGCCCAGTACAGAACCCAGGAGTCCGGGGCTCATTTCCTGTTCAGACCCCCTGTGGGAGGGGGCAGCTCTACTGAACCTTGGGGAGCCCACCCTCCTCCCAGAGCCAGGGAGAGAACCCAGGAGTCCTGGCTCCCAGCCCCTCCTGCTCTAACCCACCAGACCCTACCACCCTCCCAGGGCCAGGGAGAGAACCCAGGAGTCCTGGGTGTGGGAGTTTGTTAGGGAAAGTAGGGAAGTGCACTGGAGATAGGGACACCCCATAGACCCCCCAGCCCCACACCCCATAGACCCCCTCAGCCCCCCATGTGCTCTCACCTTTTCTGCTGGTCCCAGGACCCAGCCCTGCTCCTTCCTCCTGGCCTCTGAGCCAGCCTGAACCCGGAGCCTTCCTGTGGCTGGGGGGCTGGAATCCCCTCCTCCCGCGTCAGCAAGGGAATCCCCCCCACAGAGCCAGAGCCCCTCCCCCCAGCACCAGGAAACCCCCCACCCCCTCTCCTTGGAGCCAGCAGGGTGGGATCCTGCCCCCCCCTTGCCCCTTGGCATTTCGGCCTCCGCGACTGATTCACGCAGCCGGCCCCCCCTCCCCTGGCGCCCGGACGAGAAAGGCCCCATTGTGCCCCCCCGAATCCGCCCCGGGGCCCTGACGGAGCCGCTTTGTTCCCTGCACCCACAGGGGTGTTGGGGGGCCAGCCGCTGACATCATCAGGGCCAAGCTGGGGGGGGCCCAGACAGCCCCCCCCCGGCCGGGGACACACAATGGGCTTGTTTAGAGCTGAATCGTGGGCGAGATTTTCCGTCCGCAACAAGCGATTCCTGCCTTTGTCCCATTGTGCCAGTCTGGCCGGTGCCCCTCACTCCCGACCCGCAGCCCCCGTCCCGGCCGGCGCCCCTCACTCCCGACCCGCAGCCCCCGTCCCGGCCAGCGCCCCTCACTCCCGACCCGCAGCCCCCGGCCTGGCCGGCGCCCCTCACTCCCGACCCGCAGCCCCCGGCCTGGCCGGTGCCCCTCACTCCCGACTCTCAGCCCCCAGCCCTGCCGGTGCCCCTCACTCCCGACCCGCAGCCCCTGGCCCGGCCGGCGCCCCTCACTCCCAACCCGCAGCCCCCGTCCCGGCCGGCGCCCCTCACTCCCGACCCGCAGCCCCCGTCCCAACCGGCGCCCCTCACTCCCGACCCGCAGCCCCCGTCCCGGCCGGTGCCCCTCACTCCCGACCCGCAGCCCCCGTCCCGGCCGGTGCCCCTCGCTCCCAACCCGCAGCCCCCGGCCTGGCCGGCGCCCCTCACTCCTGACCCTCAGCCCCCAGCCCTGCCGGTGCCCCTCACTCCCGACCCGCAGCCCCCGGCCCGGCCGGCGCCCCTCACTCCCAACCCGCAGCCCCCGTCCCGGCCGGCGCCCCTCACTCCCGACCCGCAGCCCCCGGCCCGGCCGGCGCCCCTCACTCCCGACCCGCAGCCCCCGTCCCGGCCGGTGCCCCTCACTCCCAACCCGCAGCCCCCGTCCCGGCCGGTGCCCCTCGCTCCCAACCCGCAGCCCCCGGCCCGGCCGGCGCCCCTCACTCCTGACCCTCAGCCCCCAGCCCTGCCGGCGCCCCTCACTCCCGACCCACAGCCCCCGGCCCGGCTGGTGCCCCTCACTCCTGACCTGCAGCCCCCTGCTATTGTAGTTTGCCAGATCTTTCAATGACCTCAGATTCCCCTCATCCCCCACCTCAAATCTCCCCCCACCCAGCCCCTCGAGCTCCCATCTCCCCTCCCCCACACTCCTGTTACTAGCCACCCTCCCCCAGCACCGCAGAGACCCCCCAGGCCAGGGTGCTCGGCTCCTGCCCCCTTCGATTGTCTGGGGGAGACCCTGGGGGTCCCTGGAGGGGGCACAAGACCTGGGGCACTGGGGCAGCCCTGATTGCCCCAGGAGAGCCCCCTCCTGCCCCCGCCCCACAGCACAGCCCCCAGGGCTGCCCTGGGGCAGATCTCTGGGGTGAGCAGGGGTCACTCTGTGATTTCCCAGCAGTCACGTGGTTTCCTTTCCTGGCACCTGGGAGCAGGCGAGACCCAGCCAAGACCTCAGGGTCAGTGACCAGCTGGAGTGGGGGGTGGGGGGCACACGCTGCTCTCCTGACACGCCAGGACCCTGCCAGTCCCGGCCCAAAGGCTGATCCCAGGCACGGGCCCCATCGGGGAACCCCCAGACCTAGAGGGGGAGGGGACCTTCGGGGCCGGGCTCCTGTCCACCCTCTCCATCCTCTCCCTCTGTCTGTCTGTCTAGCCATGCCCCCCCCACCACCCCCAGTTACTGGAAGCCAGGCCAGGGCCTTGCCGAGTTAATAATTACCCCAGGAGATAAACAGCAGCGACCCCCGATCTCCCCAGGGCCAGCCCGGACCCCCAGGGACAGACGGGGGCAGAGACGCACCTAGAGCAACATGCGGCTGCTGCTCTGGCTGGTCTGCGTGGGGGCCCTGGTCTGCACCAGCCACCAAGCCCCCCGGTATGGGCCGGGAGAGCAGGGGCTGCGGGCCGGGAGTGAGGGGCACCGGCAGGGTTGGGGGGGCGCTGGGCTAGCAGGGGGCTGCGGGTTGGGAGTGAGGGGCACCGGCAGGGCATGGGGGGCAGGGCTGGGCTGGCAGGGGGCTGCAGGTCGGGAGTGAGGGGCACCGGCAGGGCATGGGGGGCAGGGCTGGGCTGGCAGGGGGCTGCAGGTCGGGAGTGAGGGGTACCGGCAGAGCTGGGGGGGGCAGAGCTGGGCGGGCAGGGGGCTGCGGGTCAGGAGTGAGGGGCACTGGCAGGGCTGGGGGGGCCCAGGGCTCGGCTGGCAGGGGGCTGCGGGTCAGGAGTGAGGGGCACCGGCAGGGCTGGGGGGGCAGGGCTGGGCTGGCAGGGGGCTGCGGGTCAGGAGTGAGGGGCACCGGCAGGGCTGGGGGGGGCTGGGCTGGCAGGGGGCTGTGGGTCGGGAGTGAGGGGCACCGGCAGAGCTGGGGGGGGCAGAGCTGGGCGGGCAGGGGGCTGCGGTTCAGGAGTGAGGGGCACCGGCAGGGCTGGGGGGGCAGGGCTGGGCTGGCAGGGGGCTGCGGGTTGGGAGTGAGGGGCACCGGCAGGGCTGGGGGGGGCTGGGCTGGCAGGGGGCTGTGGGTCGGGAGTGAGGGGCACCGGCAGGGCTGGCGGGGGCTGGGCTGGCAGGGGGCTGCGGGTCAGGAGTGAGGGGCACCGGCAGGGCTGGGGGGGCAGGGCTGGGCCGGCAGGGGGCTGCGGGTCGGGAGTGAGGGGCACTGGCAGGGCTGGGGGGGCCCAGGGCTGGGCTGGCAGGGGGCTGCGGGTCAGGAGTGAGGGGCACCGGCAGGGCTGGGGGGGCAGGGCTGGGCTGGCAGGGGGCTGCGGGTCAGGAGTGAGGGGCACCGGCAGGGCTGGGGGGGGCTGGGCTGGCAGGGGGCTGTGGGTCGGGAGTGAGGGGCACCGGCAGAGCTGGGGGGGGCAGAGCTGGGCGGGCAGGGGGCTGCGGGTCAGGAGTGAGGGGCACCGGCAGGGCTGGGGGGGCAGGGCTGGGCTGGCAGGGGGCTGCGGGTTGGGAGTGAGGGGCACCGGCAGGGCTGGCGGGGGCTGGGCTGGCAGGGGGCTGCGGGTCGGGAGTGAGGGGCACCGGCCGATCTCTCTCTCCTTCCAGGCTGCTGATGGCGGCCCCCCGCCTGGTGCCAGTGGGCGTGGAGCTGGGGGTCCTGCTCCAGGCCGAGGGGGCGTCCAGGCAGCTCGACGGGACCCTCTACTTCCAGAACGAGGTGGACACACGGCAGAAATGCTCCGTCGAGAAGGTCTTCAGCCTGCGCCCCGAGAACGGCCACATGCAGCTCCTCAGCCTGCAGGTAGGGGGAGCCTGAGCCCCGCCCCCTGGGGAGAGCCCCGCCCCCTGGGGAGAGCCCCGCCCCTTCACTGCCCCGGGAGAGCCCCGCCCCCTGGGGAGAGCCCCGCCCCCTGGGGAGAGCCCCACCCCTTCACTGCCCCCTGGGGAGAGCCCCGCCCCCTAGGGAGAGCCCCGCCCCTTCACTGCCCTGGGGAGAGCCCCGCCCCCTGGGGAGAGCCCCGCCCCTTCACTGCCCCTTGGGAAGAGCCCCGCCCCCTGGGGAGAGCCCCGCCCCTTCTCGGCCCCTGGGAAAGCCCCCCGTGCTGACCCCCGTCCCGCAGGTGACCCTGGACCTGGCGACTCGCTGTGGCCTGGCCGCGCTGCGCCGGGATCGCTACGTCCAGCTGGTCGCGCGGAGCCCCCAGCTGCCCCCCCCGGGCACCCAGAGCCTGAGACTGGCCTGGACCAGCCGGCGCGGGCAGCTCCTCATCCAGACCGACAAGCCGGTCTACACGCCCCGGCAGAAGGGTGAGAGCCGCGCCCCACGGCCCCCGTGCCTCAGGGCCCCATGCCCCACAGCCACCTGCCCCCCATTGCCCCCCACGCCCCACAGCCACCTGCCCCCCAGGGCCTCCTGTGCCCCACGGCCCCCATGCTCCACAGCTCCCAGCCCCCCATGTCCTCCGTGCCCCATAGCCACCTGCCCTCCGTGGACCCCTGCGCCTCATGGCTCCTGCGCCCCACAGCCCCCGTGCCCCACAGCCCCTGTGCCCCATGGTCCCCACGCCCCACAGCCACCTGCCCCCCATTGCCCCCCACGCCCCACAGCCCCCATGCCCCACAGCCCCCTGCCCCCCATTGCCCCCCACACCCCACAGCTGCTGCCCCCCAGGGCCTCCTTTGCCCCACGGCCCCCGTGCCCCACAGCCCCTGTGCCCCATGGTCCCCACGACCCACAGCCACCTGCCCCCCATTGCCCCCTACTCCCCACAGCTCCTGCCCCCCATGTCCCCCAGCTCCTCATGCCCCACAGCCATCAGCCCCCCATGGCCCCCCACACCCCCGGTGCCCCACAGCCACCGGTCCCCTATGGCCGCCTGCATCCCACAGCTGCTGCACCCCACGGACACTGGTCCCCCATGGACCCCCTTACCCCACAGTCCCTGCCCCCCACATCCCTCTGCACCCCCCTTCCCCCCAGCCCTGCCCCCGTTCACTGGCTGTCTCGTTCCCCCGCCCAGTTCACTTCCGAGTCTTCGCCCTGAACCACAAGCTGCGCCCCACGGCCGAGTCCATCACCATCACGGTCCTGGTGAGAGCCAGGGGCAGAGACGAGGGCTGTTGGGGGGATCGGAGCCCGTGGCTGGGAGGGGGAGGGGCAGGATCGTGCCCATGGGAGGGTTGGGGGGATGGGAGCCTGGGCTGGGAGGGGGAGGGGCAGGATCGGGCCCATGAGGGGTTGGGGGGATGGGAGCCCGTGGCTGGGAGGGGGAGGGGCAGGATCGGGCCCATGGGAAGGTTGGGGGGATGGGAGCCCATGGCTGGGAGGGGGAGGGGCAGGATCGGGCCCATGAGGGGTTGGGGCCCCTTGGAGGGGGCTGCAGGGGCTGCTGGTAGGAGGGGATCGGGCCCCCGCTAACCCCGCCCCCCACCCATCTGCCCCCCAGAACAGCCAGGGGCTGCAGGTGCGGAAGGTCGAGCGGTTCCCGCAGAACTGGGTCATCACGGACCATCTCTTGATCCCCGACATCTCTGAGTGAGTGGGGGGGCACCCCACTGCTGGGGGCGGGGTGGCCAGGACACCCCTACGGCCGGGGAGCTGGGGGGTGACAGAGGCAACCCATTGCCCTGGGAGGGCACCAGGGGTGGCAGGGGCAGAGAAGCCCCCTAGAGCTGGCTTGTGCCTGGTCCAGACTGGGGGACCCCCTGCTGGGGGGGTGCCCCCCAGGAGTGGGGCTGGGGTGTCAGGGGGACTCCCTGCGAACCTGTCGGCCTGGATCTGCCTGTCTGGGGGCGGGACCCCGACATCCTTGTCCAGCATCTGCGGGTGGGTTGTGGTGGGAGCTGGGGGGCAATGGGGGGGCCCCGACCACTCTCACCGCCTCGCCCCTCCCAGGCCCGGGACCTGGCACATCACGGCACGATTCTCCAACGCCCTCGACTCCAACACCAGCACCGAGTTCGAGGTGAAGAAATACGGTGAGTCCCGGACGCCTGGGTTCTCTCTCGGCTTGAGGGGGGGAGTGGGAGCCAGGACTCCTGGATTCTGTCCCAGGTCAGGGAGCGGGGGGCTGGGAGCCAGGACTCCTGGGTTCCCTCTTGGCTCAGGGAGGGGCAGGGGCTGGAAGCCAGGAATGCTGGGTTCTCTCCTGGCTCCGGGGGTGGAGTCCGGAGGGGGGGCTGGGAGCCAGGACTCCTGGGTCCCAAGTGTGTTTTCTCCCCCCAGTGCTCCCCAATTTCGAGGTGAAGATCATCCCCGAACGGACCCACATGCTGGTGACGGGAGAGGGGGGCCCCGATTTGCGCATTGACCTGCAGGTCAGGTAGGGGCAGTTCCCCCGACCCCCCAACTAGCTTCCTCAACCCCCTTCCCCTCTGGCCGGGCTCAGGCAGCCGGGGGGGGGCATTTCTGGGGTGCTCTGTGTACCAGCTTTCCCCTGGCTCCCCAGAACAACCCCTCAGTTACTGGGCTGGGCCCCAGACTCCCCATTGCGCTGGGACAGGCCTCAGGGTGTAGCTCCCCAGCGAATCCAGACCCCGGCATAGACGCCTCCCATGGAGCCGTGCCCCTGCCCCCCATGCTGACCCCCCTGGGCTCTGTCCCCCGGTGTCAGGGTATGGGGTGACCCCCCTGTCTCCCCAGGTTCGTCTATGGGAAGGGGGTGAACGGCGTCGCCTACCTGAGGTTTGGGGTGAGCAACGAGGACGGGGAGAAAACCTTCCTCAGGGGCCTGGAGCAACAGGTCACGGTGAGACCCCCATCTCCCCACGGGACCCCCCCATCTCCCCACGGGATCCCCATCCCTCTGGGACCCCCTCCCCCCACAGGGCCCCTGCTCCCTCTGGGACTCCCCTCCCCCCCATGGGACCTCCCATCCCTCTGGGATCTCCCTCCCCCCATGGGACCCTCCCATCTGCCCATGGGACCCCCATCCCTCTGGGATTCTCCCTCCTTTCATGGGACCCCCATCCCTCTGGGACCCTCTTCCCCCCATGGGACCCCCATCCACCTACAGGACCCCCATTCCTCTGGGACCCCCCTCCCCCCTTGGGACCCTCTCCCCTGGGACCCTCCAGCGGGTCCCCCTCCCTCCCAGCCTCTTGTGAGCTCCCCGCAGTGAGTCCCCCTGGATGGGACCCCTGGGGGAGCTTCACCCCCCCAAAGAGTGCCCCCCCCCACGCCGGCAGTAGCCACCCCCAGGTGGGCTATTTGCCATTGGGAACCCGGCACTGGACACAGCTTGCGAGCAAGGGGAGCTGGGACCGGCAGCAAAGTCCAGCTTGGGGGGACCCAGAGGCCGCCCCACCTTCCCCATGGGGGCTCAGCAAAACTAGCACGTGGCCTGGAAGCCTCAGAGTTCGATCCATAGGCCGGTCCCTGCCCCCCGGCCTGCCTGGCTGTGTCGGGGTGTACCCGCCCTCTCGCCATGGGTCAGGTGACCAGCTGATGGGCCCTAGGCAGGCCGGGCAGAGCGGAGGCCAGCTGGTCGGGGGTGTCCCCCGGAGGCAGAGCACAGACAGGAGAGACCAGGGGTGGGCCAACTGCGGCCGGCGGGATGGCCCCCCGTGGTGCTGCGGGCCCCACACCGCTCCCGGAAGCGGCCGGCGCCACGTCCCTGCGGCCCCGGGGGAACGGGGGGGCAGAGGGCTCCACACGCTGCCCTCGCCTGTAGGCACCGCCCCCCGCAGCTCCCATTGGCCGGGAACGGGGAACCGTGGCCAATGGGAGCTTCGGGGGAGGTACCCACAGGCCAGGGCAGCGCACGGAGCCGTCTGCCCCCCACCTCCTCCAGGGGCCGCAGGGACGTGGTGCCGGAGTGGCTGGCAGGGAGCCTGTCCTGGCCCTGGTGTGCACCGCTGGCACTCCGGAGCCGCACCCCAACCCCCTCCTGCACCCCAACCCCCTGCCCTGAGCCCCCTGCCGCACCCCTCTGGCACCCTGCGCTCCAACCCCTGCCCCAGCCCTCCATGCATGGCCCTGCATGCAATTCCCCCACCCAGATGTGGCCCTCGGGCCAAAAAGTTTGCCCACCCCAGTATACAGCCAACACTTATAACCTGAAATACAAAAATGATACCTGCATCCAGACAGCATAATCTGAACCAGCCAACCATCACCTCCTCATAGACGCCTTATTTGACCCTCTTTGTACAAGATTTGGTGCCACTATATGACCTTGGTTGCAACAATGGTCTATACAGTCCCAGGTCATGTCAATAACATCACAGTCACAGCTCCCCCTGCCCCCCTTCCTCCCCCCCCCCGTGGGGTCCCGCTCAGCTGGGTCTGGGTTTATGTGGGGGCTGGGTATTGTCTAATCCTCTCCCTTCCCCGACCCCCCACGGCAGGTGAATGAGGGGGCGGCAAACATGATCCTAAAGCGCAGCCTTCTGGCACAGAAGTTGGGACGCCCCCTGCAGGACCTGGCAGGGACCAACCTCTACATTGCGGTGACCTTCATAGAGACTGCCAGTGAGTGTGGGGGCCAGGGGCTGGCCCCTCTAGGGGGCGTCGGCTCCCATCCGGCCCCAGGGCAGGGACTGGCTGGCTCAGGGGGGCAGGGAATGGGGCCCGGGGCCTGTCTACTCCAGGGGGTGTTGGCTCCCATCCGGTCCCAGGTACTCCTGGGGGAATTCTGCACCAAAAGATATAAATTCTGCAACAAAAAATTAAAAAATTCTGCACACCATATTTTAAATTTCTGCATAAATCTGCATATTGTATTTGTCAAAATAACACAATATAATCACGCCAGTTATAATTATTTTTGATCATTTATTTCAAATTACCTGTCAGCAAGTGTGTCTGTAATAATACAGAGAACAAAAAAGATTCACGAAATGTTTTTTGACAAACAGATTCCTTAGTAGGCAAATTAATCCAGGACTCAGAGTAATAATTCATTTACATGACAATACAGAACCAGATTTCCCGCCCCCCTCAGAAGCAAAGGCTGGGGGGGAGTTGGGGTAATGGAGGAGCTGAGGGAGAGCTGTCCACATGTGTTCCTCCACCCGCTCTCAGACACCCACTCCCCCATCCCCATGTGTCCCTGCGTCTCTGTGCCCCCACTCAGCCACCCCGTCCTTATGTAGCTCTGTACCCCTCCCGCATCACCATGTGGCCCTGCACCTCCCTCCCCGTGTGGCCCAGTGCCTCCGCTCCCATTCATCCCCTGCTCCAGTCTGTCCTCCCCGACTAGCCCTTATGAGCCCGTCTGACTCCCCCCAGCACTCCGCACTGTCTGTCTCCCCATAGCCCCTGTCTCCTGACCTGACCCACTGCGAAGAAGGCATGCTCGTTCTCTTCCCTCACTGGCTGGGAGCTGCTGCTTTGTTCTAGCACCGCAGCACCCTCTGGTGGGCCAAAGGCGGAACCGCAGCAACATTTGGCAAAAAATTAAAATATGCATGGCTCATTAATAATGCACACATGCAGTAGTGCAGAATTCCCCCAGGAGTACCCAGGGTGGGAACTGGCTGGCTCAGGGGGTGGGGAATGGGGCACGGGGCCTGTCCCCTCTAGGGGACGCTGGCTGTGATCCTGCAGGGCGGGGGCAGGGCCTGTACCCACTGTTCACGCTTGCGTCCCCCCCCGCAGGCGGGGAGCTGGAGGAGCAGGAGCTGAGCACCGTCAAGTTCGTGTTGTCTCCCTACAGCGTGGACCTGTCGCAAACCAAACGGCACTTCATCCCTGGGGCGCCCTTCCTTGTGCTGGTGTGGGGAGCTGCCGCTGGCCGCCTGGGGCTGGGGGTGGAGGCTCACGGGCGGGGAAACTGGGGGGTGTATAGCTGGGGGTCAGGGGTGGGGGGAGTGGGATTGGGGGATCAGAGGTGGGGCACCGGGGGTGCATAGCTGTGGATCAGGGGTGGAGGAATTGGGAGCTGGGAGAATCGGGGTGGGGGTCGTGGGGCTGGGGGATCAGGGGTAGGGGGCATGGAGCTGGGGGGATGGGGGGCTCTGCATACACACTCTCCCATCGCCCCCCAGGCCTGCATCACCTTGGCCGATGGCTCCCCGGCCCCCCACACCCCCGTGCGGGTCTCAGCCCAGGTGTCGGGGGGCCCGTCTCACCCCGAGAGACGGGTGGTGGCAGACGAGAGAGGGGTGGTGATGTTCCCCCTCAACCTGGACCCCAGAGCCAGCGCCCTCACCCTGAAGGTACGGCCCCCGGGAGAGCGGGGATGGATGGGGATGGGATGGTGGGGGATGGGACGGGGGATGGGGGACAGTAGGATGGGGTGGGGGAGGGGGGATGGAGGCTGGCTGGGGGCTGGCAGGAGGGGGAGTGGGGGAGGGGAGACGGGCAGGGCAGAGCTGGGGGGGCAGGCGCTAGCCCCCCTGAGCCATGCCCCCCCCCGCAGGTGGTGGCGGGGGAGAAGGACCCGGCCAAGGGGTCTCTCCGGGTCACGGCGGTTTGGTCCCCCAGTGGGAGCTACCTGCTGCTGGAGAACCAGCGCTCGGGCGCCGTGGGGCCTGGCCAGTCGCTCGCCGTGGGGCTCAAGGACCTGGGGTCCAGTGACTTCTCCCACTTCTACTACATGGTGAGTGAGCGCGGCCGGCCGGGAGAGCGCCCCCCGGTGTGCTCCCCAGTGCCCTCCAGTGCCTCCTACTGCCCCCTATTGCCCCCCGGCCGGGAGAGCGCCCCCCAGTGTCCTCCCCAGTGCCCTCCAGCGCCTCCCAGTGCCCCCTACTGCTCCCCGGCCGGGAGAGCGCCCCCTAATGTCCTCCCCAGTGCCCCCTTCTGGGGGAGTCCCCCTCAGTGCTCCCCAGTGCCCCCTACTGCCCCCCGGCTGGGAGAGCGCCCCCTAATGTCATCCCCAGTGCCCTTCAGCACCCCCTAGTGCCCCCCAGTTTCCCCTACTGCCCCCGGCCAGGAGAGCGCCCCCCAGTGCCCCCTACTGCCCCCTGGCTGGGAGAGCCCCCGCTGCCCCCCGCCCCGCTCCCTGCAGCACAGGGCCCCGAGCGCCGCCCTGGGACCAGCTGTGGGTCTCCCCGGGCAGGTGCTGCATAGGGGCTCCATCGTGGCGGCGCAGGCCGTGCCCCGGACGTCCTACACCGTGATCTCCGTCCCCGTCACCCCCGAGCTGGTCCCAGCCTTCCGGCTCGTGGCCTTTTACCGGCGCGGGGACGAGGTGGTGGCCAACTCGCTGTGGGTGGACGTGGTGGACCGCTGCAAGGGGAAGGTAAAGCCGGGGGGGGGAGTGGGTGAAGGGGGGAGCGGCGTGGGGAGCGGGGAGGCAGGTGGTATGGGGCAGTGAGTGGAGTGGGGGGGTTGAGGCAGGGTATGTTGTGGGGCAACGTGTGGGGTAGGGTTTGGTGCAGGAGTTCTGTGGAGTGCAATGGGGTTTGTGGGTTGGGTAAGGTGGGGCACGGAGCAGGGTGGGGTGTGTGGGGTGGGATGTGGGTCCCCCCTGACCCGTGCCCCCCCAGCTGGAGCTGCAGCTGGAGTCGGGCAGCTGGGAGCTGCGCCCCCACGAGATGCTCAAGTTCACGGTGGTCACCGACTCCCGCGCCTCCGTCTCCCTGGTGGCCGTCGACTCGGCCGTCTACATCGTCAACCGCCGGCACCGCCTCACGCCCGCCAAGGTACAGCTGAGCCCCCCCGCCCTGACCCCTGACCTCCCTGTGGAGCCGAGCCACCACCAGATCGGCCATCGCCCCCTAAAGTCACCCCCCAGCCTGGGGCTTGGCCTACGACCCCCAGCCTGGAGTTGGGACCTTCCATGGCCAACCCATGGAGAGCCAATCTCCAGGCCATTAGCCTCCTTGGGCTTGACCCACGACCTCTCTGCCTTGACCTACAACCTTTGAACGGTCAACCCATTAGGCGTGGATGGTCATCGGCTCTTGGGTTTGACCTCTGACCTCCCAACTGGCCCTATGCCCATGACTGGCCAATCACGCCCTCCTCCATTCAAAGGGCCCTTGGCCCTGGCCTCACCCCCAGGACTTGGGTTTGACCCACAACCCCGCTGGTGACCTGTGACCCCGAACGGTCAATGGCCAGAGAATGGGGCCATGACGGGCGTGGCCAAGGGCGATGGACACCGGCCACGGGTTCCTCCTGGGCCCTGGTGGGACAATGAATCTCCCCTTCTGTCCCCCGCCCCCCATCTCCCGGCTTCTGTCCCCCGCCCCCCAGGTGTTCGCGGCCATGGACAGCTACGACCTGGGCTGCTCGCCGGGCAGTGGGGCCAACGCCCTGGGGGTCTTCGGAGACGCCGGCCTGGCCCTAAGCGTGGGGGATCTGCAGAGCTCGCTGCGGAGTGGTGAGACGGGGGACAGGAGGGAGGACCCGGGGAGGGGTGGGGGAGAGGGGGCTGATGGGCGGGGGTCACTTGGGGGCCAGGAGGGGGCTCAGGGGCTGTGACCCGCCCCAGTCTTACCCCCCCCCCACGGTCTTTGGACCTCCAGGGCGTGGCTGCGGCCAGGACGCCCCCCGCAGGAAGCGCTCGCTGGACTTCCAGGTGCAGGCCCAGAAGAAGGGTGAGTTTGGGGGGTGGGGGGGGGCTCTGTCCGAGGGGGAGGGGGCAGGATCTACCCACCCCTGCACCCACCCAGCCCCCCATCCCTCCACCTACCCCTGCACCCACCCAACCCCTGCACCCACCCTGTGTCATGGATCCACCAGGTCGGTGCTGGGCCGTCCCGGCCGTGGGGCTGCCCCTTGGAGGACCCCTTTGCTGTTCCAGCCTCCCAAGGGTGCCCCTCTTCGCCCAGGGCTGGCTGTCTGTCCCCACCGCCTCCGAGACAGACCCTGTGGGCTCCAGCCCCCTGCTCCCCACGGCAGGCTCCCGCTCTGCCCCATGGCCAGCCTGGGACCCCGGGCAAGGACCGTGGTGCCCGGCCTCCCCCCGCGCCCGTCTGACGCGCTGCCCCCCGCGCCCTGTCTGCCCCCAGCCTCGCAGTACCAGGCCGACCCGGTGGCTCTGCGGTGCTGCCGGGACGGGATGACGCGGGTGCCGATGCGCCGGACATGCGAGCAGCGAGCGACGCGGATCCAGGGCGCCGAGGCCCCCCGCTGCCGGCCCCCCTTCCTCGACTGCTGCCAATTCGCTACCCAGCTGCGCCGCAAGGCCCGGAACTGGGGCTCCGGCGGGCTGGCCCGGGGTGAGCCCCGACACCGGGTCCTGCCCTGGGCTTGGGCGGGGGCTGGGAGCCAGGACTCCTGGGTTCTCTCCCCGGCTCTGGGAGGGGAGCGGGAGCTGGTGGGTTAGAGAAGGGGGGGCTGGGAGCCAGGACCCCTGGGTTCTCTCCCGGGCTCTGGGAGGGGAGCGGGAGCTGGTGGGTTAGAGCAGGGGGGGCTGGGAGCCAGGACTCCTGGGTTCTCTCCCGGGCTCTGGGAGGGAAGTGGGGACTGGTGGGTTAGAGCAGGGGGGGCTGGGAGCCAGGACTCCTGGGTTCTCTCCCAGGCTCTGGGAGGGGCGTGGGGGCAGGTGGTTGGAGCAGGGGGTGGGAGCCTGGGTCTGGGGTCCCCCCCGTCCCTGACCCCGCCCCGCTGTGCCCCGTGCAGTGAACCCCGACGTGGAAGAGGACGATTTCTTCGATGAAGATTCTGTGCAGACCCGGAGCGTCTTCCCCGAGAGCTGGCTGTGGAAAACCATCACCGTGGACAGGAGCAGCCGGTCAGGGACCCCGGGGAGCCCCTCCCCCCCGTCTCCTGCAGTGCCCCTCCCCCCCACTTCTCCTGGGATACCCCTCCCCCCACCCCAGGGCTCCCCGTCTTCCCGGGCATCCTCCCATATCCCTCCAAGCACCTCCCCTGGGGCCACCCTCCCTACCCAGCCCCCAGCCTCCACGTGCAGCCCGCCCCCACCCCACTGACCCCCCCCCGCCCATCTCCCACAGGCAAACCCACCTGGTGCCGGATTCAATCACCACCTGGGAGATCCAGGCTGTCAGCATGTCGCCGACCACCGGTGAGTCCGTCCCCCCGTCCGCCCGCCCCCCGTCCGTCTGCCCCCCGGCCCCCCGGCTCACCCAGCTCCTCCCCCGCCCCAGGGATCTGCGTGTCCGACCCGCTCAGCGTCCGCGTCTTCCAGGATTTCCACGTCTCGCTCCGGCTGCCCTACGCGGTGAAGCGTTTCGAGCAGCTGGAGCTGCGCCCGGTGCTGTACAACTACCGGGATCGGCCCGTCAACGTGAGGGGCCCCCGCTCGGCCGCGCCCCCTCATCGCCTGCCCCCAGCCCTGCCGGTGCCCCTCACTCCCGACCCGCAGCCCCCTGCCGGGCCTGGCCCTGCCCCCCTGCCCTGCCGGTGCCCCTCACTCCCGACCCGCAGCCCCTGCCAGCCCTGGCCCTGCCCCCCCCAGCCCTGCCGGTGCCCCTCACTCCCGACCCGCAGCCCCTGCCAGCCCAGCCCTGCCCCCCCCAGCCCTGCCGGTGCCCCTCACTACCGACCCGCAGCCCCCTGCCGGGCCTGGCCCTGCCCCCCTGCCCCGCCGGTGCCCCTCACTCCCGACCCACAGCCCCTGCCAGCCCAGCCCTGCCCCCCCCAGCCCTGCCGGTGCCCCTCACTCCCAACCCGCAGCCCCCTGCCCCCTAGTGCCCCTTAGCCCTAACCCACAGCCCCCTGCCCCAGCCCTGCTGGTGCCCCCCAGCCCCGTGCCCCTCTCTCCGGCCCCCCAGGCCCGTGCGGGGGTCTCAGTCTCTCTCTCCCCAGGTCTCGGTGCACATGGAGCGCTCCGAGGGCATCTGCTCCCCGGCGACGGGGGACCGGGTGCGGCGACAGGCCCTGCAGGTCCCGGCCAAGGGGGCGCTGGCCGTGCCCTTTGCCGTGGTGCCCATGGGCGCCGCCGACATCCCCGTCACCGTCACGGCGCAGGGCAGCTGGGGGCTCGGGGACAGCGTCACCCGGAGCCTGCGGGTGGAGGTGAGAGGGGGTCCGAGCCCCACGGAACAGCCGCCTGCCCCGCCCCCCCGCCTGCCCCTCCCCCGCCTGCTCCGCTGCCCCGGCCCCTCCCCGCCTGCCCCCCTTGTCCACTCCTGCCCCTCCCCCGCCTGCTCCTGCCCCCTCCCCTGCCTGATCCTGCCCCCTCTGCCCCTCCCCTGCCTACTCCTCCCATCCCCAACCTGTTCTGCCCCTCCCCCACCGTCCCCTCCCCTCCCCCACCTGCCCCTCCCCTGCCACCTCTGCCCCCCCTGGGGTATCAGTTCTGACCCCCCATCTTGCCCCCCAGAGAGAAGGTGCTGCCCACCTGGAGGAGATGAGCTACTCGCTGTATCCTGAAGGTGGGCGACCCCCAGGGGGTGGGGGGCAGGGGGAGTCTCTGAGGGGCTCCATAGGGTGCCAATGGAGGGGCTCTCTGTGGGGGGGCTGCCCCTGGGGTGGGGTTTGGGGGCTGCCCGGATCCTGTCTGACCCCCCGTCCCCACACAGAGAGGCGCAGCCGGGTGCTGGAGGTCCCGGGGGAGCTGCCCCCCGACGCCATCCCCGGCCAGGACTCCAAGATGAGCGTCCGCGTCACGGGTGAGAGACCCCCCCGCTGCCCCTCCCCCACCTTTCCCATGCCCCCGCTGCCCCTCCCCCATCACCCCCCCCGCCGCCCAGGCCCTGGGCCCCCCCTCGAGACCCAAAACCGGAGACTGACTCACTCCCAGCTGCCCAGCCCCCCCCCCCCCCCGGCCTTTGTCCCCATCCCGGGCCAGCCGGCCCCCTGGGCTGCTCCTTGCCCGGGGGTCAGGCGACCGCCTCGGCCGGTCCCTAGGGGTCGCTGCGACCCGGTGACGCCGCGGCCTCCGGTGGGAGCCAGCCGAGAGTCAACGGAGGCCAAACCGCGCCGCGTCGGCTCCAACCGGCCCCACAGAGGGGACGTGGGTCTCACCCCACTGGGCAACCAGACGTCAGCCAAGCCATCCCCTCGGACACCCCGGTTCCCAGGTGTCCCCACCGGCAGCGCTGCCTGGGGGGACGACTGGCTGTGGAAACCAGCTCCCCAGTGAAGGGAAAGGGTCCCTCGATCCCAAAGGCCCGAGCCCCAGACCCAGGTCAACGAACAGATCAGCTCTTACCCCCAAATCTCGCGGCTGCCGACCCTTCAGCCTCGCAAATCGACGAGAGAAGATCGGAAAAGAGACGCGAGCTGGAGTCGGTCACATGGAGTCCATGACCTCCAGCAACGGCCAAGTCCGAGGTTCAGGCATGGGGCAGGGACGGACGAAGCTGCAGGGTCAAATCCCGGCTCTGGAGAACATCCCCAGGTCCTTCAGCCCTTGGGTCAGCGCTTCCGCGTGTAGCCAAGTCCCTCCGAGGCCAGGCGCAGGACTGGAGACCAAGCGGAGGGTCTCCGGGGCCCTTGAGAGTGTCTTGTCACGTGGCCTCTGCTTCCTTTGTCCCCAACACCAGCTGCCCGGCACCTGGCTTGGAGGCCCCAGCGTCCGGCCCTTAGGCCTCTCCCCGCCTGCCGGGCTGAGTCCCCCGGCGTGTCCGCCGTCCCGCAGTGGGTCAGGTGTGTCGCTCATGGTCCGTCATGGGCCACCAGCAGGCTGGGCAGAGCTGACCCCCACTTGTCTGGGGGGGTCCCCCAGGAGCAGAGCACCCGTGTGAACTGCAGACAGGCCAGAGCCAACACCGGCATCTTTAAATACAAAGTGACACCTGCACCCAGACGGCATAATCCCGACCAGCCACCCTCACCCCCCCGAGACACCGCATCCGACCCCCTTTGCACGAGAGCTGGGGCCACGACGGGAGCTTGGTTGCACCAATGTTCTACACGGTCCCAGTTCAAGTCAATAGCGTGACAGCCACCGACTCGGCACCTGAGTAACTCAGAGGGGAAACAGGCAAATACACAGTGTTCAGAGAAAACGTTGAGAACATCACCACTTTGTCACTGCCCTGATGCCCCTCCCCCATTCCCCTGGATGCCCCCTCCCCATAGACCCACCCCACCACATTCCCCCTCCCCATAGACCCACCCCAACACCACCTCTCCCCGGCCCTGGTGCAGTGTCTGTGGGTCGCTGGGGCTCTATCTCGCTCTCCCCGGCGCGGGGTCTGAGGGTCGATGACGCTGTCTTGCTCTCCCCGGCGCGGTGTCTGTGGGTCGCTGGGGCTCTATCTCATTCTCCCTGGTGTGGGGTCTGTGGGTCTGTGGGGCTCTATCTCGCTCTCCCCGGCGCGGTGTCTGAGGGTCGCTGATGCTGTCTCGCTCTCCCCCCGCCGTGGGGCAGCTGACGTGCCCGTGGACACGCTGGACAACTCGCTCTCGCCCACCGGGCTGGTGGGGCTGCTGCGGGTGCCGCGGGGCTGCGCGGAGCAGACGATGATCTACATGGCGCCCGGGCTCTATGCCATGCGGTACCTGGACGAGACGGAGCAGTGGGCCCAGCTCAAACCCGAGCGCAAGCAGGAGGGGCTGGACAACCTGCGCGTGGGTGAGCGACCTGGGCACCAGGCGGGCGAGGGCGGAGGCGAGGGGGCTGGGTACTGGGGTGGGCGCGGTCGGGGGGGCCTGGGCACCAGGGGCAGGTGAGGGTGAGGGCTGAGGGGCTGGGCTGGGGGGCTATACACAAGCCCCAGCTGAGGGCATGGGGCACCGGACCCCAGCTTGCATGCTGGTCCCCTGGCAACATGGGTGCCCCGCGGCCGGCCCCAGCCCTTGCACACACGTGGGCGGCCCCCTGCACAGGCCCCCCCCCATGCCCAGCGCACAGACCTGCGGACGCTTTTCCCTCCCTCCCCCGCACTCCCCAGGCACGAGCCCAGCACGGAGCGCGTGGGGGGCTGTGGGCACGAAGGGTGGGGGTCGAACCCGCCAACGTGACCCCCTGTCGCATCCCCTCCCCTGCCAGGCTACGAGCGGATCCTGACCTTCCGCAAGACAGACGGGTCCTACGGCGCCTGGCTGCACCGGCCCAGCAGCAGCTGGTGAGCCGGGGCTGGGGGGTCCTGGGGAGGGTCGGGGGGTGGGGGGTCCATGCCCGGGATCTCTGTGAGGGGGATGTGGGGGGGGCGTCAAGAGCTGGGGGTTCTGTGGGGGGATCCGATCCCTGGGGAAAGGCCAGGAGACATCGAGGGGGGGATCCTCTCCCAGGGGTCTGTGAGTCAGCCCCCCCTGACCCCGGCCCCCCAGGCTGACGGCGTTCGTGGTGAAGGTCCTGGTGCTCAGCCGGCAGTACCAGGCCGTGGACAATGCCGGGATCCGAGAGTCGGTCACGTGGCTGCTGGGAAACCAACAGACCGACGGCTCCTTCCGCGACCCGCAGCCCGTCATCCATCGGGACATGCAGGTGACGTTGCACGTGCCCCCCGACGCCCTCGCACGCTCACTGCTGCCTGCACACTGCCCTCACACAGTTGCCTTGCACAAACACATTTGCACGTTCGCACACATCACTGCCTCACACTCACATTCACACCCTGGGCCTTGCACACCTGATCCCCAATTTTGCATGCTCACTTTCATCTGCACCATCCTCCTCACACCCTGCTGCCTTGCACACTTGCATAGTCGCTCCACACCACATGCTCACACTTGTTACATGCTCACCTACCTATGTTGCACAACTGCCTTCACACACTCACTGAGATGTGCACATTCACCCATGCTACTGCATGCACTATGCCCCTTGCACACGAGCCGGTGTATTGCACAACTGCCCTCGCAGACTTGCCACTGAGTCACACCGGTGCCCCAGTGCGCAGGGGCCTGTCATGTTGCCCTGGGACGGGGCTGCCCGTGGGAGCCAGCTGAGGTCACTCAATCCGGGCGAACTGCAAACAGCCCGGGGCAGGCGACCCCCCAGCGCTGGCGGATATTCCGCTGCCGAGATTTACCCAGCCAGGCCAAAGCAGCCTCTGTCCCACCTCCCTGGGTGCCCAGACGTCCAAACAACGCAGTGCCCTTACAGTGCCCGGCCTCCGCCCGCCGTCCAGACACGCACGTCAGGTGTGATGATGGTTACTGAAAATCTTATCTCGTCACCGAACGGAAAAGGTCCTTCCCACCGCAAAGGATCAGCCACACACCCAGGTCCAATGAGAACTCAGATCTTACCCAGAACACCTGCTTCTCGCCAATTCTTAACTAAGCTAAAATTTATTAAAAAAGGAAAGAGAGGCAGTGTTGGGTAAAAGATGGACATCCAGACAGACCCGAGCTCAGTTCCTGAGGTCAGATACCGAGCAGAGCTGAGCTTGTAGTGGCCAAAGTCCTTTTAGAAACGGTCCACAGGGTACAGTCCAATGTCCGTGTTGGCGGTGACTCGTCAGTGACTGGGGGTCTCCATCCTTGTGGCTCAGGGTTTCCCCCTCGTGAACCCCAAAGCAGATCAGCGATGAAGGAGGATCATGTCCCGGGGTCTTTATACATTTCCTGCAGCCTTCTGGCCTGAGAAAACAACAGGCTCAAGTCTCCTCCTCCCAAACATCCCGGCCATTAGCCCGGGGTAATTTATCCCTGAAACCGTTCAGAGCCAGGTCGCCCCAACCTCCCCAGAGCCAATCGCCCTAGTTCCCTCCAGTGTCTCCCCAAATACGAATCCCCCTTTTTTTGATCTTTGGATCAAAGCCACGGCCAGAGACGAGCCTCGTTTGCTGACGTCACAAGCCCCAGCTCGCAGCCCCTCCTCCCTCCCAAGGGGGCTGCTTGTCGCACCCGGGTCCGGCCCCATCTCTTCCGAAGCCGTCTCTGCCGTCCGGGCCTGGGGCTGCTCGGTCGGGGAGTTCAGGAACCCGTCCTGGTCCTGCCCCCGCCAATGAGAGGCGATCGTACGCTCAGAACGTCGCACACTCCCTGTCATGTTGCAATCCCACCCATGCACACTCGCCGACCTGGTGTGCAACGTCCAGAGTGCTCTCGTGGCACACACGGGCTAGACCCTGGGCTCGGGGCCCTGCTGGAGTCATACCAACACACAGCCCACGATTTGCACAAGTATTTGCACTCCCATTTGCACGCTAACCCAGCAGGCCGCACACTCACCGCGGCACCCCAGGCTCTGCCTTCCTCAGACTCGCGCTCACACCCTGAGCTCTGCCGGCTCACCCACAAAGCCTTGCCCCACGGCCGCTTGGGACTCGCACGCTCCGCTCTGCGCGCTCCCCTCCGACCGTGCACGCCTAGACGTGCCCCTCGGCTCCCCCCGCCCCTTGGGACTCGCACGCTCTGCCTGAGTGCTCCCCTCCGACCGTGCACGCCCAGACGTGCCCCTTGGCTCCCCCCGCCGCGCAGTGCGCATGGGCTCAGATTTGCACACTCACACTTTGTGCCCACGCTGCCTGCACACACTCCAAGCCCGTCGCCCCCTCACGCCGTGCACGTGCGGATTTGTACGCATGCCCTGGGCCCCAAAGGGCACCCCCCTCCCAGTCCCCAGGGCCCAGGGTGGTGGGGGGAGAGGGGATGTCACTAAGACCCCAGGCCATATACCTGTGGAACTCACCGCTACCAACATCCACTGGTGCCCGCAGGGCGTCCCTCGCACGTGCACCTCGCACGCTCATCCCCGTTCTCTCACCCCCAGGGTGGCGTCGGGGGGCACCAGGGGGGCGTCTCGCTCACGGCGTTCGTGGTGGTGGCCCTGAAGCAGGCGCTGGGGTTGTACGAGGGGCAAGAAGCCGACCCGGAGCTGAAGGCAGAGAAGGAGGAGCAGCGGGAACGCGTGGTACGGGGGAGGCTGGGGGGGAGACGGGGAGCACGTGGGTGGAGATGGGGGGCAGGCTGGGGGGTTACGAGGGAGATGGGGAAGTGGGGGGGACTCAGGGGGCTGGGGGGGTCTGTCTGATTGTTGATCTTCCCCCGCCCCCGCAGAAAAGCAGCCTGTCCCGGGCCACGCGGTACCTGTCGGCTGGGCCGCACCAGGGGCTGGCCCCCTACCCGGCCGCCATCACGGCCTACGCCCTGTCCCTGGCCTCCGACGACGAGGCGGCCATCGGGGCTGCGGACAGCCGGCTCCGGGCGCTCGCCCTGCAGGACACGGGTGGGTCCTGCTGGCTGCAGCCTCTGCCCCCCCAGCCCCCCGCTGCAGCCACTGCCCCCCCAGTTCCCCGCTGCAGCCTCTGCCCCCCCAGCCCCCCCGCTGCAGCCTCTGCCCCCTCCTGACCTCCAAACTGGAAGAAGCCCCTTTACTCTGCCCTTGGGGGGATCTGAGTGAGCCCCATAGAAACCCTTCCTCTGCGCCTCCAGAATGTGTCACAGCGACACCATCCCCCCCAGCAGCGGCGGGCGGTACTGCAGCCCCCCCCGGCTCCCCCCAGCGGCGGCGGGCGGTACTGCAGCCCCCCCCGGCTCCCCCCAGCGGCGGCGGGCGGTACTGCAGCCCCCCCTCGGCTCCCCCCAGCGGCGGCGGGCGGTACTGCAGCCCCCAAGGATGGTGAATTCAAGCTGGGTCTCTCCCCCCCCCCCCAGAGGGGACCACGATGTTCTGGGCAGTGGAGCAGGGTGCGGCCACCACCGCTTCGGCCACCTCAGTGGAGGCCACGGCCTACGGGCTGCTGCATTTCGTGCTGCGCAACGACCTCTCGAGTGCCAAGAAGGTCGCCCGGTGGCTGATGGAGCAGAGGAACTATGGTGGCGGCTTCAAATCCACACAGGTCCCGGCCAGGACTCCTGGGTTCTCTCCCAGCTCTGGGAGGGGAGTGGGGTCTGGTGGGTTAGAGCGGGGGGTGGGTGGGTCTGGGAGCCAGGACGCCTGGGTTCTCTCCTTGGCTCTGGGAGGGGAGTGGGGTCTGGTGGGTTAGAGCAGGGGGTGAGTGGGTCTGGGAGCCAGGACGCCTGGGTTCTCTCCCCAGCTCTGGGAGGGGAGTGGGGTCTGGTGGGTTAAAGCAGGGGGTGGGTGGGTCTGGGAGCCAGGACGCCTGGGTTCTCTCCCCAGCTCTGGGAGGGGAGTGGGGGCTGGTGGGTTAGAGCAGGGGGGCTGGGAGCCAGGACTCCTGGGTCCCATGGCCGGCTGTTTGCAGGACACGGTGGTGGCACTGGATGCCCTCTCCCAGTACTGGATCAACACCTACACCCCGGAAGGGAACACGCTGGATTTAACTTTCTCCAGCCCAGGCAAATCGGGCACCAAGAAAGTCACCCTGGACCCATCCCAGAACCACATCCAGGAAGAACTGCAGGTGAATGAACCCAGATGCCCCCCGTCCCGAGCCAGCCAGTCCCTGCGCTGGGGCCGGATGGGAGCTGGCACCCCCTTGAGGGGACAGGCCCCGAGCCCCATTCCCCACCCCCCTGAGCCAGCCAGTCCCCGCCCCATTCCATGTCCCCCAATTTCTCCCAGCCCATGGGCTGAGAGGTGGTTTAACAACCCCCCAGTGTTGCCCCTGGTTTTACCATTTGATTTGACCCCCCCCGCCACTTCTTCCCCCCAGTTCTCCTTGGGCGACAGCCTCCAAGTGAAGGTGGAAGGGAAAGGAAAGGGGACCCTGACTGTGAGTAACACAGGCCTGGGGGCGGGGTCAGGATGCCTGGGTTCTCTACCTGGCTCAGGGAGGGGAGTGGGGTCTGGTGGATTAGAGCAGGGGGACTGGGAGCCAGGACTCCTGGGTTCTCTCCCCGGCTCTGAGAGGGGAGTGGGGGCGGGTGGTTAGAGTGGGTTGGGGGAGGGGCTGGAAGCCCGGACTCCTGGGTTCTCTCCCCGGCTCTGGGAGGGGAGTGGGGGCGGGTGGTTAGAGCGGGTTGGGGGAGGGGCTGGAAGCCCGGACTCCTGGGTTCTCTCCCTGGCTCTGAGAGGGGAGTGGGGGCGGGTGGTTAGAGGGGGTTGGGGGAGGGGATGGAAGCCCGGACTCCTGGGTTCTCCTGGCCGGCTGCCTGCCTTTGCCCAGGTGCTGAAGCTGTACAATGTGCTGGAGCTGCACAATGGCTCCTGCCAGAGCCTGGGGCTGGAGGTGACGGTCAGCGGGGACGTGCGCTTCGAGGGTGAGTCCCCGCCGGCGCGGGACGGGTTCACGGGGCGCCCGAGGCTCCGCCCCCCCCAGCCAGGGCCCGCTCGTTAGGCCTTCTCATTTCCCCTTTGGCGTGGAGGGGCGGAGCTTCCAGCGCGGCAGCGAGGCCCCGCCTCCTCCGTGGCCACGCGTGTTAAAGGGCCGGCCCCCCAGTTCCTGGGCTGATGCTGCGGTTTGCGCCCCGCAGTGGACGAGGAGGATGACTATGACTACGACTATGAGGGGGAGGCCCCCGCGGCCGAGGCCCCGCTTCACCCCATCCACTGGTTCGACGCCCGGCGCCGGCGCCGCAGGGAGGCAGCCGACCCCAGCAGGCGCGACAAGGACGTGGCCTATTCCGTCTGCATCTGGTGAGTCGGGACGCCAGGGCCGCGCCACTTCTGCTGGGGGGCGGGACTTCCTGTTGTCCCTGTGCTATGAGGGGCGGGACTTCCTGTCTTAGCCTTAGTCTAACAGGGGTGGGACTTCCTGTTGTCCACGTGCTGTGGGGGGGTGGGACTTCCTGTCTTAGCCTTATTCTAACAGGGGTGGGACTTCCTGTTGTCCATGTGCTGGGGGGCAGGGCTTTCTGTCATACCTTAACTCTTATGGGGGCGGGACTGATGTATCCATGTCGGGGCGGGACTTTCTGCCTTAACCTCCTTTCCGTTTGGGGCGGGACTTCCTGGTGTCCCCCCCATGCTTACGGTGTCCCCCTCCCCGCAGGAGGCAGCCGGGCTCCCGTCTCTCCGGCATGGCTATTGCCGACATCACCCTGCTGAGCGGCTTCCAGCCCCACATGGACGACCTCGACAAGGTCGGGGCCCCCGATCCCCCCACTCCCCCGTCCATCCCCCCACCTTGCCCCCCTCCCTCCTCTCGCCTGCCTGATGCCACCTTCAGACACTCATGTGCCATCGCCCCCCCGTAGGGGGCACCCTGCCCTCTCCCTAGAGGGGGCCGTGTCTCAGTTGGGGTGGGGGAGAGAGGGCTGTGAGTGGCTGTGTGGGGGGAGGGGCCGTAGGTGGCTGTGTCTGGGGGGGATGGGCTGGGTGTCTGTGTGGGGGCAGAGCTGGGGGATGTCTGGGGGGCCGTGTCAGGCATTTTGTAACCCCCTCATCCCCCCGCAGCTGAAGGACCTGGCCGATCGTTACATCAGCCACTACGAAGTCCAGGGCCAGAGACTCCTGCTCTACTTTGAGACGGTGAGAGGGGGCAGGGAGGGGTATGGGGGGTTGGGGAGCTGAGTGGTGATGGGGACAGGAGGGAGGGGCCCCCCGGGGTGCTGCGGTTGCACTGGGGGGAGTTGGGGGGCTGAGCGGTGATGGGGGACAGGAGGGAGACCCCCCGGGGTGCTGCGGTTGCAGTGGGGGAGTTGGGGGGCTGAGCGGTGATGGGGGACAGGAGGAAGGGGCCCTCTGGGGTGCTGCGGTTGCAGTGGGGGAGTTGGGGGGCTGAGCGGTGATGGGGGACAGGAGGGAGGGGCCCCCTGGGGTGCTGCGGTTGCAGTGGGGGGGTCTCTCCCGTGTCTGACCCCCGTCCCGCTCCCCAGGTCCCCCAGGAGAGGGACTGTGTGGGGTTCCGGGCAGCCCAGACGGTGCCCGTGGGCCTGCTCCAGCCGGCCAGCGCCAGCCTCTACGACTTCTACGAGCCAGGTGGGGAGGTGGGGGGGCAGGGGGAGGAGTGGGGGGGCAGGATGGGGGGGTAGTGTGGGGGGCAGGGGGTGGGGGGCAGGAGGGGTCACATGGGATACATGGGAGTGGGGTGGGGAAGGGGGCACATGGGGGGCAGTGGGGTTCCAGCCGCCCCCACTGGCCCCTCACCCCCGACCTCTCCCCCCAGCCCACCAGTGCAGCATCTTCTACACGGCCCCGGCCCGGAGCAGGTTCGTCTCTGCCCTGTGCTCCAAAGAGGTCTGCCAGTGCGCCGAAGGTGAGACCCCGCCCGCCCGCCCCCCGGGAGAGAACCCAGGCGTCCGGGCTCCCAGCCCCCTGCTCTACCCACCGGACCCCACTCCCCTCCACGAGCCGGCAGAGAACCCAGGAGTCCTGGCTCCCAGCCCCCCCTGCTCTACCCACTGGACACCCCTCCCCTCCCCGAGCCGGGAGAGAACCCAGGAGTCTGGGCTCCCAGTCCCCCCCCCACTCTAACCCACCAGCCCCCCCTCCCCTCCCCGAGCTGGGAGGGAACCCAGGCGTCCTGACCCATCTCCCCCGCAGGCGCCTGCCCGCAGCTGAAGCGGACCTGAAGGACGAGGTGACGGAGGCCAGTCGGACGGAGTTCGCCTGCTATAGCCCCCGGGTGCAGTATGGTACGGCCCCCCCGGCCCCGCCCCACGGCCCCCCATAGCCCCACAGACCTCCCACAGCCCCACCCCATGGCCCGCCCCAACTTCGCACCCCACAGCCCTGCCCCACGGCCCCCCACAGCCCATAGCCCTGCCCCACCGGCCCCAGGCTGCAGCCGGCAGGGAAGATGCGGGTTAGTTCGTCGTAGAAACTCCTCTGTTTACGCCGAGTGCAGGGAGCGGCAGCGGTGTGGGGTCAGCCCCACAGACCTGGCTCGACCCCCAAGTCCCCAGCGGCCCTCCCTTCCCCCCACCTCGGGCTCAGCCCGGCCTCCTTCCCCGGCCTTTGGCCAAGCTCCCGGGAAAGTCTGGGGTTGACTGCCCCCAGCCCATAGGAAAGCCCCGTCCCCCACCCTGTGAAACATGCAGCATGTGGGGAAACTGAGGCACACACCATGTTTGTGCAAAATACAATGAAAAATTCCCACTTGGTCTCAGCTCCCCCTCACCCCACAGACCCTGACCCACAGCCCCCCACAACCCTCCGAGCAGCCCCAGGGCGCAATACGGGATGGGGGAGGGGCTGTGTGACCCCTCCCCGCGCTGACCCCCCACCCCTTCCCCCAGCGTACGAGGTTCGGGTCCAGCGGCTGGAGGAGCTGAGCGGCTTCCGGTCCTACGAGGCCGAGATCCTGGAGCCCCTGCAGTTCAGTGAGTGTGGGGGGGGGATGAGCTGTGGGGAGGGGGAGTGAGTTGGGGGAGAGGGGATTGTGGGGGGAGGGGGAGTGAGCTGGAGGAGGGGGGATGAGCTGGGGGGAGGCGTTGGGGTGCCCAGGGAAGAAGGGAGCAGGGCGACCCCCCATCTAACCTCCCCCCCCCCCAGCGGGAGACGTGAGGCTGCAGGCTGGGCAGAGCCGCTTGTTCCTGGTCCGGGGCTCGTGCCGGATCCGCCTGGGGCCGGGCAGACGCTACCTCCTGATGGGGCAGGACGGGGACACCCGGGACCCCCAGGGCCGGTGAGTGCGGGGGCGGGGGGCGGGAGCGGGGGGACGTATCGGAGGCAGAGGGGGCGGGAGGGCGGGGGGCAGAGAGGGCTCCATGGGGGGCAGTGCGGGGGGGCAGAGAGGGGTGGGGGTTGCCCAGGCCCCCGCTGAGCCCTCTGCCCCCCCAGCCCCCGGTACCTGCTGGACGCGGCCGCCTGGATCGAGGAGCTGCCCGACCCGAAGCAGTGTCAGGCCACGGCCAACCGGAACCGCTGCGCCCAGCTGCGGGCCTTCGCCGAGGGGTACGGGCAGCACGGCTGCAAGGTCTGAGCCCCCCGCCCCGCCCGCCTGGGACCGCCTGGATCCGCCCCGCCCGCCTGGAACCCCCCCGCCCACCTGGAACTGCCCCCGGAACTGCCCCCAACCCGGATCGGAGCCGCCCCACGCCTGGAACGACCCCTGGATTAGACCCGTGCCCCCAACCTGCCTGGAACTGCCCCCAACCCGATCGGAACAGCCCCCCCCCGCCCAGATTGGAGCTGCCAACCTCCTCCCCCAGCCTGGCTCGGGTCAGAACCGCTGGCCCAGCCGGACCGGGACCCCCCATTCCTGGAGCTGATTGGAATAAAACGTTTCCCCCTGACTGCCGTGTCGGCTCCATTGAGGGGTGACCCCAGTACCCCCTGCCCTGCCCCCCCATCACTGCCAGTACCCCCTGTTCCCCCCACCCCTGCCCCCTGGAGCCCTCTGTTCCCCCCACCTGCTGTTTCCTCAGCCCCCCCTGCTCCTTCCTTTGCCCCCCAATTGACTCCCATTCCGTGTCTGGCTCCCCGTTTATTCCAGCGGGGGGCTGAGGGGGTTGGGGCGGGTACCCCCTGCCCAGTCTCTGAGCATCACTTCGGGGTGGATCCTGCTACAGAGCAGGGGACAGGGGACTTCAGGCACCCGGACGCCTGGGTTCAGTAAAGCTCCTTCCCCTCCCCCCACCCTGCTCCAGATTTGGGGGGACTTCCCGGACACCTGGGTGACATCCCCTCCCCTGGACACCTGGGTCCTCTCCACTTCTCCCCCTCCCCTCCCCTCCTCGGATACCTGGGTCCTTTCTGTGGCGGTGAGCCCCACCCCGACCCCCAGGGCTCCGAGCAGCGAGAGGTTCAGAGCCAGCCAGATGCAGAGAGCCGGGACCCAGCTGGTTGGGGTGGCGACACCTTCAGGTGGGCAGGAGCAGAGACCTGGGGAGGGGGCAGGAGAGGTGTCAGCCCCCCAGGAGGTAGGAAAGACACCCCCCCATCCAATGGGGCCCCGGACGCCTGGGTTCTATAATAATCAGACGATCAAATAGGAGCCCAAAGCCCAGGCTCTACAAAGCACTCACCCTCCTCAAGTGGCCCCCTGTCACGGAGTGTGGGGGAGTCCAGGCCCTGCACCCCTCTTCCTGGGATTCACCGGGACTCTCAGCCAGCCAGTAACACAGACGGTTTATTGGACAACAGGAACACAGCCCAAAACAGAGCTTGTGGGGACACCCCGGACCCCTCAGTGAAGTCCTTCTGGGGGAGCAGGGAGCTTAGACCCCAGCCCTGGGGTTCCCTGTGTTCCTCCACCCAGCCCCAAACTGAAACTAAACCCACCGAGCAGGCTCCCTGCTGCAGCCTCCGTCCACATTCCTGGGCAGAGGTGTCACCTCCCCCTCCCCTCCTGGCTCAGGTGACAGGCTCTCAGGTCTCCCGTCCCCAGGGCACATTCCCAGGTCAACACTCCCCCTCCCTGCTGCGTCACATCCTCACACCCCCATGGGGGAGGGAGTGTCCCGGACGCCTGAGTTCGCTCACCCTGGACCTGAGACACAAGCGGGGAAAACCAGGGTCCATCCAGCCCATTTCATCCTCGGGAGAGACCGCCAGCCCCGCCCCCTGCGGTGAGGTCATTGCTAGGCAGCATTGTGAGGTCATCTGGATGATGTCACTGCAAGCGCCCGGCTCCTCACTCCCGACCCGCAGCCCCCCGCCAGCCCGGCCCTGGGCTCCCCCCACCCTGCCGGTGCCCCTTGCTCCCGACCCGCAGCCCCCTGGATCCCCCCGCTCTGTCGGTGCCCCTCACTCCCGACCCGCAGCCCCTGCTATCCCAGCCCTGCCGGTGCCCCTCGCTCCCGAGCCACAGCCCCCGCCAGCCCGGGCCCTGGTCCCCCCCAGCCCTGCCGGTGCCCTCACTCCGGACCCGCAGCCCCCTGCCAGCCCAGCCCTGGGCTCCTCCTCCCCCCTCCCCAATCTCAGGGGGTTTGTGGTGTTTGTGGCCCCCGGGCACCTGGGTTCTCTAGAAGCTTGTGCTGTGGGTGGTTGCGGGGTGTTGTGTGTTGTACTGGGGGGGGTCTGTATGTGTGGGGGGAGGGGGGGCTATCATAGCTCTGGGTGTGGGATGTGGCGCCGGGTGCTTGGCATGGCCTGTGCGTCGGGGGTGGGTAGATGGTGGCGGATGCCGGGCCATGGGGTGATGGGCCGTGGAGTGTGTGGGGTGCGGCGCCATGGGGCCTGGGGGGTGTGAGGTGTGTGGGGTGCCGGGCTGTGGCGCCATGGGGCCTGGGGGGTGTCCAGTCGGGTGTGGGGCGGATCCTGGCTCTGGTGCGTGGGCCCTGCCCAGCTCCATGTGACCCAAAGGGAAAGTGAAAGGAGCCAGCGAGGCCGACGGAGTCACAGGAAGACGTGGGGCAAGCAGGGCCCGGCCTCCCAGTGACCCCCAGCCCCAGCACCTGCTCCCCCCATGGACAGAGACAAGCACCCCCCGGAGCCCCACGGGGGCTTCGCCTTCGAGAACTGCCTGAGGTGAGACACCCCCTCCCCTTGCAGAGACAGACACTCCCCCCACACCCCGCCCCCGGACACCTGGGTCCCTCCTCAGACCACCCCCCGGCCCCGCATCCACACAGGGCTCGACCCCAGAGCCTCAACCAGCACAACACCCTGAGATCGGAGAGCAAAAGTGAAACACAAAATCTGCCCCCACCCCGCAGCTCTGCCGGGCCAGCCCTGCCGGTGCCCCTCAAGCCCCCTGCCAGCCCAGCCTTGCCCCCCCCAGCTCTGCCGGTGCCCCTCACTCCCGGACCGCAGCCCTGCTAGCCCAGCCCTGGGCCCCCCAGCCCTGGGCCCCCCAGCCCTGCCGGTGCCCCTCACTCCCAACCCACAGCCCCCTGCTAGCCCAGCCCTGGGCCCCCTCAGCTCTGCCGGTGCCCCTCACTCCCGACCCGCAGCCCCTGCCAGCCCAGCCCTGCCGGTGCCCCTCGCTCCCGACCCGCAGCCCCCTGCTATCCTGGCCCTGGGCCCCCCCACCTCTGCCGGTGCCCCTCACTCCCGACCCGCAGCCCCCTGCCAGCCCAGCCTTGCCCCCCCCAGCCCTGCCGGTGCCCCTCACTCCCCAACCCACAGCCCCCTGCTAGCCCAGCCCTGGGCCCCCTCAGCCCTGCCGGTGCCCCTCGCTCCCGACCCGCAGCCCCTGCTAGCCCAGCCCTGGGCCCCCCAGCCCTGCCGGTGCCCCTCACTCCCGACCCGCAGCCCCCTGCTATCCCGGCCCTGCCCCCCGAGTTGGTTGCGGTGGAACGATGCCCCCGGGGAAGGGCCGATGGGAGCGGAGGGATGGGCTGGGATTACCCTGAGGGGGGCACGTGCCTACCATGGGGTGGGTCACACCTGAGGCCGGCACCCCCCTGGCGGGGAAAGGCCCCATGTCCCATCCACCCCCACAATGGTGCCTCCTTACCCCACCCAGGAATGCGGCTCTGGCGAAGGCTGGGGGCCCCCAGGGTTTCCTGCCCCCCAAGGCCAGGAAGACAGGAACGACCATCGCTGGCCTCATCTACAAGGTGATGGGACGGGGGGGCAGGGGGCTGGGAAATGGTGGGGGTCTGTGCCAGGGGCAGGGGGGCTGGGATAGGGGGCTGGTTTGGGCACATGCCATGAGCTGGGGCTCCAGGATGGTGGCAGGAGGGTTGTGGCCACGGAGCTCGGGGCGTGTGCAAAGGGGAGGTGTGGGGCTGGGACAGGTGGGGGAACTGGGGGGCTGTGTTGGGGGGATCAGGTATGTGATATTGGGGGTCTGTCCCAGTTGGGGGTGAGGGGCTGGAAGCCTATCCCAAGGGGAGGTCTGGAGCTGGGGGCAGTTGTGGGGCTGGCTAGGGATTGCTGACCTGCCCCACATCTCCCCACAGGAGGGGATAATTCTCGGGGCCGACACTCGTGCCACCCGATGACATGGTTGTAGCTGACAAGAACTGTGAGAAAATCCATTACATCTCACCCAACATCTAGTGAGTGACCCCCGAGTACCCCCCGGTGCCCCTCACTCCCGACCCGCTCTAGTGAGTGACCCCCGAGTACCCCCCGGTGCCCCTCACTCCCGACCCGCAGCCCCTGCTCTGCCGGTGCCCCTCACTCCCGACCCGCAGCCCCCTCCCCCCCGCCCTGCCGGTGCCCCTCACTCCCGACCCGCAGCCCCCCCAGCCCTGCCGGTGCCCCTCACTCCCGACCCGCAGCCCCCTGGATCCCCCAGCCCTGCCGGTGCTCCTCTCTCCCGACCTGCAGCCCCCTGGATCCCCCCGCCCTGCCGGTGCCCCTCACTCCCCGACCCGCAGCCCCCTGGATCCCCCAGCCCTGCCGGTGCCCCTCGCTCCCGACCCGCAGCCTCCTGGATCCCCCCGCTCTGCCGGTGCCCCTCACTCCCGACCCGCAGCCCCCTCCCCCCCCCGCCCTGCCCGGTGCCCTTCACTCCCGACCCGCAGCCCCCTGGATCCCCCAGCCCTGCCGGTGCCCCTCGCTCCCGACCCGCAGCCCCCTGCTCTGCCGGTGCCCCTCACTCCCGACCCGCAGCCCCCTGGATCCCCCAGCCCTGCCAGTGCCCCTCACTCCCGACCCGCAGCCCCCTGCCCCCCCCAGCCCTGCCGGTGCCCCTCACCCCGCCCCGCCCCCCCCTGTCTCTCTCCCCCAGTTGCTGTGGGGCGGGGGTGGCGGCTGACGCCGAGGTGACGACCCAGATGCTTTCGTCCAACATGGAGCTGCACTCGCTGGCCACCGGCCGCCCGCCCCGGGTGGCCACCGCCTGCCGCTTCCTCAAGCAGATGCTGTTCCGGTGAGAGGCGGGGCATCGCGGCGTGACATCATGGCATGGGGCGGGGCATTGCGGTGTGACATCATGGCATGACATCACGGCATGGGGCGGGGCCATCGCGGCGTGACATCACGGCATGGGGCGGGGCATCGCGGCGTGACATCATCGCATGACATCACGGCATGGGGCGGGGCATCGCGGCGTGACATCACGGCATGGGCGGGGCAGCACCGCGTGACATCACGGCATGGGGCGGGGCAGCACCGCGTGACATCACGGCATGGGGCAGGGCATTGTAACATAACTCAGCGGGGGCTAGGGCCAGTGTGGCTGTGACCTCACAGGCTCAGGTGTGATGTCACTGGTGGGGGTGATGTCACAGGCTCTGACAGTGTCTCCTCCCCACCCCAGGTACCAGGGTCACATCGGGGCGTCGCTGATCCTGGGGGCGTCGACTCCACGGGCCCCACCTGTACAGCGTCCACCCCCACGGCTCCACCAGCAAACTGCCCTTCACCTCCATGGGTGAGCGGGGGGCTGGGTGTGGGATGGGCTCTTTGGAGGGAGGGGCAGGTGTCTGTGGGGGGAGGGGCTGCGGTTGTGTGTGTGGGGGCGCGGAGGGGCTGCGGGTGTCTGGGGTGGAGTCTATGGGGCTGGCTCTGACCCCTCTCCCTGCCCCACAGGCTCTGGGGCCGCGGCGGCCATTGCGGTTCTTGAGGATCGGTTCAAGCCAGACATGGAGGTGAGGGGGGCCTCAGGGACCCAGGTGTCCGGGCTGGGTGGGTGGGTGTGGAGCAAGGACCCAGGCATCTGGGAGGGGTGCGTGGGGCGAGGCTCCAGGTGGGGGATGTGGGGGTGGGGACCCAGGTGTCCGGGTGGGGGACGTGGGGGGTGGGGACCCAGGCGTCCGGGCAGGGTGTGTGGGAGTGGAGTGAGGACCCAGGTGTTGGGGCAGGGGATGTGGGGGTGGGGGACCCAGGTGTCCGGGCGGGGTGTGTGGGGGCGGGGCAAGGACCCAGGAGTCCAGGCAAGGTGTGTGGGGCGAGGGCTGCGGGCGGGGACCCAGGCGTCCGGGCCGGGCGGGCTCACCCCTCTCTCCCCCCCAGCTGGCGGAGGCCCAGGAGCTCCTGGCTGACGCCATCACGGCCGGGGTGCTGGGTGACCTGGGCTCGGGGAGCAACGTGGATCTGTGTGTCCTCACCCGGGGGGGGGCCCAGATCCTGCGCCCCTTCCGCACCCCCATCGCCGCCGGGCAGAGGTGAGAACCGCCGGGGGCACCACGGGGCGGGGACCCAGGAGTCCGGGGCAGGGGGGGCAGGGCAGACGTGGGGGCCTAGGCGGGGGGTCGCGGGCGGCCGGGGCGGGGACCCAGGAGTCCAGGGCAGGGGGACGGGGGGGTTGGGGGCGGACGGGGTAGGGACCCAGGAGTCCGGGGCTGAGGGGGTGGGGGGGACGTGGGGGCCGGGGCGGGGACCCAGGAGTCCGGGGGCAGAGGGGTCGGGGGTGGGTACCCAGGAGTCCAGGGCAGGGGGACGGGGGGGGTCGGGGGCGGAGCGGGGTAGGGACCCAGGAGTCCGGGGCCGAGGGGTGGGGGGGACATGGGGGCCGGGGCGGGGACCCAGGAGTCCGGGGGCAGGGGGACGTGGGGGCCGGGGCGGGGACCCGAGAGTCCGGGGCAGAGGGGATGGGGGGGCCGGGGGGGCCGGAGTCGGACGGGGCGGGGACCCAGGAGTCCGGGGCCGAGGGGGGTGGGGGGGTCGTGGGGGCCGGGGGGGGCCGGGCCAGGCGCTGGCTGACTCCCCCCCCCGCAGGCAGGGCCGGTACCGGTACCGGGCCGGCACCTCGGCGGTGCTGAGCGAAGCCGTCGCCCCCCTGCGGCTCCAGCTGCTGGACGAGACGGTGACCGGGATGGACGTCGACTGAGCGCGGCCGGCGCGGGGGGGCCCGAGATACCGCCCCCCCGGGCACCGCCCCCCCCCGAGATACCGACACCCCCGGGCACCGCCCCCCCGCCGAGATACCGACACCCCCCGGGCACCGCCCCCCCAGCACCGCCCCCCCGGGCACCGCCCCCCCCCGAGATACCGACACCCCCCGGGCACCGCGATACCGACACCCCCCGGGCACCGCCCCCCCCGAGATACCGCCCCCCGGGCACCGCCCCCCCCCAGCACCGCCCCCCCCCGAGATACCGCCCCCCCGGGCACCGCCCCCCCCCGAGATACCGACACCCCCCGGGCACCGCCCCCCCGCCGAGATACCGACACCCCCGGGCACCGCCCCCCCCCCGAGATACCGCCCCCCGGGCACCCGCCCCCCCGCCGAGATACCGACACCCCCCGGGCACCGCCCCCCCCAGCACCGCCCCCCCCCGAGATACCGCCCCCCCGGGCACCGCCCCCCCCCGAGATACCGACACCCCCCGGGCACCGCGATACCGACACCCCCCGGGCACCGCCCCCCCCCGAGATACCGCCCCCCGGGCACCGCCCCCCCCCGAGATACCGACCCCCCCCCAATAAAGCGGCTCGGCTCAGCTCAGCGGGTCTCTGTGCTCTGATTGGCGCGCGGTGACCCCTGACCCCGAGGGGCGGGGCTGTGGGGGCGGGGCGCGGACCGGGCCGGGCGGGACAGGCGGGCACGTGACGCGCCGGGGGGGAGGGAGACAGGAGCGGGAGGGGCCCGGTCAGCCCGGGGGGCGGGGCAAGGCCCGGCTCGCGCCCAACGGACGGTGTGTGACGTCACCGCGTCGCTGACCCCGCCCCAGCGTCCGGCTCGCGAGAAACCCCGCCCCCCCCAGGCCCTGCCCCCCGCGCACGCCCGCCTCGAACTACGTCAGCGCTCAGGGGCGGGGCTGCGCGGGGGGGGGGGCGGGTGCGCGGCGGATCGCCCCGCCCCGGGGGCAGAGGGACCATAGAGGCGGGTCCGCCGGGTCCGCCGGCGGCGCAGAGCGGCCGCGCTCGCGGGTTTCCGGGGCGGGCGGGGCCGGAGTTCGGGACGCGCCGGAAGTGACGCGAGGGGGCGGGGCCCCGCGGGAGGTTTGAATTCCAGAGACGCGGAGCCGCCGCCGCCGCCAGGTGAGACGTGGGGAGCCGCTACGTCACAGCCGCCGCGGTAACGTCAGCGCCGGGGGAGGGGGGCGTGAGCGCGCGCTGGTGACGTCACCACCGAGGCGGGACGGGGTGTGGGACGACCCGGGGTGCTCGGTCGGGCCGCTGTGACGTCATCGGCGGGGGAGGGTGACGTCATCGAGGGAGGTCGTGACGTCATCGCTGCCGCGCGGGGGCCCAGACTCCTGGGTTCCCGCTCACCCCCCCCCGCCCCCGTGTCTCTCCCCCAGGCCGGACCCGCCATGCAGCGCGGCTCCCCCCCGCGGCCCGGCTCCCGCCGCAAGGCCGCCGCCCCCCCCGCCGCCGCTCCCCCGCCGGCCCGAGCCGCCCCCGCGCGCGCCGCCGCCCCGCCCGGTAAGTGCCGGGACCGCGTCACTCGGCCCCCCGCCGGGATCCCCCCCTGACCTTCCCCGCCTCCCCCCCGCTGGGATTCCCCCCCCCGGAACCTTCCCCTCCCCCGCTGGGATCCCCCCCGGACCTTCCCCGCCCCCCCCCCGCCGGGATCCCCCCCCGGAACCTTCCCCCCCGCCGGGATCCCCCCCCCCGGAACCTTCCCCGCCTCCCCCCCGCTGGAACCTTCCCCGCCTCCCCCCCGCTGGGGATCCCCCCCCCCCAGGAACCTTCCCCGCCCTCTCCCCGGGGCCGCTGGGATACCCCCCCCCCCCCGGAACCTTCCCCGCCTCCCCCCGCTGGGATCCCCCCCCCCCAGGAACCTTCCCCGCCTCCCCCCCCGCTGGGATCCCCCCCCCCCAGGAACCTTCCCCGCCTCCCCCCCGCTGGGATCCCCCCCCCCGGAACCTTTCCCCGCCTCCCCCCCGCTGGGATCTCCCCCCCCCCCGGAACCTTCCCCGCCTCCCCCCCGCTGGGATCTCCCCCCCCCCCGGAACCTTCCCCGCCTCCCCCCCGCTGGGATCTCCCCCCCCCCGGAACCTTCCCCGCCTCCCCCCGCTGGGATCCCCCCCCCAGGAACCTTCCCCGCCCCCCTCCCCCGCCGGGATCCCCCCCGACCTTCCCCCCCCCTTCCCCCGCCAGAGTCCCCTCCCCGACCATCCCCGCCCCCCCCTGCCGGGAACCCGCCCCCCGGACCTTCCCCCGCCGGGAACCCGCCCCCCCCCCGCCGGGATCCCCCCGCCGCCGGGTCCCCTGCCCCCCCGGGCCGGCCCCAGCCTCCCTAACCCCGTTGCTCCCCCAGGGCTGCGGCGCCGGTACCGGCCCGGGCAGCGGGCGCTGCTGGAGATCCGCAAATTCCAGAAGAGCACGAACCTGCTGATCAGCAAACTGCCCTTCTCCCGCGTGGTGAGCCCCCCCCGGACCCCCCTGGCCCCCCGGGATCCCCCCTGCCCCCAGGCCCCCCCCGGCCCCCTTCTCCTGCGTGGTGAGCCCCCCCCGGACCCCCCTGGCCCCCCGGGATCCCCCCTGCCCCCTTCTCCCGCGTGGTGAGCTGCCCCGGACCCCCTTCTGCCCCCTGAGACCCTCCTGCCCCCTTCTCCCGCGTGGTGAGCCCCCCAGGCCCCCCCGGACCCCTGGGACCCCCCTCGGCCCCCTTTTCCTGCATGGTGAGCTGCTCCGGGACCCCCCCGGACCCCCTTCTGCCCCCTGAGACCCTCCTGCTCCCTTCTCCCGTGTGGTGAGCCCCCCCGGGACCCCCTGCCCCCCTGGGAATCCCCCCTCTGCCCCCTGGGCCCCCCTGCCCCCTTCTCCTGCGTGGTGAGCCCTGCCAGGCCCCCCTCTGCCCCACGGGCCTCACAACCCCCCCCCCCATCCGCCCCATGGACTGCACCAGCCTGGTCTCACCCGCTGCCGGTCCCCCCAGGTGCGGGAGATCTGCCTGATGTACACCCGGGGCGTGGACTTTCGCTGGCAGGCCATGGCCCTGCTGGCCCTGCAGGAGGTGAGGGGCTGGGGGGGCAGGGGGGGTCGAAATGGGCTGGAGAAGGAGGGTCCCAGGGGTAGGGGGCCTCGGGGTCCATAGGGCTGCCCCAGCAGTTGGGGGGGGGGGGCAGTGTTCTGGGGGAGGCGTGCTTTGGGCTGTGCCGGAGGGGACGGATTGGGGGGCTGTCGGAGATCTCTCGAGGGGTCTCTGGGGCTGTTTGGGGGGCTGTGGGGGCTCCCTCAGGGGGGCTGTGGGGGCTCCCCCTGACCTCCCCCTGACCTCCCCCCAGGCAGCGGAGGCGTTCCTGGTGCGGCTGCTGGAGGACTCGTATCTCTGCTCCATCCACGCCAAGCGCGTCACCCTCTTCCCCAAGGACATCCAGCTGGCCCGGCGCATCCGCGGCATCCAGGAGGGCCTGGGCTGAGGGGGGCCCCTGAGTCTCCCCGGGCCCCGGTGCAGCCCCCAGGGCTTAGGCCGAGGGGGGCTGGACCCGCCCTGCGACCCCCCAGCGCATCGGTGGTGTCCACAACAGGCTGGGCGGAGCAGGGACCAGACCTGGAATCCACCCTGGGGGCCCCTTGGAATCCACCCTGGGGGCCCAACCTGTCTCTGAGCCCTCCCCCACAGCCTCCATCTCACCCCAATCCTCCAGGGAGGTTTTATCTGAGCCCCCCTTCCCCTGCTCTTTTTAATCCCCTGATCTCCCCCACAGGGTCCCCCCAGTCTGAGCCTGGGGGCAGGGCACCCCAGGAGTCCTGGGCCTACCAGCTCCGGGAGGTGGGGGGCTGCACAGGGTTTTAACCTCTGATATTAACTTCTCTCCTGCTCCAGAGCCGACCCCCCCCCCCCCGGTGGAGAGAGGGAGGCACAGCGAAGGGGGTGTCTCACCCCCAGTGGGGCCCCTCTGACTAGCACTTACCCCCCAGCCAGGCGCTGTCCCAGGCCCCCAGTACGGGGGGGGGGGGGCCCTGGATCGGGGGGGCCGGGCCGGTGCATTGTGTGTATTGTACAGGGCAGCTGCTGTGATGTCAATAAAGTTGGTTTGAACTTGTCCCGGACTCCCAGCCCCCGCCCCTGTCTCTCAGCTCCCTACGGCCCTGGGGCGACTTCTCGGGGGGGCCGCTCTCTCTCGGGGGTTAAACCATGGGCTCCGCCACCTCCTGGGACCCCACCTCTCTGCCTCCAGCTGCCTGGCTCTGGGGTGGGCCCCTCGGGGAGTCCCCTTGCTCCCCCACCCCCAGAGGGAGCACCCCCCTGTCACGGAGGGTGGGGGAGTCTGGGCCCTGCACCCCTCTTCCTGGGGTTCCCTGGGCCTCTCAGCCAGCCAGTAAGTTCCACCACCCAGCCCCAAACTGAGCCCCAGCCCCTGGGGCTCCGGCTGCTCCTTGTCCCCTGTCCAGCGCCCCCTCCTTCCAGCCGAGCCCCCCATATCCCCTCCCCCACCAGCCCCTCCTCCGCCCCTTGTCTTCCCCTGGCAAACGGGTTACCTGGGCCCCCTCTCTCCTGCTGGTTGTTCCCCCCCCTGGCTCCCCAGACGGGCTGGGCCTCTAGGTCCCAGCTGCCGGGCGAGGTCATGCCTGGCCCTCTGCACCAACAAGCCCCCTTCCCCTACCTCCTCACATGCAGCACTGAAGGGAAACTGAGGCACGCACTGTGCTCATGCAAAACACTAAGAAAATCCCCCACTTTGTCACAATTATAAGAACATGAGAACGGCCACACTGGGTCAGACCAAAGGCCCATCCAGCCCCGTGTCCTGTCTGCCGACAGTGGCCAGTGTCAGGTGCCCCAGAGGGAATGAACAGAACAGGGCAGTTCTCGAGGGATCCATCCCCGGTCGGCCAACTCCCAGCTTCCGGCAAACAGAGGCCAGGGACACCATCCCTGCCCATCCTGGCTAATAGCCATCCATAGACGCGTCCTCCATGAACTGATCTAGTTCTTTTTTGAACCCTGTTATAGTCTTGGCCTTCACAACATCCTCTGGCAAGGAGTTCCGCAGGTTGACTGTGCGTTGTGTGAAGAAATGTTTCCTTGTGTTTGTTTTAAACCTGCTGCCGATTCATTTCATTGGGTGTCCCCTGGTTCCTGTGTTATGAGAGGGAGTCCATAAGACTTCCTTATCTACTTTCTCCACACCCGTCATGACTGTATAGACCGCAATCCTATCCCCCCTTAGGTGTCTCTCTTCCAACTGAAAAGTCCCATTAATTAAAGAGTCTTATCAACCCCTCCTCATAGGGCGGCTGGTCCATCCCCCTAATCATTGCTGTTGCCCTTTCGTGGAACTTTTTCCAATTCCAATAGATCTTTTGGGAGGTGGGGCGACCAGATCTGTGTGCAGTGTTCAAGGTGTGGGCGTCCCGTGGATTTCTAGAGAGGCAGCGGGATATTTTCTGTCCTATTATCTGTCCCTTTCCCGGTGGTTCCCAGCTTTGTGTTCGGGGTTGTGGCTGCCGCTGCACGCTGAGTGGATGATTTCAGAGAACTCTCCACGGTGACTCCAAGCTCTTTCTTGAGGGGTAACGGCTAATTCGGACCCCGTCATTTGATGCGTCGAGTTGGGACGATGATTTCCAGCGTGCGTCACTTTGCATTTAGCAACGTGGAAAGTCACCTGCCCATCTGCTGCCCCGTCACCCGGGTTTGGGGGACCCCGTTGCAGCTCTTCGCAGTCCCCTGGCACGGAACTATCCGGAGGAGTTTCGTATCCTCTGTAAATTTTGCCACCTCGCTGTTTCCCCCTTTTTGCTGCATTGGGGTGGGGTGGGGTGGGTAGGAGGGAGGTGGGGAGCCTGCTCAGGGAGGGGGCAGCAGCTGGGGGAGGGGATCCTGGAACCCACCCCCCGTCCCTGCCATTTTGCCTCTGGGCCTCTTTGTCTCCCAATTTAAACAAGTATTTTGAAACCCCCTGGGTGTGTGTGTCCATGACCCCCCCACCCCATCACCTGCTGATGGATGGGACCCCCCTGCTGTTTCCATGGTGACCGGGGTCCCCCAGGGTCAAGGGTGGGGAGTGACGCGCTGGGATGATTTGTGCTGACAGTGCCTCAAGGTTGGGACTGGGCTTCCCGGGCTGGTTACACGGAGCCCCCTTGCCTGGCGCTGGGATGCGACTGGCTCTGGGGTGGGGCAGGGGGCTGCTGAATGGTAATATTGAACAGGTGTTGATGGGCTGTGAAGAGGGACCCCAGGCAGAGCCCTGTGCCGGGGGGGGGCGTTTATTTAATCCTGTCCTGCCCCCCAATACCCACCCCCCCAAAAATTGCTTCTTGCATTTTTATCCTTCCGATCCTGCCCGAGCGAGCCCCCCGGCAGCTGCCCAGCTGTGGGCAGGGAACGGGTCCTAGGAGTGAGTGGATCCAGAATAAACCAGATCTTGCTCGTGCCATGTAAACGCCCCAGGACTCCGGTTCGAACCCCTGCCGTGCCCCGTCAGAGCGCAGTGAGCGGCTGCCAATCGGTCACCAACAAACCAGCGAGAGATTTGGTGGGTTCCCAAAATTCCCAGAGGCTGGTTTCTGCCTATTCAACGCCCCCCGCAGCAAAGTGCCCGGGACCCACGCCCGGTATTATGGCAGTGGGACCCCCAGACCCCGGCCCACTGCAGGGCTCTGACCTCAAGTTAATGAAACCGAAGTTACCCAGAAGTCACTTCTGAGCCCCGGGGCTGGGCTAGCAGGGGGCTGCGGGTCGGGAGTGAGGGGCGCCGGCGGAGCGGGGGGCTGTGGGTCAGGTGTGAGGGGCACTGGGGGGGCTGCAGGTCGGGAGTGAGGGGCGCCGGCGGAGCGGGGGGCTGCAGGTTGGGAGTGAGGGGCACTGCAGGGGCTGCAGGTCGGGAGTGAGTGAGGGGGGCTGTGGGTTGGGAGTGATGGGCACTGCGGGGGCTGTGGGTCGGGAGTGAGGGGCTTCGGCGGAGCGGGGGGCTGCGGGTCGGGAGTGAGGGGCACTGCAGGGGCTGTGGGTCGGGAGTGGGGCACTGGGGGGGCTGCGGGTCGGGAGTGAGGGGCACGGGGGGCTGCGGGTTGGGAGTGAGGGGCGCCGGGGGAGCGGGGGGCTGCGGGTCGGGTGTGAGGGGCACTGCGGGGGCTGTGGGTCGGGAGCGAGGGGGGCTGGGGGTCGGGAGCGAGGGGCGCTGGGGGACCCGGGGGGCGGGAGCGAGGGGGCCCTGCGTCACGCCTGTCTCTCCAAGGCCCCGTGACGAAGGGCTCTGGGGCTTTATATCCCGCCCGCACCCCGAGGCCCCAGCCATGCTGACGGCCGCCCTGCTCCTGCTGCTGGTGCTGCTGGCCCTGGCCGTGCTGGGGGGCAGGCGGGGGGCTTGCGGGGGGGGCGGCTTGAGCTCCCTGCCTGGCCCGTGGGCCCTGCCCCTGGTGGGGGGGCTGCCCCCCATGCTGCACCCTGAGCTGCCCCTGCACCTGCTGGAGCTCGCCCGGCGCTATGGGCCCGTCTACCGGCTCCGCTTCGGGGCCAAAGGTGAGCGGGGCTGGGGCCCCCCTGCCGGAACCCCCTGGGGCCCCCCTTCCCCCCTGTGCCCCGGCCCCTCCCCCACTGGGCCCCCCTTCCTTCCCCCATGTGCCCTGGCCCCAGGCCCCTCCCCAGCTGGACCCCTCCCCTGCAGGGCCCCCCCTTTCCCCATGTGCCCAGGCCAGGGCCCCCCCCCCGCCTCCTTCCTTCTCCCCACTGGGCCCCCCTTGCCCCATGTGTCCTGCCCAGGGGCCCCTCCCCCCATGGCCTCCCCCTTTTGCCCATGGGCCCTGGCCGGGTGCCCCCAGCTTGTTCCCTCCCTGCTCTGACCTGGCCGGGGTCCCCCTGTTAACCCCAGCCTCCCCCCAGTTGCGCTAGAGGCGGGGGGGGAAGGGTTAAAACCCCAGCTGACCCCCCCCGGCGCGTGTGCCCCCAGACGTGGTGGTGCTGAACAGCGTGGACTCCATCCGCCAGGCGCTGACCCAGAAATGGTCCGATTTCGCCGGGCGCCCCTCCAGCTTCGTTGGTAATGGGGGGCTGGGGACTGAGGGGGTTGAGATGGTGGCTGGGGCTGTTTGGGGGGGCTGTGGGGTGAGGGTGGGGGATGTGTTGCCAGAGGACTCTGGGGGGCTGTTCATGAAGCTATCTAGGGGGGATCAGCCCTCCTCCAGCTCTCGGAGCTCTGACTCCCCTGGGTCCTGCCATCAGTAGGGTCCAGAGTTAATACGGGGACGGGATGGGGGCAGGTCCCGGGGGGCGTGGGGGGGTCTCTCCCAGCCGGTCACTAACCCTCCCCTCCCCCCCTGCAGCGGATCTCATCTCCCTGGGGGGCCACGATCTGTCCCTGGGTGACTTCACCCCCGGCTGGCGGCTGCAGCGCAAAGTGGCTCACTCGGCCCTGGCCCGCGCCCAGCGCCTCCAGCTGGACCCGGTGCTGGGGGCCCAGGCGGCCGCGCTCTGCCAGGTGAGGGCCCCCCGGGACCCCCTAACCCCAGGGAACTCCCACCCCCCCTCACCCCAGGGGACCCCAACCCCCGGGACTCCCCAGGACCCCCTAACCCCAGGGAACTCCCACCCCCCTTCACCCCAGGCACCCCCTCACCCCAGGGGCCCCCCGGGACCCCCTAACCCCAGGGAACTCCCACCCTCCTTCACCCCAGGGGTCCCCTCACCCCAGGGGCCCCCCGGGACCCCCTAACCCCAGGGAACTCCCACCCTCCTTCACCCCAGGGGCCCCCTCACCCCAGGGGCCCCCCGGGACCCCCTAACCCCAGGGAACTCCCACCCCCCTTCATCCCAGGGGACCCCAACCCCCGGGACTCCCCAGGACCCCCTAACCCCAGGGAACTCCCATCCCCCTTCACCCCAGGGACCCCCTAACCCAAGGGGCCCCCTAACGCCCGGGACCCCCCAGGACCCCTTAACCCCAGGGAACTCCCTCCCCCCATAGGGAACGTCTTCATCCCAGGGATCCCCCTTCACCCCGGGGACCGCCCCTGGGACCTGCTTAACCCCAGGGAAATGCCACCGCCCATGGGGACCCCCTTCACCCTTGGGAACCCCCACCCCTCCCCCTCCCGTGGGCACTCGCCCTAAGGAAACCCCCCAACAGGGACCCCCACGACATCTCACTTCCCGCCCATACTCCCCCCGGCCCGGGCCGGGAACCCGGATCTGCCCTGCCCCCTCCCCCCTCCCCCGCCGGGGATCCGCCTTGGCCTGGACCCAGGGACCCGGGGGGCGCTGGACCCCCTTTACCTCTCTCTGCCCCCCAGGTTTTCCGTAGCTATGGGGGGGCCGCTGTGGACGTGGCCCAAGATTTCTCGCTGCAGACGTGTCGCACCATCTGTGCTATGGCCTTCGGCCCCATGGTGAGCGCGGGGTCGGGACCCAGGTGTCCGGGACGGGGAGTGCACCCCTAGGGGACGCAGGCGTCCGGGGAGGTGGGGGACAGAGCGCACCCCTAGGGGACACAGGTATCCGGGACAGCACCCCATTGGGACTCAGCTCCCAGCACCTGGAGGAGGGGAGGGGACCCCGTACCCCTGGGACCCAGGCATCCGGGGCGGCGGGGCAGGGAGCGCACCCCTAGGGGACCCAGGCGTCCGGGACGGCAGGGCAGGGAGCGCACCCGTAGGGGACCCAGGGCCCGGGGAGGTGGAGGACAGAGCGCACCCCTAGGGGACCCAGGCATCCGGGGAGGCGGGGCAGGGAGCGCACCCCTAGGGGACCCAGGCATCCGGGGAGGCGGGGCAGGGCCCCCTGGCGCCCAGTCTGGGCCGGGGGGGATTTGGGGGGCTCCGTCCCGCTCCCTCCCCGCAGATGCCGGACGCCGCCGCCACCCGGGACATCCACGACTGTATCACGGAGCTGGTGGCGCTGTGGGGCCGGGGCGCCGTGCGGGCGCTGGACGCGCTGCCCCTGCTGAGGGTGAGGGGGCGGGGTGTGGGGGGCGCTGGGGGGAGGAGGGTTGCGCTGTGGGGGGGCCAGCAGGGAGCGGGGGCGCTGTGGGGCGAGGAGGGGGGTGTCGCTGTGGGGGCCGGCGGGGGGAGCTGCAGAGCGGGGGAGCTGCAGGGGGCGCTGGGGGGGCACGCAGGGAACGGGGGCGCGGGGAGGGGGGTGTCGCTGTGGGGGGCCCAGCAGGGGGCGCCGGAGTCTCAGTCTCGGGGTCCCCCCCAGGTGTTCCCCAGCGGGGCCCTGCGGCGGCTCCTGCGCCAGGTGCGGTTCCGAGACGCCTTCGTCCGGGCCCAGATCCAGCGGCACCAGGTGGGGGGGGCTGGGGGAGGGGAAACTTGGGGGAGAGACGCGGGGGGCTGGAGGGCGGCTCCCCGGGGATGAAACTGTCTGGGGGGGCTGGGGGTTCTCCAGGATGAGGGGGTTTCCCGGGGGGCGGGGTATGGGGTGGGGGTTGGGGGTCTCTGGGGCAGGGGTGGGAGTCGGGGTGGTGTATGGGATCGGGGTCTCTGGGGTACAGGGTGGAGGGTCCGCGGGGCGGGGTGGGGGTGTCTCCGGAGCAGGGGTGGAGGGTCCCCGGGGCGGGGTTTGGGGGGCGGGGTGCAGGGTCTCTGGGGCGGGGGTGGAGGGTCCCTAGTGTGGGGTTTGGGGCTCCCCATTCCCTTCCCTCACCCCCATGTCCCCCCAGGAGTCGCTGCGCCCCGAGTGCGCCCGGGACATGGTGGATCACATGCTGCAGCTGCTGGAGGAGCGGCGGGGGGCGGGGGGCGGGGGGGACCCCACGGCCGAGGGGGGGCTCACCCCGGAGCACGTTCACATGGCGCTCGTCGACCTCTTCATCGGGGGCACCGAGACCACGGCCGCCCTGCTCACCTGGGCTGTGGCCTTCCTGCTGCACCACCCCCAGGTGAGCCTCGAACCCCCAAACCCCTGTACCCCCAAACCCCTGTACCCCCTGATCCTCCACAGCCACCCCGCTCACCTGGGCTGTGGCCTTCCTGCCGCACCACCCCCAGGTGACCCCCGAACCCCCAAGTCCCCGAACCCCCAAACGTCCCCGAACCCCCTGATCCTCCACAGCTGCCCTGCTCACCTGGGCTGTGGCCTTCCTGCCGCACCACCCCACGTGCGCCTCCAAACCCCCGTACCCCCAAACCTCCCCCTACCCCCTGATCCTCCTCAGGCGCCCCGCTCACCTGGGCTGTGGCCTTCCTGCTGCACCACCCCACGTGTGTCTCCAAACCCCTGTACCTCCGACCCTCCGTGTACCCCCAGTACCTCCCCACCGATCTCCCCTCCCAAACTCCTGCCCCATGACTGCCCTGCTTGTCTGGGGGTGTCGCCAGGGCTTGCTGGGGGTGTGGACGAGGGACTCAGTGGTTGGGGGGCTGGTGTCTTGGGAGGAGTTCGTGGGGTCTCTGTGGGTGACCTTGACCAAGTCCCATCTCTCCTTGCCTCAGTTTCCCCATTTGTACAGCAGGCAGGACGATCCTCCCCCCCCATAAAGCAGTGGGTGATCTCTGATGGGGGCGGTCAGTGTCTATGGGGGGCTCTATGGGTGGGGTCAGTGTCCATGGGGTCCCCCCACAGGTCCAGGACGGGATCCACGCGGAGCTGCAGCGGGTGCTGGGCCCTGAGCGCCCCCCCAGCTATGGGGACCGGGACCGGCTGCCCCTGCTCAGCGCCACCATCTCCGAGACGCTGCGTTTGCGCCCCGTGGCGCCCCTCGCCCTGCCCCACAGCACCACGCGGGACACCAGGTACCCCTCCCCCGCCCTGCCCCTCGGCCTCCCTGCCCCCATCCGCCGCCCCGCCCCACAGCATCATGGGGGACACCAAGTACCCCTCCCCTCCCCTGCCCCACGGCCCCCATCCCTGCCCTGCCCCACAGCACCACACGGGACACCAGGTACCCCTCCCCCGCCCTGCCCCACGGCCCGCCCCACAGCATCACGGGGGACACCAGGTACCCCTCCCCCGCCCTGCCCCACAGCTCCATGTGGGACACCAAGTACCCCTCCCCTCCCCTGCCCCACGGCCCCCATCCCCGCCCTGCCCAACGGCTTCCCTGCCCCCATCCCCCACCCTGCCCCACAGCACCACACGGGACACCAGGTACCCCTCCCCCGCCCTGCCCCACGGCCTGCCCCACAGCACCATGCGGGACACCAGGCTCCTTCTCTCATCTGACCCCCCCTTGTCTCTGCAGCCTCCTGGGCTTCACCATCCCCAAGGGCACCACCGTGATCCCCAACCTCTTCGCCGCCCACCACGACGAGGGCACCTGGAGCCGCCCCCTGGAGTTCAGGCCAGGTACGGCCCCCCCCTTGCCCCCCAACTTCCCCTGGGCCCCTCCCCCAGCTACGGGGATGAACACCTGGGCCTCCGATTCTCATGGGGGGCGGGGGGGCGGTGCCCGGACACCTGGGTCCTGGCTGATGGCTCTCTCCCACTCCCGCAGAGCGGTTCCTGGAGGCGGACGACCCCCGGCTGGCCCAGCGCAACCTGCTGCCCTTCAGCTGTGGGGCTCGGGCCTGCCTGGGGGAGACGCTGGCCCGGGCCGAGATCTTCGTCTTCCTCGGGCACGTCCTGCGCGAGTTCCGGCTGGAGCCGCCCGCGCCCGGCGCCCTCCCGTCCCTGCGGGGCCTGTACGGCACCGTGGTGCGCTGCCCGCCCTTCCGCGTCCGCCTCCTGCCCCGGGGGCCCCTCCCCGAGCCCCCCGAGCCCCCAGTGACCCCCTAGCCCCCCCCCCGGCGCCCTCCCGTCCCTGCGGGGCCTGTACGGCACCGTGGTGCGCTGCCCACCCTTCCGCGTCCTGCCCCGGGGGCCCCTCCCCGAGCCCCCCGTGACCCCCTAGCCCCCCCCGGCGCCCTCCCGTCCCTGCGGGGCCTGTACGGCACCGTGGTGCGCTGCCCGCCCTTCCGCGTCCTGCCCCGGGGGCCCCTTCCCGAGCCCCCCGTGACCCCCTAGCCCCCCCCGGCGCCCTCCCGTCCCTGCGGGGCCTGTACGGCACCGTGGTGCGCTGCCCGCCCTTCCGCGTCCTGCCCCGGGGGCCCCTCCGTGAGCCCCCCGAGCCCCTAGTGACCCCATAGCCCCCACTGCTGCCCTTAACCCCCCCACCACCCCTGGTACCCCTGCTGAGCCTCCCGTGAGCCCCTGCGCCTCAAAGCAGCGCCCTGGGCCCCGTCTCCCTCATTCCCAGCGCCCGTGTGAGGTGTCGTGTGAAACCCGTGAGCTGCTGAGACCCGCTGGCCTCTCCCAACGTGGGCCACGTTGGGGTGCAGGGAGCTGTGAGCTGCTGCTGTGGGGGGGCTACTGGGACCGGCGGTGACCCACCCCCAGGCGGGCGCTCCTCGACCCTGAGGGCTGCCCAAGCCCCATGTGCCGGGGCTGCTCTGCTCTGCGACCCGGGTGCACAAGGCCAGGCCGGGGGATCGACCGGCCCCGGGACTCAGCAAAGCCCAGCGGGACGTCTGGGCGAGTGTCGTAGGCACAGGGGCCGAGGGCAGAAACGAGGGGACGGGGCCTCATGCGTTGGCCCTTCTCCTCCCCCGGCCACGCGGCCGCTGGGCAGACAAAGCCTCTGACCGAGGAGACTGGCCCCAGGCTGCAGGGAGAGGCCCGGGTGCTACGAAGAAACGTCCCGTGGGGCGAGAGAACGGGTGAGCCAAGCCCGCCTGCGAGGAGCCGTCAGCTGTAGCCGGTGCGCTCACCGGGCGTTCGCTTTGGTAACGAGCGCGGCCCTTCGGCTAATCGCCTCCCGTCTGGCTCTGGCGTGAATAAACCTGGTTTCTATTGTCCCTAAAACAGGGGGTTTGCTCGGCGCGCTCGGGGTCTCCGCTCCGGTACAAAGGCTGGGGCGTGTCCTCCCCACAGCCGGGGGGGCGGGCGGGTAATGAACTCACACTGGCCAGGCTGCTGCCCAGGACAGGTCGGCCCAGCTCTGGGGTGCAAGGCTGGGGGCTGGGGGGGACTGGCTGGGGCCTCTCTCTGTGTGCGAATAGGGGGTGGCTCTGGGAGCCTTCATGCGACCTCGCCAGGTGTGGGGCTTCCCATGGGGCTGAGTGATCACAGCACCTGGAGGGTTTGCTGCAGCTCACTGGCCTAGCTCTGTGAGAGCCAGCCCCGGCTGGAGCGTGAAGGGGGCCCAGCGGTGCCACGCAGCACCCCAGGGATCCTGTCACATCTCCCTGAACCCCCGTGACTCCCAGTCACCTCCCCACGGCCCCAACCCCCATCCCACCAGTGACCCCAGGTGACCCTCTTGCCGTCCTGAACCCCTCACTGACCCACCACTGCAGTGAGCCCCCCAACCCCCCATTGTACTCTGTGCCCCAGGGACCCCTCCCCAAGCCCCTCATATCCCCCCCCGCATCCCTCCAGGTCATGGGGAGCCTCCACCCCACACCTGTCCCTGGCCCCAACAGTTTCTCACTCACTGGGGGGTTTTGTAACAATTTCAGCTGTGTTTTTAATATATAAACTATATCACTCAATAGACTCTGTACAGCCCCCTGCAAACCCCCTTAACTCTGCCCCCCCCGTTTCCCCGCAAACCCCCTTAACTCTGCCCTCCCCAAGGTCCTCGCCCATCTGGGCCGTTTCAGTCAGAATAAAGGTGCTTTGGGTCCATCCGTCTCCGTCGCTCCACCACCCATGGGGTCACCGCTCGCTCCCCTGTCTCCCCACAGGCCCCCCGCTTCTGAGTGGGGAGGTGATGGGAGCCCCAGAGGAGCTGGGGGTTAGGACTCCTGAGTTCCATCTGCCCCGCCCCCCCGCCAGGCTGGATTGGGGTGCCCCCTTCGGGCTGGGCCTGCTGCACAGACCCCCCCCCCTTCACTGTGGGGAGCAGGGACCCCCCAGGGGTGTGTGGGAGGGGCTAGGTGAGGGGAGGGAATTAAGCATTGGGGGCTCTGTGGGGGAGGGGGTCTCATGGGGGGGTGGAAGGGCCCCATGGGGGGGGGTCTCCTCGTGATGCCCCGGCTTCCCCTGGTGGCGCCCGGCAGTGCTGCGGTCTCGCTCGCTCGCTTGCTCTCTCTCCCTCCCTCCTGCGTCCGTCTGTCCGTCCGGCCAGCTCAGCCCCGCCGTGGCCGCAGCTTCATCTCGGTGAAGGGGATGGAGAACTCGAAGCCTTTCCAGTTAAACCAGTTCACGCCCTGGGGGGGGGCAGAAATGGGGGGTGAAAGACTCCCCAGCACTGGCCCCCTCAGCAACTTCTAAATGCAATCCGTGACTCAGTTTCCCAACTGGCTTGGACGTGTTGGATGGGAAGGAGTTAATTTTCTGCCCTGGGATGGGCCAACCCAGGCGTCCTGGCTCCCAGTCCCCACCCCTGCTCTCCCCACCAGCCTCCCCCGCCCCCAGAGCCGGGAGAGAACCCAGGCATCCTGCCACCGCCCCTGCCCCCAGAGCCGGGAGAGAACCCTGGCATCCTGACACTGCCCCTGCCCCCAGAGCCGGGAGAGAACCCAGGCATCCTGACACCCCTCCTGCCCCCAGAGCCGGGAGAGAACCCAGGCATCCTGCCACTCCTCCTGCCCCCAGAGCCGGGAGAGAACCCAGGCATCCTGACACCCCTCCTGCCCCCAGAGCTGGGAGAGAACCCAGGCATCCTGACACCCCTCCTGCCCCCAGAGCCGGGAGAGAACCCAGGCATCCTGCCACCGCCCCTGCCCCCAGAGCCAGGAGAGAACCCAGGCATCCTGCCACTCCTCCTGCCCCCAGAGCCGGGAGAGAACCCAGGCATCCTGCCACTCCTCCTGCCCCCAGAGCCGGGAGAGAACCCAGGCATCCTGACACCCCTCCTGCCCCCAGAGCCGGGAGAGAACCCAGGCATCCTGACACCCCTCCTGCCCCCAGAGCCGGGAGAGAACCCAGGCATCCTGCCACCGCCCCTGCCCCCAGAGCCGGGAGAGAACCCAGGCATCCTGACACCCCTCCTGCCCCCAGAGCCGGGAGAGAACCCAGGCATCCTGACACCCCTCCTGCCCCCAGAGCTGGGAGAGAACCCAGGCATCCTGACACCCCTCCTGCCCCCAGAGCCGGGAGAGAACCCAGGCATCCTGCCACCGCCCCTGCCCCCAGAGCCGGGAGAGAACCCAGGCATCCTGGCTCCCCCCACCCGCCCCGCTCTCACCAGCAGCCCCCCCTCCCCCGAGCCAGGACAGAACCCAGGCGTCCTGCCCCCCGCAGCGGGCAGAGAACCCAGGCGTCCGGGCGGGCGGTACCTGGTGGTCCCGGCCGCTGCCGTAGAGCCCGTTGAGGTTGGCATAGTGGCAGTTTCGGTACCACCAGGCCCCCCGGTACGACACCGCGCAGGGGATCAGCAGCCGGTTGGGGTCCCGGTCCCGGGTCGAGAAGACACTGCCCGAGTGGTAGCTCAGCGCATCGCCTGGGGGGAGGGCAGGGGGTGAGGGGGGCTGGGGGTTCAGCACCCCTCCCCCAACCACCCCTGGGACATGGACCCCCCCTGCTGTCCTCCCCAGCCCCCCTGGGGCACAGACCCCCCATTCACTGACCCCCCAACATAGCAACCCCCACTGCCCCCCAGCCCCCCCGGGACACAAACCCCCCATCCACTGAGCCCCCAACATAGCAACCCCCTCACTGTCCACCCAGACCCCCCAGGACACAGAACCCCCCATCCACTGACCCCCCCAAAATCGCAACCCCCACTGCCCCCCCAGCCCCCCCGGGGCACAGACCCCCCTCATCCACTGACCCCCCCCAAATCGCAACCCCCACTGCCCCCCCAGCCCTCCCTGGGACACAGACCCCCCCATCCCCTACCCATGTCCCCCGGGACACAGACCCTCCATCCACTAACCCCCCCGACATAGCAATCCCTTCACTGTCCACCCAGCCCCCCCCCCGGGACACGGACCCCCCCAATCCACTGACCCACAACATAGCAACTCCTGCTGTCCCCCCAGCCCCCCCGGGACACGGACCCCCCAATCCACTGACCCCTGACATAGCAACCCCCTGCTGCCCCCCATCCTCCTCCTCTGCCCCCAATCTGTTCTGCCCCCTCCGCCAGCACCCCCCATCATGACCCCCCCTTTCCTTCCCCACTGGCGACCCCCGCCTCTCTTTCGCCAGCGCCCCCCCGGCCGCCCCTCTGCCCCTCACCGGCCGTGCCGCGGTAGCCGTCCAGGTGGAGGCGGTAATGCTCGCTGGGGGGGTCGACCCGGAACCGCTGGTACCGGGCGTAGGCGGCCTCGGCGCCGGCCCGAAGATCCACCCGCAGCTCCTGCTCCCCGGCCGCCGTCAGCTGGTGCAGGGCGTCGTTACCTGGGGGCAGGACGCCTGGGTTCTCTCCCTGCTGCGCCAGGGGCAGCCCGGACGCCTGGGTTCTCTCCCGGCTCGGGGGGAGGGGGGTCTGGGGGCTCACAGGGCAGCCTGGGACCCCTGGGTTCTCTCCCTGCTGCGCCAGGGGCTGCCCGGACGCCTGGGTTCTCTCCCGGCTCGGGGGGGAGCGGGGGTCTGGGGGCTCACAGGGCAGCCTGGGACCCCTGGGTTCTCTCCCTGCTGCGCCAGGGGCAGCCCGGACGCCTGGGTTCTCTCCCGGCTCGGGGGGGGAGGGGGGTCTGGGGGCTCACAGGGCAGCCTGGGACCCCTGGGTTCTCTCCCTGCTGCGCCAGGGGCAGCCCGGACGCCTGGGTTCTCTCCCGGCTCTGGGGGGAGCGGGGATCAGGGGGGATCGCAGGGCCACCCAGACAATTCTCTCCCGGCTCGGGGGGGGAGTGGGGGTCAGGGGGGATCGCAAGGCTGCCCGGACTCCTGGGTTCTCTTCCAGCTCTGGGGGGAGCGGGGATCAGGGGGGATCGCAGGGCCGCCTGGACCCCTGGGTTCTCTCCCAGCTCCGCCAGGGGAGGGGGTGGGGGGGCCGCCCGGACTCCTGGGTTCTCTCCCGGCTCTGGGGGGAGCGGGCGTCGGGGGCGATCGCAGGGCCGCCCGGACTCCTGGGTTCTCTCCCGGCTCGGGGGGAGCGGGGGTCTGGGGATCGCAGGGCCGCCCGGACGCCTGGGTTCTCTCCCTCACCCAGCCAGAACTCGCGGGACCGGTTCCCGAAGCCCTGGGCGTACTCCTGCCAGTCGCGCCAGAAATCCGTCTCGCCGTCCATGCGGCGCTGGAACACCTGGGGGGAGTCGAGGGGGGGACTCAGAGACACACACTCGGCCCCGCTGCCCCCCCGGGGCGGGTGTGTCATCCCAGCCCCGCACTCACCAGCCAGCCGCCCCCGTCGGTCTCCATGTCGCAGTAGACCTGCAGGGGGCGCTGCCTGTCGCCCCCCAGGTAGATGGTCACCTCGCGGGAGGGGCCCGGCCCGTTCAGCTGCTCCTCCACGCAGTCCCGGGGGAAGGGGTGGGTCAGCCAGACTGCGCGGAGAGGCGAGAATGGAACCCAGGCGTCCGGGATCCCAGCCCCACCCCCTCCAACCACCAGACCCCACTCCCTTCTCCGAGCCAGGACAGAACCCAGGAGTCCGGGATCTCAGCCCCACCCCTGCTCTAACCCACCAGACCCCACTCCCCTCCCAGACCGGCGGAGAGAACCCAGGAGTCCTGGATCTCGGCCCCACTCCCCTCCCAGAGCTGGGATGGAACCCAGGTATCCGGGATCCCAGCCCCACCCCCTCCAACCACTAGACCCCACTCCCCTCCCCGAGCCAGGAGAGACCCCAAGAGTCCTGGCTCCCAGCCCTCCGGCTGTAACCACCCACTAGCCCCCCCTCCCCCGAGCCAGGCTAGAACCCAGGCGTCCTGCGGCTCACCGGTGTTGAAGGAGGTGGCGATGGGGGTGCTGGGGAGGCCCCCCCGGATCGCCTGCACCTGGACCTGGTAGCGGCTGGACGGGCTCAGGTTGCTCAGCTGATAGGAGGCCGCGTCTGAGCCCAGGGGGATCTCCTGGGGGGAGAGGGAGTGAGGGGGGGTGATGGGCTGGGGGGGTGGGGGAGGGGCAGGGGGCAGCGATGGGGCTGGTGGGGGGATGTGGGGGGAGCCGGGGGGGAGGGTGGAGAGAGGGGCGGGATGTTGGGGGGGCTGTGGCAAGGGTTGGGGAGGGAACGGGGGGGCTGTAGGGGGGGCTGAGCAGGCAGGGGGCTGGGGTGGGGTCTGGGGGTCCAGGTACCTGCGTTTGGCCGGAGGGTGTCTCGTAGCTGAGCAGGTAGCCAGCGGGGGGGACACGTGGGGGGGTCCAGGAGAGCCGGGCGCTGCGGGGGGTCACGTCAGTGGCTTGCAGGTCCCGGGGGGCATCCAGCCCTGGGGGAGGGGAGAGTGAAACAGGGACCCCCCGACCTTCCCCCTCCACGTGACCCCCCTCCCCCCACCAACAGCCCCCTCCCCTCACTGCTTGCCCCACCCCTCCCCGTGATCCCCCTCCCCCCACCATCCCCCACCCCTCCCCATGACCCCCCTCCCCTCACAGCTTCCCCCTCCCCGTGACCCCCCTCCCTGCGCCCCCCGTACCGGTGGTGAAGGTGGCGCGGGCGGGGGAGCTGCGGTTGCCCCCCGTCACCCCGTGGACGCTGACGAGATACTCGGTGTCCAGCCGCAGCCCGGTCAGGGGGTGCTCGGCCCGGGCCCCGGGGAGCCGCACCGTCACCGCGGGGCCTGCGGGGAGAGCCGGGGTGAGGGGGGGGCAGGCTGCAGGGGAGGGGCCAGGAGGGGGGGCTGGGGACCCCCACGTCTGAGCTGCCCCCAACACCCCCCCTTGGATGCAATGCCGGCGTGGGGAGGCTGAAGGAGCCGGGCCGGGCAAGGGGCCACCAGGCCAGAGGGAGCCGATGGCCCAGTGCCCCGGAGATGCCCGGACCCGGGGCAGGCGGGCGAAGGGCGCCAGGGACCCGGGGACGGAGCCACCCGCCAGGGCGGGGAGCCAGCGAGAGCCGGGTGCAGGCCGGGGGAGGGGAGGGACGCCCTGCCCCCGCGTTCACCTTCGGGGGGCCCGTAGCTCAGCTCGTAGCTCTGGACGGGGGCCCGGGGCGGGCGCCAGCGCAGCAGGGCCGAGGCCTCGGTGACGTTGATGGCACGCAGGTCCGAGGGGCCGTCGGGGACTGCGGAGAGAGCGCGGAGCATCAGAGAGGGCAGCCCCCGCCGAGAGGACCCAGGCGTCCGGCTGGCAGGGGGGTGGGTGCTCGTCCTGGGGTCGGGGAAGGGAGGGGGCCCAGGCATCCAGGGGGGAGGCTGTGGCACTTGCCCTGGATGGCAAGGGAGGGGACCCAGGCGTCCGGCCGGTGGCATGGGGTGCTGGCCCCGGGGCAGGGGAGCAGACCCAGGTGTCCAGCGCTGGCCCTGGGGCAGAGGAGGGGACCCAGGCGTCTGGCCGGTGGCATGGGGTGCTGGCCCTGGGGCTGGGGAGCAGACCCAGCTGTCCAGCGCCGGCCCTGGGGCAGAGGAGGGGACCCAGGCGTCCGGCCGGTGGCCCCAGAGCAGGGGAGGGGACCCAGGCGTCCGGCCCTTACCCGTGGTGACGTAGCCCACCAGTGGCTCGCTCTCCTCGAAGCCCCGGACGGCCATGACGCTGACCTCGTAGCTGGCCCCGGGGATCAGCCCCTCGAGCGTCGTCTGCAGCCGGGTGCCCGCGACCATCACGCTCTGCGGCTCCCCTGGGGCGACAGGCGGGTCAGGACGCGGTGGGGGCGGGGCCAGGGCACAGGGCCAGTAGGGGGCGCTGTTCTGCAGGCAGTTCTTGGGGGCTCTGGGGGCATTTTGGGGTGCTCAGTGTGGGGCGCTATGGGGGGGAGTCACTGTGCAGCAGGGGCCAGCGGGGGAGGGCCAGGGGCCACAGTGTGGAAGCAGTGGTGGGCGCCGTGGGGGGGGGGTCGGTTTGGGGCGCTGTGGGGGGCAGCGAGGGGCACTGTGGGGAGTCGGTTTGGGGCATTGTGGGGGGCCAGCGAGGTGCACAGTGGGGAACTGGTTTGGGGTGTTGGGGAGGGCAGCAGGGGGCGCTGTGGGGGGCCAGAGAGGGGTGCTGTGGGGAGTCGGTTTGGGGTGTTGGGGAGGGCAGCAGGGGGCGCTGTGGGGGACTAGCGAGGGGTGCTGTGGGGAGTCGGTTTGGGGCGCTGTGGGGGGCCAGCGAGGGGCGCTGTGGGGGGGAGCAGGGGGGTGCTGTGGGGCACTTACCCCCTTCGCTCAGCTGGAAGGACACCTTGTAGCGGTCGACATGGGTGGACGGGGCCCCCCAGGTGACCCCCACTGAGGTCTCACGGACGTCGCTGAAGTGCAGGTCCCGGGGGCTCTCCAGCTCTGGGGAGACATGGGGGTCAGGGGGGCATGACCACTGGGGGGACAGTACCAGCCTGCGGAGCCCCGTCCCCCCCAGCTGGGAGGGGGGGCTGAGACCCACCAGTGCCCCCCACCGTCACCCCCTGGCGCTCACCCATCTGCCTGTCCCTCCCTCCCTCTGTCACGGGCTCCACACCCTCCATCTGTCCTACCCCCCGCCGCCCCCCGGCCCCTCTCACCAGGGATGGGGCAGGGGGCAGCAGGGGGCTGTCATGCTACTGACTTGAACTGGGACCGTGTAGAACATGGTTGCACCCAAGCTCCCGTCGTGGCCCCAGCTCTCGTGCAAAGGGGGTCGGATGCGGTGTCTCGGGGGGGTGAGGGTGGCTGGTCGGGATTATGCCGTCTGGGTGCAGGTGTCACTTTGTATTTAAAGATGCCGGTGTTGGCTCTGGCCTGTCTGCAGTTCACACGGGTGCTCTGCTCCTGGGGGACCCCCCAGACAAGTGGGGGTCAGCTCTGCCCAGCCTGCTGGGTGGCCCATGACGGACCATGAGCGACACACCTGACCCACTGCGGGACGGCGGACACGCCGGGGGACTCAGCCCGGCAGGCGGGGAGAGGCCTAAGGGCCGGACGCTGGACGTCAGTGAGTCCATGTCACCAGCTCTTGCTCTCGTCTCTTTCTTTTCCTTTTACGAATAAACCTCGAGATTTTAGATTCGAAAGGGTTGGCCACAGCGTGATTTGGGGGTGAGATCTGATCTGTACATTGACCTGGGTCTGGGGCTTGGTCCTTTGGGATCGAGGGAACCTCTTTTCTCTTTCTGGGGTATTGGTTTACATAACCATTCCTCCCCATAACAAGGGGCGCTGGTGGGGATGCTGGGAAACTGGGGTGTCTAAGGGAATTGCTCGTGTGACTTGTGGTGAGCCGGTGGGGTGAGACCGAAGTCCTCTCTGGCTGGCGGGTTTGGTTTGCCTTGGGGTGCACAGAAACCCCAGCCCGGGGCTGTGACTGCCCTGCTCGGAGCGATTTGTCCTGAATTGGCCCCTCTCCGTGGGGTCCCGCCAGAACCAGCCTCGTTACAGGGGCGCTGGGCTGTGGGGCGGGGGCGGCAGGGCGGGGGCAGCAGGGGGCGCTGGGACGAGGGGGCAGCTGGGCTCGGTGCCGCAGGGGGGCCGTACCGAGGCTGCTGGTCTGCGCGGCCCCATGGACGTTGGCCGTCTCCTCGCCCTGCCGCAGGCCGTACACTGCCAGGCCGTATTCGGTGCTGGGCTGCAGCCCCCGCAGCACGGCCGAGCGCTGGGCCCCCGGCACCGGCACCTCCTGGGCGGGCGCCGGCCCCAGCCCGGGCCCCCAGCCCGCGTCCCGGTACCGGATGAGGAAGGTGTCGAAGTCGCCCTCGGGCACGTCCCAGCTCAGCCGCAGCGAGGTCGGGGTCACCTCGGAGATGAGCAGCTGGTCCAGCCGGGCAGGCGTCACGCTGGAGGCTTCCGGGAAGGCTGCGGGGGCAGGAGGGGGGTTAGGCTCCTGCAAGGGCAGGACAGGGTTAATTGTCCCTGGGGGAGATGGCACCCGGGGGGCTGGGGCCAGGCAAGAAGGGGTTAACTCTGTCCCATCATGCACCTGGCCAGGAGCCCTGGGAGCAGGTTAGTTACTTTTGTCCCATGGGGCTCCGGTGCAGAGTGGAAAGGGTTAACTGCCGCGGGGGGCGGGGGGGCGACGGAGGGAGGACAGGAATGGGGGGTCAGGAGCAGGGGTGAGGCCCAGAAGAGGAAGGGCCTGTCCCCACAGCTTGTCAGTGGCGCAATGGGATCATTAGCCCCATGTTACAGGTGGGGAAACTGAGGCAAGGGGCAGTTATGGGGCTTTTTGCATGGTCACCCGGAAGGTCAGAGGCAGAGCTGGGAGAGAACCCAGGAGTCCTGGCTCCCAGCCCCCCTGCTCTAACCCACCACACCCCACTCCCCTCCCAGAGGTGGGATAGAACCCAGGAGTCCGGGGTCCCAGCTGGGCCGCGGAGGGAAGACCTGCGGAAGGAAGGGGGCTGGTAGATGGCGAGGGGCCCCGGCTGGCTGACCTGTGACGGCGTCGGTGGAGACGGGCCCGAGGCGCTTGGGGCCGGAGACGCCGTAGAGGTTGAACTTGTACTTGCGGGAGGGGAGCAGGTCAGACACGACGAGCGTGCGGGACGCCCCGTCCGCGGGCAGCGCCTGGGGTTTGCCCTCCGCGTCCCGGTACTGGAGGAGGAAGGCGTCGAAGGCCCCGGCCTGGACGGTCCAGGAGAGGCGGACGGAGTCTTTGGTGACCTCGGAGGTCGAGAGCTCCCCCAGCTTGGGCTGCGAGGCACCTTCCTCCTCCTCCTCCTCGTCTTCCTCCTCCTGCCGGCCTGGGGAGGGGAGCAGCTCAGACCCGGCCCGGACCCCACGTCTCCAGACCCCACCCCTGTTCGGGATCGGGATGAAAGCTGCAACACTTTGGCAAGCGGCCGAAAGGCCAGTCTCTTTGCAGGTGGCCTGGCTGCCGCTGGGACGCGCCAGACCCAGCCGGCCCCGGGCCATGGCGCGGGCAGGAGGGTGGATCAGAGCCGATTGCGGCCAGCGGCACAGAGCCGGGAGGGGAATTAGCCAGCCAGACAATCCCCACAGGCCAGGCCGGACTCTCCGTCCCTGGCTCACGTGAAACCCACAGGGGCTGTTTGTGGACGAGCTCGCCGCTGGTTCTGCCCAGCACGAACACAGGCCGGGGCGAGGGCCAGGGCTACGCGGCCCAGACCAGGGGTCCCAGGTCCCTTCGCCGAGCCCAAGACTCCGTACGAGCCTGTTTCCTGGCCAGCGTTTCGAGAGGCGAGTTGGCATTTTCCCGACTCAAAGTGCGTCCCTCGGACCCTCCCCCTGCCCCACGAGGCACAGGACGGAGAGAAGGGGGCGATTCTATCCCATCATGCACCTGCCGGGGGGGGAAAGGTGGGAGGAGAGAGCTGAGAGCTGACCTGTGACAGCGTCGGTGGAGACGGGGCCGAGGCGCTTGCGGCCGGAGATGCCGTAGAGGTTGAACTTGTATCTTCGGGAGGGGGCCAGGTTGGCGACGGTGACCGTGCGGGATCCCCCGTCCACGGGCAGCGCCTGGGGGTTGCCCTCCGCGTCCCGGTACTGGAGGATGAAGGAGTCGAAGGTCCCTTCCTCCACAGTCCAGGACAGATCAAGGGAGTCATGGGTGATGTCGGAGGCCGAGAGCTGCCCCAGGCGGAGCCGTATCCTGGCTCCCTCCTCCCGCGGCGCTGTGGTTGGAACAGAGTGGGAGAGTTAAGGGTGAGGTAACAGCCTGTGGGGCAAACAGAGGCAGCTTCCCCCACTGAGGAGCGATGGGATCAGGCTCTCTGCAAACTCAGGCAGTGTCACCTCTGATGTCCGGGGCAAGTGGCCCCTCTGTGGGGTGGAAATAGGGGAGCAAAGTGACTGACAGAGGCAAGACCCCTTGGATGTGGCCTCTGGTGCCATGATTGCACCAAGCAAAGGGATGTGGAAGAGGGTGGTTGGGAGCGAAGGAATGTGGAAGGGGCCCTGGCGGAAGAGGGGACAGCCAGAGGGGTGGTGGGAAGAGAGGAGGAGTGAAAAAATGCCCAAGAGAAGAAAGGGGCAAAGGGAGACAAGGAGGGAAGGATCCCGGAGCAGGAAACGCCGCGCAGGGACAGGTGAGGCGGGAGAGTGGGAAGGCAGGGGAAAAGCAAAGCAGTGAAGGGGGGTCCTGGGAAAGACCCTGTGGGGGGAGAAGGAAGGAGGCAGGCGCTGGCTGGGAACCTCCTCCCGGCAGCCACTGACCTGTGACGGCGTCGGTGGAGACGGGGCCGAGGCGCTTGCGGCCGGAGATGCCGTAGAGGTTGAACTTGTATCGGTGGGAGGGGGCCAGGTTGGCGACAGTGACCGTGCGGGATCCCCCGTCCACGGGCAGCGCCTGGGGTTTACCCTCCGCGTCCTTGTACTGGAGGAGGAAGGAGGCGAAGTCCCCGGCCTGGACGGTCCAGGAGAGCAGGGCGGAGTCGTGGGTGAGGCCGGAGGCTGAGAGCTCCCCCAGGCTGGGCTGGGGGGCGGGTTCCTCCTCCTGCGGCGCCGCGGCTGGAACAGAGAGAGGGGGGTGAAGGGTGCGGCTGGGTTTGGGGGCAGTTTGCCGGGTCCTTGGGGGCGGGTAATTCCTAGCCAGAGGGGATCAGCAGGGAGGATTAGCGGAAGGAGGGTGCAGGGAGCCCCAGGGACCGGCCCCAGGACACAGCCGGATCCTGCTGCTGGGAAGCAGAGCTGGGGAGAGACAGACGCACGGGGCATGTCTGCAAAGAGGATCCCGCATTCCTGGGTTCCCCGCGGCCACCCCGCCTCCGTGGAGGTGTCGGCCCAAACCTCGGTGAGAGCTGAGCTGAGATGGGAGGAGAGGGGGGGAAGGAAGAACAAGTGAGAGAGAAAGAGAAGGGGGTGAACTAAAGCCTCCAGCATCAATGGAAAAATCCCCATTGACCCCCATCCAGCCCCAGACACGCCCATATCACCATCTTCATACGCTCCCCTCCAACCCATCCACGGCCAGTCACATCCATCTATCCAGGCACCCATGACCTTACCCACCATAGCCCTTGTACCTGCCCCCTGCAGAGGGGTTACCCAGACACACACACCTCTGCCGTGAATCCCCCAAAACACCCATCCATAAACTCCATCCATCCCCAGACGCATCCATCCATCCCCATACGCATCCATCCATCTCCATATCCATCCATCCCCATACATGTCCATTCATCTCCTTATCCATCCACCCCCATCCATCCATCTCCTTATCCATCTGCTCCATCCCCATCCATCCATCCCCATCCGCATCCATCCATCCCCATCCTCATCCATCCATCCCCTTAGCCATCCATCCCCATACACATCCATTCATCTCTCCATCTCTCCTGCCATCTCTTCCCTTAGACATGCATTCGTCTATCTATCCATCGATGACCATCCCTTCCCTCCATCCATTCATCCCCATACAGATCCTTAATCAGTCTATCCATCCATGAGATCCCCTCCATCCATCCATCCCTCCTCCTCGATTTCCATACGCAGCCATCCACCTACCTATTCGTTCATTCATCCATGCACATTGATCCATCTGTCTGTCTATCCACCCATCCATCCCCATCCAAACTCCTCTATCTGTTGAATGGCCGGTAGACGGGGGGTGGGGGTTGGAGTCCGGGAAGCGGCTGGCAGCTGCTGTCCCCGCCCACTGCAAAGCAAAGGGGGAGGGAGGGGACGGAGCCGGCGCCCCCGGGTCCAGCCGCTGACCTGTGACAGCGTCGGTGGAGACGGGGCCGAGGCGCTTGCGGCCGGAGATGCCGTAGAGGTTGAACTTGTATCGGCGGGAGGGGGCCAGGTTGGCGACGGTGACTGTGCGGGATCCCCCGTCCACGGGCAGCGCCTGGGGTTTGCCCTCCGCGTCCCGGTACTGGAGGAGGAAGGAGTCGAAGTCCCCGGCTTGGACGGTCCAGGAGAGCAGGGCGGAGTCGTGGGTGACGCCGGAGGCCGAGAGCTCCCCCAGGCTGGGCCGGGGGGCGGGTTCCTCCTCCCGCGGCGCCGCGGCTGGAACAGAGAGAGGGGCACCGGGTGCGGAAACACTTGGTCAGGCAAATGGGGGCTGCCCCTGGCTCCCACAGCAACGGGCTCAGGCTCTCTGCAGACCCTGTAGCTCTGGGATCGGGGCAGGAGGGCCGCCCAGTGGGGTGGAACTGGTGGCGTGGATGGTGCCGTGGGAGCAAAGCCCTCCGACACCGAGTTCCCCAGGGAAGGGGGCAGAGACGTGGCTCGTGGTGCTGAGATGGGGGCAGGGCAGGCGTGGGGCAGGGGGAGGGAAGGAGGGATGGGTGGGGTGTAGGAAAGGGAGAAAGAAGCAGCAGGAAAGGGGTGGGAGCAGATTTGTGTGAGCCCCCTCACCCCGCCTTGAGGGGATTCCCAGCTTCTGGAGCCCCAGACTGAGTCTCCTGCCCAATGGACGACGGCTCCGGCGGCTGCTAACCCCGAGCCCAGCCGCAGCCGGCCTGGCGTCGGGTGGGCACAGAGGGCCTGGCTCCCCGCTGGGCTGCGGGGAGGTGGCTGCGTGGGGCGGGTGACCTGGACCAGCAGCCCGGGGGCAGGGCCCAGCCAGCGAGGGGGCGGACGGGCGCAGCCCCGGGGGGCTCGGCTTCGGAGCTGCAGACACAGGCCGGCTCAGGGGTCCCTGCTGCGCCCCACGGGTCCCGGAGGGGTTGGTGCGGCTCCGAGAAGCCAGCGGCACCGACCCGGCAGCTCCAGCCCCGCGGTGACCAGCGACCCTGGAGAGGGCTCACCCGGCCCAGGACAAGAGCCAGCGAGCCCAAGGGGCCAGCGAGCCGGGGCCAGGCAGGAGAGGACCCTGCCCCCTTAGGGATTATGGGGGGGGACTCTGGTTTGAGATGGTCAAAGCCACCGCGTGGCAGCGCCCGTCTCAGGGCCCAGGTGCCAGCTGGGTGTGGACGTGCCAGGCGAGTCCGTGAGCATGGGGAGGTGGGAACTGGCTCCGTTCGCCACGTGTCCGAGCTGCGTGTTAACCCGACCATGCTGCAAAGCAAAGGGGGCGGGAGGGGACGGAGCCGGCGCCCCCGGGTCCAGCCGCTGACCTGTGACGGCGTCGGTGGAGACGGGGCCGAGGCGCTTGCGGCCGGAGATGCCGTAGAGGTTGAACTTGTATCGGTGGGAGGGGGCCAGGTCGGCGACGGTGACCGTGCGGGATCCCCCGTCCACGGGCAGCGCCTGGGGTTTGCCCTCCGCGTCCTTGTACTGGAGGAGGAAGGAGTCGAAGTCCCTGGCCTGGATGGTCCAGGAGAGCAGGGCGGAGTCGTGGGTGACGTCGGAGGCCGAGAGCTCCCCCAGGCTGGGCTGGGGGGCAGGTTCCTCCTCCCGTGGCGCCGCGGCTGGAACAGAGAGAGGGGGGTGAAGGGGGAGGCTGGGGTAGGGCAGGGGTGGGTTGCCGGGTCCTTGGGGGGGCGGGTAATTCCTAGCCAAAGGGGATCTGCAGAGAGGATTAGCAGGGGGAGGGTGCAGGGAGCCCCAGGGACCGGCCCCAGGACACAGCCAGGTCCTGCTGCTGGGAAGGAGAGCTGGGGAGAGACAGACGGACAGGGCATGTCTGCAAAGAGGATCCCGCATTCCCCGGTTGCCTGCGGCCACCCAGCCTCCATGGAGGGGTCAGCCCAGAGCGACCGGCAGAAACCTCAGTGAGAGCTGAGCTCAGACAGGAGGAGAGGGGGGAAGGAAGAACAAATGAGAGAGAAAGAGAAGGGGGTGAACCAAAGCCTTCAGCATCAATGGAAAGATCCCCAATGACACCCATCCATCCCCAACCACGCCTCCAAACATCCCTCCATCCTCATACGCATCCATTCATCTATCTGTCTATCCATGACTATCCCTCCATCCCCATCCATGCCCATAGACAGCCACCCATCTACACATCCATCCATCCATCCATCCACCCCCACCAATCCCGATCGACAGCCATCCATCTATCTATTCACTCACTGATCCACGCACATCGCTCCAGTCAGTCAGTCTGCTCCATGCACATCGATCCAGCTGTCTAGCCACCCCTCCATTCCTATCCAAACTCCTCCACCCATTGAATGGCCGGTAGGCGGGTTGCGGAGGTTGGAGTCTGGGAAGCGTCTTCCCAGGAAGGTCCCGGCTGGCAGCTCTTGTCCCCACCACGCTGCAAAGCAAAGGGGGTGGGAGGGGACGGGGTCGGCACCCCGGGTCCAGCCGCTGACCTGTGATGGCGTCGGTGGAGACGGGGCCGAGGCGCTTGCGGCCGGAGATGCCGTAGAGGTTGAACTTGTATCGGCGGGAGGGGGCCAGGTCGGCGACGGTGACGGTGCGGGATCCCCCATCCACGGGCAGCGCCTGGGGTTTGCCCTCCGCGTCCTTGTACTGGAGGAGGAAGGAGTCGAAGTCCCCGGCCTGGACGGTCCAGGAGAGCAGGGCGGAGTCGTGGGTGACGTCGGAGGCCGAGAGCTCCCCCAGGCTGGGCTGGGGGGCGGGTTCCTCCTCCCCTGGCACCGCGGCTGGAACAGAGAGAGGGGGGTGAAGGGGGAAGCCAGGGTGGAGGGTGGCCCACTGGGACCTTAGGGGGCCTTGTTATTGCCAGCTAGAGGGGTTCAGCAGAGAGGATTGGTGTGTGGAGGGTGCAGGGTGCCCCAGAGACCAGCCCCAGGACAGTGACGGATCCTGCTGCTGGGAAGGAGAGCTGGGGAGAGACAGATGGACGGGGCATGTCTGCAAAGAGGATCCCACATTCCCATCTGAGTTCCTGCGGCCATCCCGCCTCCATGGAGGGGTCGGCCCAGAGCAACTGGCAGAAACCTCGGTGAGCGATGAGCTGAGACGGAAGGAAGAACAAACGAGAGAGAAAGAGAAGGGGATGAACTAAAGCCTCCAACATCAGTGGAAAGATCCCCGCTGACACCCATCCATCCCCAGAAACATCCGTACCACCATCTGCATATGCTCCCCCACCCATCCATCCCCATCCAAATCCATCCACCTACCTATCCATCCATCCTCGTAGACATCCATCCATCTACCGATCTATCCACCCATCCCCACCAGTCTCCACGGAGAGCCGTCCATCTCTCCATTCATTCATTCATTCATTCATTCATCCGTGCACCTGTGAGGAAGTTGGGGGTTTTTGTCGTGTTTTACATGAATAGCGTGTGCGTGCCTCAGTTTCCCTGTGTGCTGCATGTTTAACAAGGTGGTGGGAGAGGGGTGGTTGTTGCCGAGGACCAGGTGTCACCTCGCCTAGCAGCCGGGATCCCCGGACAATGGCCTGGAGATGGGGAACCCTAACAACTGGTGACCAAGAGGCCCACCCCAGCTTGGCCATCAGCCGGTTCTGGCCAGTGGGAGGACAGCGGGCTGCGGAGAGACCCGGTGACCTGACCAGCCGGTTCCAGCCAGAGGGAACAAAGGACGGAGGAGAGAGGGCCCCAGCGTCCCGTGTACCTGGGATGGAGGACGGAGGACAAAGGACAGGGCAGGAGCTGTTGGGGCCAGTGATATCAGCTGCCCAGCTGGGAAGCAGGGGGTCTCTGGGCTGGAGAGGGGGAGCAGGCAGAGCCCCCCTGGATGCAGGGGAGACTGGGATGTGCTGGGCTGAGGGAGGCCAGGCCTGAGGCCCGGAGAGTCTCCTGTGCTGGGTTCAGATGCTCAGTAAACCCTCCTGTTTTACGCTGGCAGAGAGTCGCTCCGGTCTAGAGAACAGGGGGGCATCATCCCCTTCGGGGGGTGGAGGCCCTGGGGGTCCAGAGCGAGGGGACTCCCTGAGGGGTCCCACGGCAGAGACAGGCGTGCTAAGGCTCAGAGAGGTGTGGTACCAGGAGGTGGAGGGGCTGGACCCCCGAGAGAGAGTGGACCCCCGGGAGAAGGGCTGTCTCAGTGAAGGGGGTTCCTCCCACGGACCACACAGGACGAAGAGTGGGCACGACCTGGGAGTCCGTGACACCAGCCCATACACAGTGACGCATTCACCCCATCTGCCCCACACACATCGATCCCTCTGTCCATCCATCCACACTCCTCCACCCACTGAATGGCCGGGAGGCGGGTTGTGGAGGTTGGAGTCTGCGAAGCGTCTTCCCAGGAAGGTCCCAAATGGCAGCTCTTGTCCCCACCGCGCTGCAAAGCAAAGGGGGCGGGTGGGGAAGGGGGCAGCACCCCCGGGTCCAGCCGCTGACCTGTGACAGCGTCGGTGGAGACGGGCCCGAGGCGCTTGCGGCCGGAGATGCCGTAGAGGTTGAACTTGTATCGGCGGGAGGGGGCCAGGTTGGCGACGGTGACCGTGCGGGATCCCCCATCCACGGGCAGCGCCTGGGGGTTGCCCTCCGCGTCCTTGTACTGGAGGAGGAAGGAGTCGAAGTCCCCGGCTTGGACGGTCCAGGAGAGCAGCGCGGAGTCGTGGGTGACGTTGGAGGCCGAGAGCTCCCCCAGGCTGGGCTGGGGGGCGGGTTCCTCCTCCCGCGGCACCGCGGCTGGAACAGAGAGAGGGGGGTGAAGGGCATGGCCAGCAGGAGCACTTGCCGGGTCCTTGGGGGAGCGGGTTATTGCCAGCCAGAGGGGATCAGCAGAGAGAATTAGCAGGGGAGGGGGCAGGGAGCCCCAGGGACTGGCCCCAGGACACAGCTGGATCCTGCTGCTGGGAAGGAGACCTGGGGACAGACAGACGCACGGGGCATGTCTCCAAAGAGAGTCCTGCATTCCAAGGTTCCCGGCGGCCACCCCGCCTCCGTGGAGGGGTCAGCTCAGAGCGACCGGCACAAAACTCGGTGAGAGCTGAGCTGAGACGGGAGGAGAGAGAGGGAAGGAAGAACAAATGACAGCAAGAGAGAAGGGGGTGAACAAAAGCCACCGTCAATGGAAAGATCCTCGCTGACACCCATCCAGGCCAACACAAACCTATACAGCCATCGATCACCATATCATACGTCCATCCAGCCACGCATGTATTATCATACTCACCCAGTCCCATTACCCACAATGCCACCTGGCCACACATCTACCCATGAATCCCCAAAATACCCATCCAGCCCCACACACATCCACCCACCCTACCGTCTGTATGTCCACCCTTCCATCTACCCCCACACAAATCCACCCACCCTACCGTCTATCTGTCCACCCCCATATATATCCATTCCTCTATCCATTCATTACCATCCATCCATCCATCCATCCCCATACAAATCAATCCATTCAGTTAACCTGCCCAAGACACATGGATCCAGCTGTCTGTCTATCCATCTATCCATCCATCCCCATCCACACTCCTCTCTCTACCCATTGAGTGGCTGGCAATCTGCTTATGGAGGCTGGAGGATTGGAAGTGTCTTCCTGGGAAGGTCCTGGCCCAGTGGTCAGTGTTTCTGACACTGCAAAGCAAAGGGCGGTGGGGAAGGGGCTGGTACCCCGGGTCCAGCTGCTGACCTGTGACGGCATCGGTGGAGACGGGGCCGAGGCGCTTGCGGCCAGAGATGCCGTAGAGGTTGAACTTGTATCGGCGGGAGGGGGCCAGGTTGGTGATGGTGACCATGCGGGATGCCCCATCCGCGGGCAGCGCCTGGGGTTTGCCCTCCGTGTCCTTGTACTGGAGGAGGAAAGAGTCAAAGGTCCCCTCCACGGTCCAGGAGAGCAGGGCGGAGTCGTGGGTGACATCGGAGGCCGAGAGCTCCCCCAGGCTGGGCTGGGGGGCAGGTTCCTCCTCCCGCGGCGCCGCGGCTGGAACAGAGAGAGGGGGGTGAAGGACGGCGGGCAGGGCAGCTCACTAGGTCCTTGGTGGGGCCGGGTAATTTCTAGCCAAAGGGGATCTGTAGAGAGGATTGGTTGGGGGAGGGTGCAGGGAGCACCAGAGACCGGCCCCAGGACACAGCCGGATTCTCCTTCTGGGAAGGAGAGCTGGGGACAGATGGACGGGGCACGTCTGGAAAGAGGATCCCACATTCCCGGGCTCCCCACAGCCATCCCGCCTCCATGGAGGGGTCAGCCCAGAGCAACCAGCAGAAACCTCGGGGAGAGCTGAGCTGAGATGGGAGGAGAGAGGGGGAAGCAAGAACAAGTGAGAAAGAAAAAGAAGGGGGTGGATCAAAGCCACCAACACCAATGGAAACATCCTCACTGACACCTATCCAGCCCCAGAAATGACCATACCATCTTCATACGCTCCCCTATCCATCCACCACCCATGGCTAGTCACTTCCATCTATCCTGGCATCCATGACCTTACCCAGCATAGCCCTTGTACCTGCCCCCTGCAGAAGGGTTATCCAGACACGCACACCTCTGCTGTGAATCCCCCAAAACACCCATCCAGTTCCGTAAACTCCATCCATCCCCATACGCATCCATTCATCTATCCATCCACTCCATCTCCATTCACCCATCCATCTCCATCCATCCATCTCCATATGCAGCCATTCATCTCCTTATCCATCCATCCCCCTACGCATCCATTCATCTATCCATCTGCTCCATCCCTATCCATCCCCATCCACATCCATCCCCTTATCCATCCATCCATCTCCAACCATTCATCTATCCATCAGCTCCATCCCCATCCAACCCCATCCACATCCATCCATCCATCCACCCCCATCCCCATCCATCCATCTCCTTATCCATCCATCCATCTCCTTTTCCATCCATCCCCATCCATCCATCTCCTTATCCATCCATCCCCATCCACATCCCTTCATCTATCAATCCATGACCATCAATCCATCCATTCCCATCCATACCAGTAGACATCCATCCATCTGCTCAGCCATCCATCCATCCATCCCTCCCTCACTCCCCATACACATTCATCCATCCATCCATTCACGACCATCCCCATCCATCCACCCCCACTGATCCCTATAAACAGCCATCCATGTATCTTTTCATTCATTCATTCATTCATTCAATCATCAACCCCATAGTCATCTATCTATTCATTCAGTCTGCTTCATACACACTGATCTATCTGTCTGTCTGTCAATCCACCCATTCACCTCCATCCACACTCCTCCACCCATTGAGTGGCCGGTAGGCGGGTTGTGGAGGTTGGAATCTGGGAAGCGTCTTCCCAGGAAGGTCCCCATTGGCAGCTGCTGTCCCCACACACTGCAAAGCAAAGGGGGCGGGAGGGGAAGGGGCCGGCACCCCCGGAGCAGCTGCTGACCTGTGACGGCGTCGGTGGAGACGGGGCCGAGGCGCTTGCGGCCGGAGATGCTGTAGAGGTTGAACTTGTATCGGCGGGAGGGGGCCAGGTTGGCGAGGGTGACGGTGCGAGATCCCCCATCCATGGGCAGAGCCTGGGGATTGCCCTCCGCGTCCTTGTACTGGAGGAGGAAGGAGTCGAAGTCCCCGGCCTGGACGGTCCAGGAGAGCAGGGCGGAGTCGTGGGTGACGTTGGAGGCCGAGAGCTCCCCCAGGCTGGGCTGGGGGGCGGGTTCCTCCTCCCGTGGTGCTGTGGTGGGAACAGAGAGAGGGGGGTGAAGGGTGCAGCCAGGGTCAGGGGGCGGCTCACTGGATCCTTGGGAAGCCAGGTTATTCCCAGTGAGAGGGGATCTGCAGAGACAATTAGTGAGGGGAGGGTGCAGGGAGCCCTAGGGACCCTCCCCGGGACAGTGACGGATCCTGCTGCTGGGAAGGAGAGCTGGGGACCGACGGACGGGGCATGTCTGCAAAGAGGATCCCACATTCCTGAGTTTCCCAAAGTCATCCCGCCTCCATGGAGGGGTCGGCACAGAGCAACCGGCGCAAACTTCAGTGAGAGCTGAGCTGAGATGGGAGGAGAGAAGGGGAAGGAAGAACAAATGAGAGAGAAAGAGAAGAGGGTGAACCAAAGCCTCCAACATCAATGGAAAAATCCCCATTGACACCCATGCAGACCTAGATACTCCTCCATCCTTCCATCCCCATACATACCCATCTATCCAGCCAGCCATTCCCTTCCCATCCATCCGTTCCCATGAATGCCCAAGGTCCATCCATCCATTCACACACATCCTTCTGTGCAGCCATTCGTCCCGCCATCCTTTCAAACACACCCATCCGTCTATCTGTGAATCATTTCTTCCATTCCTGGAGACATCCCTCTATCCATCCATCCGCACACACCCCACTCTCTATCTGCTGAAGGGTCGGCAGCCAGGGTCGTAGATGCCTGAGGCTCACACGTGTCTTCCTTAGAAGGTCCTGTCCCAGTGGCCGGAGCCCCTGACCCTGGAAAGCAAAGGGGGCGGGAGGGACGGAGCCGCGCCCCGGGAGCAGCCGCTGACCTGTGACGGCGTCGGTGGAGACGGGGCCGAGGCGCTTGCGGCCGGAGATGCCGTAGAGGTTGAACTTGTATCGGCGGGAGGGGGCCAGGTTGGTGACCGTGACCGTGCGGGATCCCCCGTCCACGGGCAGCGCCTGGGGGTTGCCCTCCGCGTCCTTGTACTGGAGGAGGAAGGAGTCGAAGTCCCCGGCCTGGATGGTCCAGGAGAGCAGGGCGGAGTCGTGGGTGATGTCGGAGGCCGAGAGCTCCCCCAGGCTGGCCGGGGGGGCGGGTTCCTCCTTCCGTGGCCCCGCAGCTGGAACAAAGTTGGGTGCGGATTCGATGAACGATTCCTTGGGGACTCGCCACAGAGGGGAAATAGGGGGCAGAAGCATCAGGGAGAGCTGGGTGATGGGGTCGGGGGGCACCGGGGCTGATGGGAACAGCCTGTGGACGCAAAGCATTGGGGAAGACCCCCATCCCGTCCCACCCGGACGTCCGGCGGGTTGGTCCGAGGTGCTCTGGGCTGACACATCTCCTAGCGCGTGAACCCAAAGGGCCCCCAGCCCCCACGGTCAGAGAGCTCAGGCTGTTCAGCCCCTTGGAGAGATGACTGAGGGTTGCCTCCAATTGTGACCCCTCGGGGAGAAAAGCCGCGACAACCCCCCAGGCTCCGCCAGGCTCTGTAACCCAGCAGAGACGCGCAGAACATGCCCCAGGGGCTGGACGCAAACGCAGACGAACCCCACTCAGAAATTGGGCCCACGCTCCCCAGTGTGGGGAATTGCTCTCCCCGGGGAAGCCACGTCCTCTCCACCTCCGCACGGCTGCAGACCCAACCCGGCTGCCTCGCTGGGACACGCGTTAGCCAAGCCCCAGTGTCTGGGCTCAGTACAGCGGGAACTGGGGGACATTCTCCGGCCTGTGGTATACAAGGGTCAGATGGGACAATCAGCACGGTCCCTTCTGGCCTTATCCTCCAGTAACCCTGCCTGGAACCTGGCAGGTGCAGACCGGTTGCAGGAGGGAAGGGTGTGGCGGGGATGCCGGGACATCAGTCTGCAAGCACAGGGCTGGGACATTTAGCCGTGAGCTGCCTGAATAAAGAGCCAGCTGAGGTTAGTAACCCTCTTGTGACACCCTGTACCCCATGTTCACACCTTTATACAGTTACGATATATTTTGTACAAAGGATGCCTTGTGAGGTATCATTTGAAAACTCATAATCTGCTGGACATCATTGTCCTGTTAAGCTGTCTATAACAGCACTGTGTGTAAAGCGATGTATGATTGTTATTGAAACATGTTGCAGTTCTGGGTAATGCCAACAAACCCATTTTTCAGAGCCAAAGACACACTGGCAACCCCAGACAGGCATCAACACAGTCAAGTGGGCTGTCGCTTACTTAATCGGACATTCTCCAGCAAGGGGAGAGGTGTAAAAAAGAAATTTACAATTCACATGAAGGATAGTTTGGAGCTCACATAGCCGGCCCCCATGACCCAGCGAAGATCTTTCCAGTAGAAAGGACGGGCATATAAGAAGGGAGGGAAATGTCCCTAGCCTCTCCACCTTGCAGCTCTCTGCTCATCACATCAACGCACACCTGAAGAACACTGAACAAAGGGGACTGGGCCCAGTCTGAAAGGGAATCCTACCTGTGAACTGGCTGCGGCATCTGGTGTGGCGAGAAAACCAGTTACTTTAAATCCTATTGAGCTTGGCAAAACTGAGGAATTAGCTTGCGTGTTTATTTCTTTATTTCTTTTGTAACCAGTTCTGACTTTTATGCCCTACCCTTTCTAATCACCTGAAATCTAGTTAATCAGCTTGTTTTATTGTTTTGTCTAAACCAGCGTGTTTGACTGAAGTGTGGGAAACTCCCTGCCCAGGTCACTGGGGCTGGTGCAATGACGGATGATGTCTGAGCTTGTACCGCCCGTGGATTACAGAATGGCACGAGACGCACATTCTGGGGGCAAGGCTGGGATGGAGGGACATGTGGGTGTCACCCTGTATCTATTCATGGGTGGCTGGGCACAGCAGCCTTGCATTCAGCTGGGAGTGACTTCACACGCTAGTGGTTGTTCACAGCAAAGAGTGTAAAAGGCAGCCCAGGCTGGTGGCTGAAGGGAATCCAGGGGTCCAGGTTGCACCCTGAGGAACGTCACACATGGTGATTACCCGGCTCACCACTCAGGGAGCACACACCTCGCCATATTCCCGGAAAGAAAGGGGGTGACCCAAAGCCACTAACACCAGTAGAAAGATCCCCACTGACACCTATCCATCCCCACACCCTCCTCCATCCACCCCTCCCAACATCCCCCCATCCCCACACACACCCATCCGTCCATCCCTGGGGACACCTGTAGATCCTTCCCCGTACACACCCAACGCAAACCAACCCAACTCTGCATCCATCCTTCCCATACATATTAACTGGCATCTCTATCCATCCACCCGCCCCCCCATTCTCCCCCCCATGACCCCCTCTCTATCCATCCACCCGCCCCCCCATTCTTCCCCCCATGACCCCCTCTCTATCCATCTACCCACCCCACATTCTTCCCCCCATGACCCCCTCTCTATCCATCCACCCGCCCCCCCATTCTTCCCCCCACGACCCCCTCTCTATCCATCCACCCGCCCCCCCATTCTTCCCCGCACGACCCCCTCTCCATCCATGGATGGCCAGTAACTGGGTCATGGAGGCGGAGTCTGGAAAGTATCTTCCTAGGAAGGTCCTGGCCCAGTGGTCAGCTTCCCTGACACTGCAAAGCAAAGGGGGCAGGAGGGGACGGAGCTGCACCCCCAGGAGCAGCAGCTGACCTGTGACGGCGTCGGTGGAGACGGGGCCGAGGCGCTTGCGGCCGGAGATGCCGTAGAGGTTGAACTTGTATCTGCGGGAGGGGGCCAGGTTGGCGACGGTGACGGTGCGAGATCCCCCATCCACGGGCAGTGCCTGGGGTTTGCCCTCCGCGTCCTTGTACTGGAGGAGGAAGGAGTCGAAGGTCCCCTCCTCCACGGTCCAGGAGAGCAGGGCGGAGTCGTGGGTGACGTCAGAGGCCGAGAGCTCCCCCAGGCTGGGCTGGGGGGCGGGTTCCTCCTCTCGTGGCGCCGCGGCTGGAACAGAGAGAGGGGGGTGAAGGGTGCGGCCAGGGTAGGGGGCAGCTTGCTGGGTCCTTGGGGTGCTGGGTTATTCCAAGCGAGATGGGACCTGAAGAGAGGATTAGCGGTGGGAGGTTTCAGGGAGCCCCGAGACTGGACCCAGGACACAGCTGGATCCTGCTTCCAGGAAGGAGAGCTGGGGACACACAGACAGACAGACAGACAGATGTGGCATGTCTGCAAGGAGGATCCCACATTCCCAGGTTCCCCAAGGCCATCCCGCTTCCCACGAGGGGTCGGCCCAGAGCGACCGGCACAAACCTCAGTGAGAGCTGAGCTGAGATGGGAGGAGAGAGGGGGAAGGAAGAAGAAATGAGAGAGAAAGAGAAGGGGGTGAACCAAAACCACCAACGTCAATGGAAAGATCCCCAGTCAGACCTATCCAGCCCCAGACACTCCTCCCTCCATGCATACACCCTCATATACAGCCATTCATCTATCTGTCCATCCGTGACCATCCCCTCCATCCCCATCTATGCCCATAGACAGCCATTCATCTACCTATCCATCCATTCATTCATCCATCCAGCTATTCATCCATCCATCCATCTACATTAATCCCCATAGACAGCCATCCAGCCCCCGACATGCCTCTATCCATCCCTCCACCCTCATACACACTAATTTATCTATTTATCCATCCATCACCTTCACCATCCAACACCATCTATACCCTTAGAAAACCATCGTTCCATCTACCTATCCATCCATCCCCATTCTCATCCATCCATCTCCATCCGTCCCCATCCATCCATCCTCACCCATCCCCATACACAGTCATCCATCTATTCATTTATCCATGCATCCCATACACATCGATCCATAAATTCAGTCTGCTCCATGCACTTCGATCCATCTGTCTGTCTATCCACCCATCTATCCCCATCCAAACTCCTCCACCCATTGAATGGCTGGTAGACGAGTTGTGGAGGTTGGAGTCTGGGAAGCATCTTCCCAGGAAGGTCCCAAATGGCAGCTCTTGTCCCCACCACGCTGCAAAGCAAAGAGGGCGGGAGGGGACAGAGCCGGCGCCCCCGGAGCAGCCGCTGACCTGTGACAGTGTCGGTGGAGACGGGGCCGAGGCGCTTGCGGCCGGAGATGCCGTAGAGGTTGAACTTGTATCGGCGGGAGGGGGCCAGGTTGGCGACGGTGACCGTGCGAGATTCTCCATCCACGGGCAGTGCCTGGGGTTTGCCCTCCGCGTCCTTGTACTGGAGGAGGAAGGAGTCGAAGGTCCCGGCTTGGACAGTCCAGGAGAGCAGGGCGGAGTCGTGGGTGACGTCAGAGGCCGAGAGCTCCCCCAGGCTGGGCTGGGGGGCGGATTCCTCCTCCCGCGGCGCCGCGGCTGGAACAGAGAGAGGGGGGTGAAGGGCGGAGGGCAGGGCAGCTCGCTAGGTCCTTGGTGGGGCCGGGTAATTCCTAGCCAAAGGGGATCTGTAGAGAGGATTAGCAGGGGGAGGGTGCAGGGAGCACCAGAGACCGGCCCCAGGACACAGCCAGGTCCTCCTGTTGGGAAGGAGAGCTGGGGACAGACAGACGGGGCATGTCTGCAAAGAGGATCCCACATTCCCTGCAGCCATCACACCTCCGTGTAGGGGTCGGCCCAGAGTGACCAGCACAAACCATGGGCAGAGCTGAGCTGAGACGGGAGGAGCGGGGGGAAGGAAGAACAAATGAGGGAGAAAGAGAAGGGGGTGAACCAAAGCCACCAACATCAATGGAAAGATCCCGATTGACACCCATCCAGCCCCGTACACACGCCTCCATCCCTCCAACTTCATATGCACCCATTCATCTATCTGTCCATCCATGACCATCCCCTCCATCCCCATCCATGCCCCTAGACAGCCACCCAGCTACACATCCATCCATTCACCCATCTCCACCAATCCCCATAGACAGGCATCCAGCTCCAGACACTTCTCCATCCAGCCCTGCATCTTCATACACACTCATTCATCTATTTATCCATCCATACCATCCCCATCCAACACCATCCATACCCTTAGACAGCCCTCAATTGATCTATCTATCCATCCATCCATCCCCACCCACAGCCATCCATCTGTCTATTCACTCACTGATCCATGCACCCCACAGACATCGATCCATTCAGTCAGTCTGCTCCAAACACATCGATCCAGCTGCCTGTCTGTCTATCCACCAACCCATATGCCTCCATCTGTTGAGTGGCCAGTCGATGGGACGTGGAGGTGGGAGTCTAGGAAGTGTCTTCCCAGGAAGGTCCCTGCTGGCAGCTGTTGTCCCCACCATGCTGCAAAGCAAAGGGGGCGGGAGGGGACGGGGACGGTGCCCCGGGGGCAGCCGCTGACCTGTGACGGCGTCGGTGGAGACGGGGCCGAGGCGCTTGCGGCCGGAGATGCCGTAGAGGTTGAACTTGTATCGGCGGGAGGGGGCCAGGTTGGCGACGGTGACCGTGCGAGATTCTCCATCCACGGGCAGCGCCTGGGGTTTGCCCTCCGCGTCCTTGTACTGGAGGAGGAAGGAGTCGAAGTCCCCGGCCTGGACGGTCCAGGAGAGCAGGGCGGAGTCATGGGTGACGTCGGAGGCCGAGAGCTCCCCCAGGCTGGGCTGGGGGGCAGGTTTCTCCTCCCGTGGCACCGCGGCTGGAACAGAGAGAGGGGGGTGAAGGGTGTGGCTGGGGTGCAGGGTGGTTTGCCAGGTCCTTGGGGGCGGCGATATTCCTGGGCAGAGGGGATCTGGAGAGAGGATTAGCAGAGGGAAGGTGCAGGGAGCCCCAGGTATCGGCCCCAGGACACAGCCAGACCCTGCTGCTGGGAAGGAGAGCTGGGGACAGACAGACGGACGGGGCAAGTCTGCAAAGAGGATCCCACATTTCCACATTCTCCGCGGCCATCCCGCCTCCATGGAGGGGTCGGCCCAGAGTGAGCGGCACAAACCATGGGCAGTGCTGAGCTGAGACGGGAGGAGAGAGGGGGAAGGAAGAACAAACGAGAGAGAAAGAGAAGGGGGTGAACCAAAGCCTCCAGCATCAATGGGAAGATCCCCGCTGACACCCATCCATCCCCAACCTCTCCTCGAAACATCCCTCCAGCCTCATACACACGCATTCATTTATTTATTTATTCATCCGTCCCCGTCCCCATCCCCGTCCCACATCATCCATACCCTTAGACAGCCATCCATCTTCCTATCTATTGTGATACGGGGGGCCAGGGAGCAGTGGTAGAGTGGTCGAGGGGAGATATATAAGCCCTAGGCTAATTGAGGCTTGGTTCCCTGTAGACTAGGGAGGGTTGCTACAGGTTAATTGGAGCACCTGTGGTCAATTAAACCCTGTCAGGAACCTAATAAAACCCCCTGCTTCAGGCAGTCAGAGGAGGAGGGAGGACGGAGGACGGAGGACTGGGGACTGGGGACTGGAGCTTGGAGGCGTGTTGAGAGATTTGGAAGACCTGAGAACTGAAGTAAGGGAGACCCTGCCCCAGCAGGACAGGGAGACTCCCTCCCCCACAGCATCTAAGGACCGAGGGTAACCCCACCCAAGGGGGATGAGGGTAAGAAACCCGCAGGGGCTGGGGCTGGGGCTTAGAGTGAGGAGCAAACCCAGATCCCTCCCCCGCTTCTCTCCTCTACCGCTTTCCCGGGCTAGTAGCGGGGCCCTCAGCACCCAAGAGCAGGGGCAAGGGGTGACATCTTAGCCCCTCCCCAAGAAAAGCGCAGAACCCACCATATAAACATCGGCCATCTTGCCACACTATCCATCCTTCCATCCATCCATCCGTCCCCATAGACAGCCATCCATCTATCCATACAATCATTGATCCAGTCACCCCATACATATTGATCCATTCGTTCAGTCTGCTCCATGGACATCAATCCGTCTGTCTATCCACTCAGCCATCCCCATCCAAAGTCCTCTATCTGTTGAATGGCCGGTAGACGGGTTGTGGAGGTTGGAGACTTGGAAGCATCTTCCCAGGAAGGTCCTGGCTGGCAGCAAAGCAAAGGGGGTGGGTGGGGAAGGGGCCGGCACCCCCGGGAGCAGCCGCTGACCTGTGACGGCATCGGTGGAGACGGGGCCGAGGCGCTTGCGGCCGGAGATGCCGTAGAGGTTGAACTTGTATCGGCGGGAGGGGGCCAGGTTGGCGACGGTGACCGTGCGGGATCCCCCGTCCAAGGGCAGCGCCTGGGGTTTGCCCTTCGCGTCCTTGTACTGCAGGAGGAAGGAGTCGAAGGTCCCCTCCTCCACGGTCCAGGAGAGCGGGATGGAGTCGTGGGTGACGTTGGAGGCCGAGAGCTCCCCCAGGCTGGGCTGGGGGGCGGGTTCCTCCTCCCTCGGTGCTGCGGCTGGAACAGAGAGACGGGGGTGAAGGGTGCAGCCGGGATATGTGGTGGCTCTCTGTGTCCTTGGGGGGCTGCTTTATTCCAAACGAGAGGGGACCGGTGGATAGGATTAGCGGACAGAGGGTGCAGGGAGCCCCAGGGACCAGCCCCAGGACACAGCTGGATCCTGCTTCCGGGAAGGAGAGCTGGGGACAGACAGATGAACGGGGCATGTCTGCAAGGAGGATCCCACATTCCCACCTGGGTTCCCGCGGCCATCCCACCTCCATGGAGGGGTCGGCCCAGAGTGACCAGCACAAACCACGGTAAGAGCTGAGCTGAGATGGGAGGAGGGGGGGAAGGAAGAACAAATGAAAGAGAAGGGGGTGAACCAAAGCCATCACCATCAATGGAAAGATCCCCAGTTACACCCATCCAGCCCCAGAAACGCCCATACCCGTCTAGCCCCAACCACTTCTCCAAACATCCCTCCGTCCTCATACACACCCATTCATCTATCTGTCCAGCCGTGACCATCCCCTTCATCCCCATCCATGCCCACAGACAGCCACCCATCTACACATCCATCCATTCATCCACCTACCCATCCATCTATTCATCCGCATCCATCCGCCTATCCATCCATCCCCACCAATCCCCATAGACATCCATTCATCCATCTATCCATCCATGACCATCCCCTCCATCCGTCCATTCATCCCTCCATCTCCCCATAGACAGCCATCCATCTATCTATTCACTCATTGATCCATGCACCCCAAGCACATCGCTCCAGTCAGTCAGTCTGCTCCATGCACATCGATCCAGATGTCTAGCCACCCCTCCATTCCTATCCAAACTCCTCCACCCATTGAATGGCCGGTAGACGGGTTGTGGAGGTTGGAGTCTTGGAAGCATCTTCCCAGGAAGGTCCTGGCTGGCAGCAAAGCAAAGGGGGCGGGAGGGGACGGAGCCGGCGCCCTGGGTCCAGCCGCTGACCTGTGACGGCGTCGGTGGAGACGGGGCCGAGGCGCTTGCGGCCGGAGATGCCGTAGAGGTTGAACTTGTATCGGCGGGAGGGGGCCAGGTTGGCGACGGTGACCGTGCGGGATCCCCCGTCCACGGGCAGCACCTGGGGTTTGCCCTCCGCGTCCTTGTACTGGAGGAGGAAGGAGTCGAAGTCCCCGGCCTGGACGGTCCAGGAGAGCAGGGCGGAGTCGTGGGTGACATCGGAGGCCGAGAGCTCCCCCAGGCTGGGCTGGGGGGCGGGTTCCTCCTCCCGCGGCGCCGCGGCTGGAACAGAGAGAGGGGGGTGAAGGGCGCGGCTGGGGTAGACGGAGGCTCACTGAGTCCTTGGGGGCCAGGTAATTCCTAGGCAGAGGGGATCAGCAGAGAGGATTAGTGGAGGGAGGGGGCAGGGAGCCCCACAGACCAGCCCCAGGACACAGTCGGATCCTGCTGCTGGGAAGGAGAGCTGGGGACAGACGGATGGACGGGGCATGTCTGCAAAGAGGATCCCACATTCCTGGGTTCCCCGCAGCCATCCCGCCTCCATGGAGGGGTCGGCCCAGAGTGACCGGCACAAACCACGGGCAGAGCTGAGCTGAGACGGGAGGAGAGGGGGGGAAGGAAGAACAAGTGAGTGAGAGAGAAAAGGGGGTGAACCAAAGCCTCCAATGTCAATGGAAAGATCCCCGCTGACACCCCTCCAGCCGTATACACACGCCTCCATCCCCATCCATTTTCATTCATACCCATCCATCTCCATAAATACCCAGTGTCTACCCATCCCTTTCCACAGGTCCTCCTACCAGCTATTCATCCCCCACGGACCCATCCTTCCATCTTGTCAAACACATCCATCCTTCGACCCATCCATCATTCCCTCCGTTCTCTGATACAGCCCTCCATGCATCCACACACCCCCTCCATCCGTCCATCCATCCCCCAATACAGCCGTCCATCCATCCACACCCCCCTCCATCCACACACCCCATCCACACGCCTCCTCCATCCATCCATCCGCACACCCCCTCCATCCATCTATCATTCCGTCAATTCTCTGATACCCCCCCTCCATCCGTCCATCCATCCCCCAGTACAGCCGTCCATCCATCCATACACCCCCTCCATCCACACACCCCCTCCGCACGCCCCCTCCATCCATCCATCCATCTATCATTCCATCCATCCATCCATACCCCCCTCCCTCCATCCATCCATCCACACCCCCCCTCCATCCACACCCTCCCTCCACACGCCCCCTCTCCATCCATCCATACCCCCCTTCCATCTACCCATCTATCTTTCCATCCATTCTCTGATACAGCCCTCCATCCATCCACACACACCTGTCCATCCATCCATCGACATACACGCTCTGTCTATCCATCCATCCATCATTCCACACACCCCCTCCATCCATCTGTTCCCCGATACAGCCGTCCATCCATCCACACAAACCAGTCCTTCCATCAATCCATCTATCATTCTATCCATTCCCCAATACAGCCCTCACTCCATCCATCCATCCATCCATTCACACATAGATGCTGTGGGTAGATCTATCATTCCATCCATTCCCCAATACAGCTCTCCCTCCATCCATCCATCCACCCCCTCTATCCATCCATCCACACACACCCCTCCATCCATCCATCCATCCATCCACACAAACCCATCCTCCCTTCTATCTATCCATCTATCATTCCATCCATTCCCCAATACAGCCCTCCATCCATCCATCCATCCACCCCCCACACTCTCATCTGCTGAATGATCAGTAGCCCAGTCTTGGACATCTGAGGCTTAGAAGTGTCTTCCTGAGATGGCCCTGGAGCACTGGCTAATGTCCCCACCACACTGCAAAGCAAAGAGGGATACAAGGGGAAGGAGCCGGCGCCCTGGGAGCAGCCGCTGACCTGTGACGGCGTCGGTGGAGACGGGGCCGAGGCGCTTGCGGCCGGAGATGCCGTAGAGGTTGAACTTGTATCGGCGGGAGGGGGCCAGGTTGGCGACGGTGACGGTGCGAGATCCCCCGTCCACGGGCAGCGCCTGGGGTTTGCCCTCCGCGTCCTTGTACTGGAGGATGAAGGAGTCGAAGGTCCCGGCCTGGATGGTCCAGGAGAGCAGGGCAGAGTCGTGGGTGACGTTGGAGGCCGAGAGCTCCCCCAGGCTCGGCTGGGGGGCGGGTTCCTCCTCCTGCGGCACCGCGGCTGGAACAGAGAGAGGGGGTGAAGGGGCAGATCACTGTCTGGGATAAAAGGCAACAATTGGAGGGAAGAGAAAACAGAAGAGTGGAGAAAAAAAATAGACTCAAAACCGACCAAAAGAAAAAATGAATGAGGAAGGAAGGGAAACATTCGAGGAAACGGAAGAGAGAAAAGGGGGGAAGCAGCAAAGGAAGAAAGAGGAAGGAAAGTAGAGGAAAGAATCCAAGGGAAGTGGGGAGACGGTGCGAGAGAGATCAGGAAGGGGAGAATGAAAGCATGAAAGGGAGGAAACAGAAGAATGATGGGGAAGGAACATTGACTAAGCAGCGTAGAGGAAGAAAAGGAGAGAACTGGATGGCGCAGATGGACAGAGTGAAAGCGGAGGAGAAAGAGAAATGAGGAGTAGATCGATCACGGAAAGGGGAGAAAAGGGGAGGATCCCTGGACTCATAGATGACAGACAAAGAGAGAAAGAAGGGGGAGGCAGAAAGAAAGGCACAGACCAGCTGGAGGGTAGAAGCAGGAGAGTGAAGGAGATAAAAGAAGGGCATTGGATGGACAGAAGGGGGAAGAAAGAGCCAGTTGCCTGGCATTGGGAGAAGCTGAAGGCAGAAAGAGAGAGAAGATGGAAGGAGGCAGAGAACTAGGCACAGGAGATAGACGGAGCGTGGAAGGAGGAGGAGGACGCAGCCCCGGGACCCTGGGGACGGGCTGGCGGCCGGGTGGCTCTCAGCACAGACAGACACACGGCACACGCCTGTGCTTTGAGCAAGGGCAAGGGCACAAGCGGCTCCGGAGAGAGACGTGACGCTCGAGGAGCCAGAGAGGCCGAGGAGACCCAGGCACCTGGGCGCAGCCGCTGACCTGTGACGGCGTCGGTGGAGACGGGGCCGAGGCGCTTGCGGCCTGAGACGCCGTAGAGGTTGAACTTGTATCTGCGGGAGGGGGCCAGGTCATGGAGGTGGAGGGAGCGCAGGGCACCGTCCACGGGCAGCGCCCGGGGGTTGCCCTCTGCGTCCCGGTACTGGAGGATGAAGGAGTCGAAGGTCCCCTCCTCCACGGTCCAGGAGAGGTCGAGGGAGTTGTGCGCTGCGTTGGCCACCGAGAGCTCCCCCAGGCGGAGCTGCGTCCCGACTCCCTCCTCCCGCGGGGCCATGGCTGGAAGAGAGATTGGGGGGGTGAGGGGCATGGCCACTCGCTGAGTCCAACCGGGAACAATGAACCAGAGAGAGCAGGGGCAGGGCATGCTGGGGCTCATGCCCCGTTACCCAGGGACCCTGCAGGGAGTGAAAAGTTAAGCGGGGAGGTCGCAAGAGAGCAAAAAGGAGAGATGGGACCTCGAGAGGGGGCCTGGGTGACCCTGAGTGTATCCTGAATGGGAGGGATGGATGGATGGATGGATGCTGGAGATGGATGGAGGCGTGGCTACAAGTTAGCGATAGATGGATGCTGGGGATGGATGGATGGATGGACGGATGGATGCAGGTGTGGATACAAGTTGGAGATGGATGGATGGATGCTGGGGATGGAGGTGTGGGTACATGTTGGAGATGGATGGATGGATAGATGGATGGATGGAGGTGTGGGTACATGCTGGAGATGGATGGAGGAGTACACAGTCACGTGTAGGCCCCATAAAGAGGTCCATAGACAGTCCAAGAAGGGGGACTGGGGCAGACTCAGACAAGCGGGACAGAGGAACATGGGCCGGAAGCAGCATCTTGGTCCCCCAAGCTCCTGTACAATGGAGAGAGACCACGAAGAGAAGATGGAAGAGAAGAACGTCTTCACGATGGCCAGCGCCATTACTGTGCTGCAGGGCAAAGCGGGGTACGAGGGGAAGGGGCTTGGCACCCCCGGGGGCAGCTGCAGACCTGTGACGGCGTCGGTGGAGACGGGGCCGAGGCGCTTGCGGCCGGAGATGCCGTAGAGGTTGAACTTGTATCGGCGGGAGGGGGCCAGGTTGGCGACGGTGACCGTGCGGGATCCCCCGTCCACGGGCAGCGCCTGGGGGTTGCCCTCTGCGTCCTTGTACTGGAGGAGGAAGGAGTCGAAGTCTCCGGCCTGGACGGTCCAGGAGAGCAGGGCGGAGTCGTGGGTGACGTCGGAGGCCGAGAGCTCCCCCAGGCTGGGCTGGGGGGCGGGTTCCTCCTCCCGCGGCGCCGCGGCTGGAACAGAGAGAGGGGGGTGAAGAGCGCAGCCGGGGTGGGGGCGGCTCACCGGATCCTTCGGGGTCTGGGTTATTCCTAGGCCAGAGGGGATCTGCAGAGAGAATTAGCAGGGGGAGGGTGCAGGGATCCCAAGGGACCAGTCCCAGGACACAGACGGATCCTGCTTCTGGGAAGTAGAATTGCAGACAGGCGGATGGTGAAAGTCTATAAAGAGGATCCCACATTCCCGAGTTCACCATGGCCATCCCACCCCATGGAGGGGTCGGCCCAGAGCGACCGGCACAAACCTCAGTGAGAGCTGAGCTGGGACGCGAGGAGAGAGGGGGAAGGAAGAACAAATGAGAGAGAAAGAGAAGGGGGTGAACCAAACCCACCAACATCACTGTAAAGATCCCCATTGACACCCATCCACCCCCAGAAACTCCTCCATCCCCATACACATCCATCCATCACCATACCATCCGTCCGTCTACCCGTCCATCCATGCATTCATCACCACAACCATCCGGTCCTTGTTTCTGACAATGGCAGCTGGTCACAGAGTGACACGTATACAGCTACCGGTGCATCCCCCAAAACACCCATCCTTCCCCACACACCCCAATACACCTCCGCCCACCCTTCCCCCGTCCCCATGCACCTCCTCACCCTTCCCCGCCCCTCCATCCGTCCCCATACACCTCCACCCACCCTTCCCCCGTCCCCGTCCCTCCATCCGTCCCCATACACCTCCGCCCACCCTTCCCCCATCCCCATGCACCTCCTCACCCTTCCCCGTCCCTCCATCCGTCCCCATACACCCCAATACACCTCCGCCCACCCTTCCCCCGTCCCCATGCACCTCCTCACCCTTCCCCGCCCCTCCATCCGTCCCCATACACCTCCACCCACCCTTCCCCCTTCCCCGTCCCTCCATCCGTCCCCATGCACCTCCGCCCACCCTTCCCCCATCCCCATGCACCTCCTCACCCTTCCCCGTCCCTCCATCCGTCCCCATACACCCCAATACACCTCCGCCCACCCTTCCCCCGTCCCCATGCACCTCCTCACCCTTCCCCGCCCCTCCATCCGTCCCCATACACCTCCACCCACCCTTCCCCCTTCCCCGTCCCTCCATCCGTCCCCATGCACCTCCGCCCACCCTTCCCCCATCCCCATGCACCTCCTCACCCTTCCCCGTCCCTCCATCCGTCCCCATACACCCCAATACACCTCCGCCCACCCTTCCCCCGTCCCCATGCACCTCCTCACCCTTCCCCGCCCCTCCATCCGTCCCCATACACCTCCACCCACCCTTCCCCCGTCCCCGTCCCTCCATCCGTCCCCATACACCTCCGCCCACCCTTCCCCCATCCCCATGCACCTCCTCACCCTTCCCCGTCCCTCCATCCGTCCCCATACACCCCAATACACCTCCGCCCACCCTTCCCCCGTCCCCATGCACCTCCTCACCCTTCCCCGCCCCTCCATCCGTCCCCATACACCTCCACCCACCCTTCCCCCATCCCCGTCCCTCCATCCGTCCCCATACACCTCCGCCCACCCTTCCCCCATCCCCATGCACCTCCTCACCCTTCCCCGTCCCTCCATCCGTCCCCATACACCCCAATACACCTCCGCCCACCCTTCCCCCGTCCCCATGCACCTCCTCACCCTTCCCCGCCCCTCCATCCGTCCCCATACACCTCCACCCACCCTTCCCCCTTCCCCGTCCCTCCATCCGTCCCCATACACCTCCGCCCACCCTTCCCCGTCCCTCCATCCGTCCCCATACACCTCCGCCCACCCTTCCCCCGTCCCCATGCACCTCCTCACCCTTCCCCGTCCCTCCATCCGTCCCCATACACCCCAATACACCTCCGCCCACCCTTCCCCCGTCCCCATGCACCTCCTCACCCTTCCCCGCCCCTCCATCCGTCCCCATACACCTCCACCCACCCTTCCCCCTTCCCCGTCCCTCCATCCGTCCCCATGCACCTCCGCCCACCCTTCCCCCAGTCCCCATACACCTCCACTCACCCTTCCCCCCGTCCATTCTAATTCACATCTGCCTTCCCACCTGTCCTTCCGTCCGTCCATCCTTCCATCCCCATAAATATCCAATCCTCTATCTATTCATACATCTTCATCTACCCCTATAGACAGTCATCCATCTACCTATTCATTCAGCCATCCATCCCCATACGTATGTATCCATTCACTCAACCTGCCCCATGCACATCCACACCCCCACCCACCCACCCACCCAGCCAGCCACCCGTCTATCCCTCCCTCCCTCCCTCCATCCATCCATCCATCCACCCACACTCTCTCTGACCGGCAATCTGCTTGTTAAAGCTGGAGGATTGGAGGCATCTTCCTTGGAAGGTCCCGGCCCAGGGGTCGGTGCCTCTGACACTGCAAAGCAAAGGGGGCGGGAGGGGACGGGGCCGGCACCCCCGGGGGCAGCCGCTGACCTGTGACGGTGTCGGTGGAGACGGGGCCGAGGCGCTTGCGGCCGGAGATGCCGTAGAGGTTGAACTTGTATCGGCGGGAGGGGGCCAGGTTGGCGACGGTGACCGTGCGGGATCCCCCGTCCACGGGCAGCACCTGGGGGTTGCCCTCCGCGTCCTTGTACTGGAGGAGGAAGGAGTCGAAGTCCCCGGCCTGGACGGTCCAGGAGAGCAGGGCGGAGTCGTGGGTGACGTCGGAGGCCGAGAGCTCCCCCAGGCTCAGCTCGGAGGCGGGTTCCTCCTCCCGCGGTGCCGCGGCTGGAACAGAGAGAGGGGGGTGAAGGGCGCAGCCAGGGTGGGGGGAGGCTCACCCGGGTTATTCCTAACCAGAGGGGATCTGAGGAGAGGAATTATTGTGGGGAGGGCGAAGGGAGTCCCAGGGACTAGCCCTAGGACACAACTGGATCCTGCGGCTGGGGACAGACCGACGGATGGGGCATGTCTGCAAAGAGGATCCCACATTCCCCGCGGCCACCCTGCCTCCTTGGAGGGGTTGGCCCAGAGCAACCGGCACAAACCTCGGTGAGGGAAGGAAGAAGAAATGAGAGAGAAAGAGAAGGGGTTGAACCAATGCCACCACCGTCAATGGAAAGATCCCCACTGACACCCATTCATTGCCAAACCCACCCCTCCATCCATCACTCCCAATATACACCCATCTATCCATCCCTGTACACACCCATACACTCCATCCATCCCTCCCCTCATCCATCCACCCATCCCCATACACACCCATCCGTTAGTCGATCACCAAACCATCTGTCTGTCCAACCATCCACCCATCACTATACATAACAGCCTTTTGGCTCCCAGTACTAACTGGCAAAAGGGTTACACGTACACACACGTCTACCTATGCATCCCCATAAATAGCCCTCCATCCCCATGCACATCCGTCCACCCACCCATCTGTCTATCCATCCCCATCCACAGCCATTCCTCCGTCTATCCATCCGTGGCCACTAATTCCATCCTTCCATCCATCCCCATACACATCTATCCATTCACTCAACGTGCCCCGTGCACATCGATCCACCAGTTTATCCATCCATCCCTCCATCCATCCCTCCCTCCCTCCATCCGTGCCTATCCATTCTCTTCTCTCCAGACCTTGAATGGCTGGTAGTCTGGTGGTGGAGGCTGGAGGCTTGGAAGCATCTTTTTGGGAAGTTCCTAGCCTGGGGGCCAGCATCACCACCACGCTGCAAAGCAAAGGGGGCGGGAGGGGACGGAGCCGGCACCCCCGGGAGCAGCCGCTGACCTGTGACAGCGTCGGTGGAGACGGGGCCGAGGCGCTTGCGGCCGGAGATGCCGTAGAGGTTGAACTTGTATCTTCGGGAGGGGGCCAGGTTGGCGACGGTGACCGTGCGGGATCCCCCGTCCACGGGCAGCGCCTGGGGTTTGCCCTCCACGTCCTTGTACTGGAGGAGGAAGGAGTCGAAGGTCCCCTCCACGGTCCAGGAGAGCAGGATGGAGTTGTGGGTGACATCAGAGGTCAAGAGCTCCCCCAGGCTGGGCTGGGGGGCGGGTTCTTCCTCCCCTGTCACGGCTGGAACAGAGAGAGGGGGAGAAGGTCACAGCCAGGGTTGGGGGCGGCTCACTGGGTCCTTGGGGGCCCAAGTTATTCCAAGCGAGATGGGACCTGCAGAGACAATTAGTGAGGGAAGGGTGCAGGGAGCCCCAGGGACTGTTCCCAGGACAGAGCCGGATCCTGCTGCTGGGAAGCAGAGCTGGGGACAGACAGACAGACGGTGCATGTCTGCAAAGAGGATCCCACATTCCCGGGTTCCCCACAACCACTCCACTTCCGCTGAGGGGTGGGGTGAGAGCGACCGGCACAAACCTCAGTGAGAGCTGAGCGGAGATGGGAGGAGAGAGAGGGAAAGAAGAACAAATGAGAGAGAAAGGGAAGGGAGTGAACCAAAGCCACCAATGTCAATAGAGATCCCCATTGACACCCATCCAGCCCCAGATACACACATCAGTCCATCCATCCCAGAACACTTCTTCTTCCATCCCTCTGCATGTACACCTATCCATCCTGTCACGGAGTGTGGGGGAGTCCAGGCCCTGCACCCCTCTTCCTGGGATTCACTGAGACTCTCAGCCAGCCAGTAACACAGAAGGTTTATTGGACAACAGGAACACAGTCCAAAACAGAGGTTGTGGGGACACCCAGGACCCCTCAGTGAAGTCCTTCTGGGGGAGCAGGGAGCTTAGACCCCAGCCCTGGGGTTCCCTGTGTTCCTCCACCCAGCCCCAAACTGACACTAAACCCACCGAGCAGGTTCCCTGCTGCAGCCTCCGTCCACATTCCCGGGCAGAGGTGTCACCTCCCTCTCCCCCTCCTGGCTCAGGTGACAGGCTCTCAGGTCTCCCGTCCCCAGGGCACATTCCCAGGTCAACACTCCCCCCTCCCTGCTGCGTCACATCCTCACATCTCTCCCTCCATCCCCGTACACAGCTACACCCCATCTATCACCAACCCCCCTCTGTCCATCCATCCCTCCCTCCATCCCCGTACACAGCTACACCCCATCTATCACCAACCCCCCCTCTGTCCATCCATCCCTCCCTCCATCCCCGTACACAGCTACACCCCATCTATCACCAACCCCCCCTCTGTCCATCCAACCCTCCCTCCATCCCCGTACACAGCTACACCCCATCTATCACCAACCCCCCCTCTGTCCATCCATCCCTCCCTCCATCCCCGTACACAGCTACACCCCATCTATCACCAACCCCCCTCTGTCCATCCATCCCTCCCTCCATCCCCGTACACAGCTACACCCCATCTATCACCAACCCCCCCTCTGTCCATCCATCCCTCCATCCCCGTACACAGCTACACCCCATCTATCACCAACCCCCCTCTGTCCATACATCCCTCCCTCCATCCCCGTACACAGCTACACCCCATCTATCACCAACCCCCCCTCTGTCCATCCATCCCTCCCTCCATCCCCGTACACAGCCACACCCCATCTATCACCAACCCCCCCTCTGTCCATCCCTCCCTCCCTCCATCCCCGTACACAGCTACACCCCATCTATCACCAACCCCCCCTCTGTCCATCCATCCCTCCCTCCATCCCCGTACACAGCTACACCCCATCTATCACCAACCCCCCCTCTGTCCATCCAACCCTCCCTCCATCCCCGTACACAGCTACACCCCATCTATCACCAACCCCCCCTCTGTCCATCCATCCCTCCCTCCATCCCCGTACACAGCTACACCCCATCTATCACCAACCCCCCCTCTGTCCATCCATCCCTCCATCCCCGTACACAGCTACACCCCATCTATCACCAACCCCCCTCTGTCCATACATCCCTCCCTCCATCCCCGTACACAGCTACACCCCATCTATCACCAACCCCCCCTCTGTCCATCCATCCCTCCCTCCATCCCCGTACACAGCTACACCCCATCTATCACCAACCCCCCCTCTGTCCATCCATCCCTCCCTCCATCCCCGTACACAGCTACACCCCATCTATCACCAACCCCCCTCTGTCCATCCATCCCTCCCTCCATCCCCGTACACAGCTACACCCCATCTATCACCAACCCCCCTCTGTCCATACATCCCTCCCTCCATCCCCGTACACAGCTACACCCCATCTATCACCAACCCCCCCTCTGTCCATCCATCCCTCCCTCCATCCCCGTACACAGCCACACCCCATCTATCACCAACCCCCCCTCTGTCCATCCCTCCCTCCCTCCATCCCCGTACACAGCTACACCCCATCTATCACCAACCCCCCCTCTGTCCATCCATCCCTCCCTCCATCCCCGTACACAGCTACACCCCATCTATCACCAACCCCCCCTCTGTCCATCCAACCCTCCCTCCATCCCCGTACACAGCTACACCCCATCTATCACCAACCCCCCTCTGTCCATCCATCCCTCCCTCCATCCCCGTACACAGCTACACCCCATCTATCACCAACCCCCCCTCTGTCCATCCATCCCTCCATCCCCGTACACAGCTACACCCCATCTATCACCAACCCCCCTCTGTCCATCCATCCCTCCCTCCATCCCCGTACACAGCTACACCCCATCTATCACCAACCCCCCCTCTGTCCATCCATCCCTCCATCCCCGTACACAGCTACACCCCATCTATCACCAACCCCCCCTCTGTCCATCCCTCCCTCCCTCCATCCCCGTACACAGCTACACCCCATCTATCACCAACCCCCCTCTGTCCATCCCTCCCTCCATCCCCGTACACAGCTACACCCCATCTATCACCAACCCCCCCTCTGTCCATCCATCCCTCCCTCCATCCCCGTACACAGCTACACCCCATCTATCACCAACCCCCCCTCTGTCCATCCATCCCTCCATCCCCGTACACAGCTACACCCCATCTATCACCAACCCCCCCCTCTGTCCATCCATCCCTCCATCCCCGTACACAGCTACACCCCATCTATCACCAACCCCCCCTCTGTCCATCCCTCCCTCCCTCCATCCCCGTACACAGCTACACCCCATCTATCACCAACCCCCCTCTGTCCATCCCTCCCTCCCTCCATCCCCGTACACAGCTACACCCCATCTATCCCCAACCCCCCCCTCTGTCCATCCATCCCTCCCTCCATCCCCGTACACAGCTACACCCCATCTATCACCAACCCCCCCTCTGTCCATCCATCCCTCCCTCCATCCCCGTACACAGCTACACCCCATCTATCACCAACCCCCCTCTGTCCATCCATCCCTCCCTCCATCCCCGTACACAGCTACACCCCATCTATCACCAACCCCCCTCTGTCCATCCATCCCTCCCTCCATCCCCGTACACAGCTACACCCCATCTATCACCAACCCCCCTCTGTCCATCCATCCCTCCCTCCATCCCCGTACACAGCTACACCCCATCTATCACCAACCCCCCCTCTGTCCATCCACCCCTCCCTCCATCCCCGTACACAGCTACACCCCATCTATCACCAACCCCCCCTCTGTCCATCCATCCCTCCCTCCATCCCCGTACACAGCTACACCCCATCTATCACCAACCCCCCCTCTGTCCATCCCTCCCTCCATCCCCGTACACAGCTACACCCCATCTATCACCAACCCCCCCCTCTGTCCATCCATCCCTCCCTCCATCCCCGTACACAGCTACACCCCATCTATCACCAACCCCCCTCTGTCCATCCATCCCTCCCTCCATCCCCGTACACAGCTACACCCCATCCATCACCAACCCCCCTCTGTCCATCCATCCCTCCCTCCATCCCCGTACACAGCTACACCCCATCTATCACCAACCCCCCTCTGTCCATCCATCCCTCCCTCCATCCCCGTACACAGCTACACCCCATCTATCACCAACCCCCCCTCTGTCCATCCCTCCCTCCCTCCCCGTACACAGCTACACCCCATCTATCACCAACCCCCCCTCTGTCCATCCATCCCTCCCTCCATCCCCATACACAGCTACACCCCATCTATCACCAACCCCCCCTCTGTCCATCCATCCCTCCCTCCCTCCCCGTACACAGCTACACCCCATCTATCACCAACCCCCCTCTGTCCATCCATCCCTCCCTCCACCCCGTACACAGCTACACCCCATCTATCACCAACCCCCCCTCTGTCCATCCATCCCTCCATCCCCGTACACAGCTACACCCCATCTATCACCAACCCCCCCTCTGTCCATCCATCCCTCCCTCCATCCCCATACACAGCTACACCCCATCTATCACCAACCCCCCCTCTGTCCATCCCTCCCTCCCTCCATCCCCGTACACAGCTACACCCCATCTATCACCAACCCCCCCCTGTCCATCCCTCCCTCCATCCCCGTACACAGCTACACCCCATCTATCACCAACCCCCCCTCTGTCCATCCATCCCTCCATCCCCGTACACAGCTACACCCCATCTATCACCAACCCCCCCTCTGTCCATCCATCCCTCCCTCCATCCCCGTACACAGCTACACCCCATCTATCACCAACCCCCCCTCTGTCCATCCCTCCCTCCATCCCCGTACACAGCTACACCCCATCTATCACCAACCCCCCCTCTGTCCATCCATCCCTCCCTCCATCCCCGTACACAGCTACACCCCATCTATCACCAACCCCCCTCTGTCCATCCATCCCTCCCTCCATCCCCGTACACAGCTACACCCCATCCATCACCAACCCCCCTCTGTCCATCCATCCCTCCCTCCATCCCCGTACACAGCTACACCCCATCTATCACCAACCCCCCTCTGTCCATCCATCCCTCCCTCCATCCCCGTACACAGCTACACCCCATCTATCACCAACCCCCCCTCTGTCCATCCCTCCCTCCCTCCATCCCCGTACACAGCTACACCCCATCTATCACCAACCCCCCCTCTGTCCATCCCTCCCTCCCTCCATCCCCGTACACAGCTACACCCCATCTATCACCAACCCCCCTCTGTCCATCCCTCCCTCCATCCCCGTACACAGCTACACCCCATCTATCACCAACCCCCCCTCTGTCCATCCATCCCTCCATCCCCGTACACAGCTACACCCCATCTATCACCAACCCCCCTCTGTCCATCCATCCCTCCATCCCCGTACACAGCTACACCCCATCTATCACCAACCCCCCCTCTGTCCATCCCTCCCTCCCTCCATCCCCGTACACAGCTACACCCCATCTATCACCAACCCCCCTCTGTCCATCCCTCCCTCCCTCCATCCCCGTACACAGCTACACCCCATCTATCACCAACCCCCCCTCTGTCCATCCCTCCCTCCCTCCATCCCCGTACACAGCTACACCCCATCCATCACCAACCCCCCTCTGTCCATCCATCCCTCCCTCCATCCCCGTACACAGCTACACCCCATCTATCACCAACCCCCCCTCTGTCCATCCATCCCTCCCTCCATCCCCGTACACAGCTACACCCCATCTATCACCAACCCCCCCTCTGTCCATCCATCCCTCCATCCCCGTACACAGCTACACCCCATCTATCACCAACCCCCCTCTGTCCATCCATCCCTCCCTCCCCGTACACAGCTACACCCCATCTATCACCAACCCCCCCTCTGTCCATCCATCCCTCCCTCCATCCCCGTACACAGCTACACCCCATCTATCACCAACCCCCCTCTGTCCATCCATCCCTCCCTCCCCGTACACAGCTACACCCCATCTATCACCAACCCCCTCTGTCCATCCCTCCCTCCCTCCATCCCCGTACACAGCTACACCCCATCTATCACCAACCCCCCCTCTGTCCATCCATCCCTCCATCCCCGTACACAGCTACACCCCATCTATCACCAACCCCCCTCTGTCCATCCATCCCTCCCTCCTCCCCGTACACAGCTACACCCCATCTATCACCAACCCCCCTCTGTCCATCCATCCCTCCCTCCATCCCCGTACACAGCTACACCCCATCTATCACCAACCCCCCCTCTGTCCATCCATCCCTCCCTCCCTCCCCGTACACAGCCACACCCCATCTATCACCAACCCCCCCTCTGTCCATCCCTCCCTCCCTCCATCCCCGTACACAGCTACACCCCATCTATCACCAACCCCCCTCTGTCCATCCATCCCTCCATCCCCGTACACAGCTACACCCCATCTATCACCAACCCCCCCTCTGTCCATCCATCCCTCCCTCCATCCCCGTACACAGCTACACCCCATCTATCACCAACCCCCTCTGTCCATCCATCCCTCCCTCCCCGTACACAGCTACACCCCATCTATCACCAACCCCCCTCTGTCCATCCCTCCCTCCCTCCATCCCCGTACACAGCTACACCCCATCTATCACCAACCCCCCTCTGTCCATCCATCCCTCCCTCCATCCCCGTACACAGCTACACCCCATCTATCACCAACCCCCCCTCTGTCCATCCATCCCTCCCTCCATCCCCGTACACAGCTACACCCCATCTATCACCAACCCCCCTCTGTCCATCCATCCCTCCCTCCATCCCCGTACACAGCTACACCCCATCTATCACCAACCCCCCCTCTGTCCATCCATCCCTCCCTCCATCCCCGTACACAGCTACACCCCATCTATCACCAACCCCCCTCTGTCCATCCCTCCCTCCATCCCCGTACACAGCTACACCCCATCTATCACCAACCCCCCCTCTGTCCATCCATCCCTCCATCCCCGTACACAGCTACACCCCATCTATCACCAACCCCCCCTCTGTCCATCCCTCCCTCCATCCCCGTACACAGCTACACCCCATCTATCACCAACCCCCCCTCTGTCCATCCCTCCCTCCATCCCCGTACACAGCTACACCCCATCTATCACCAACCCCCCCCCTGTCCATCCATCCCTCCCTCCATCCCCGTACACAGCTACACCCCATCTATCACCAACCCCCCTCTGTCCATCCCTCCCTCCCTCCATCCCCGTACACAGCTACACCCCATCTATCACCAACCCCCCTCTGTCCATCCATCCCTCCCTCCATCCCCGTACACAGCTACACCCCATCTATCACCAACCCCCCTCTGTCCATCCATCCCTCCCTCCATCCCCGTACACAGCTACACCCCATCTATCACCAACCCCCCCTCTGTCCATCCATCCCTCCCTCCATCCCCGTACACAGCTACACCCCATCTATCACCCAACCCCCCTCTGTCCATCCATCCATCCCCCCATCCCCGTACACAGCTACACCCCATCTATCACCAACCCCCCCTCTGTCCATCCATCCCTCCCTCCATCCCCGTACACAGCTACACCCCATCTATCACCAACCCCCCCTCTGTCCATCCATCCCTCCCTCCATCCCCGTACACAGCTACACCCCATCTATCACCAACCCCCCCTCTGTCCATCCATCCCTCCCTCCATCCCCGTACACAGCCACACCCCATCTATCACCAACCCCCCCTCTGTCCATCCATCCCTCCCTCCCTCCCCGTACACAGCTACACCCCATCTATCACCAACCCCCCCTCTGTCCATCCCTCCCTCCCTCCCCGTACACAGCTACACCCCATCTATCACCAACCCCCCCTCTGTCCATCCCTCCCTCCCTCCATCCCCGTACACAGCTACACCCCATCTATCACCAACCCCCCCTCTGTCCATCCATCCCTCCCTCCCTCCCCGTACACAGCTACACCCCATCTATCACCAACCCCCCTCTGTCCATCCATCCCTCCCTCCATCCCCGTACACAGCTACACCCCATCTATCACCAACCCCCCCTCTGTCCATCCATCCCTCCCTCCATCCCCATACACAGCTACACCCCATCTATCACCAACCCCCCCTCTGTCCATCCATCCCTCCCTCCCTCCCCGTACACAGCTACACCCCATCTATCACCAACCCCCCTCTGCCTGTCCATCCATCCTCCCTCTACCCCGTACACATACACCCCATCTATCACCAACCCCCCTCTGTCCATCCATCCCTCCATCCCCGTACACAGCTACACCCCATCTATCACCAACCCCCCCTCTGTCCATCCATCCCTCCCTCCATCCCCATACACAGCTACACCCCATCTATCACCAACCCCCCCTCTGTCCATCCCTCCCTCCCTCCATCCCCGTACACAGCTACACCCCATCTATCACCAACCCCCCCCTGTCCATCCCTCCCTCCATCCCCGTACACAGCTACACCCCATCTATCACCAACCCCCCCTCTGTCCATCCATCCCTCCATCCCCGTACACAGCTACACCCCATCTATCACCAACCCCCCCTCTGTCCATCCATCCCTCCCTCCCTCCCCGTACACAGCTACACCCCATCTATCACCAACCCCCCCCTGTCCATCCCTCCCTCCATCCCCGTACACAGCTACACCCCATCTATCACCAACCCCCCCTCTGTCCATCCATCCCTCCCTCCCCGTACACAGCTACACCCCATCTATCACCAACCCCCCCTCTGTCCATCCATCCCTCCCTCCATCCCCGTACACAGCTACACCCCATCTATCACCAACCCCCCTCTGTCCATCCATCCCTCCATCCCCGTACACAGCTACACCCCATCTATCACCAACCCCCCCTCTGTCCATCCATCCCTCCCTCCATCCCCGTACACAGCTACACCCCATCTATCTCCAACCCCCCCTCTGTCCATCCATCCCTCCCTCCATCCCCGTACACAGCTACACCCCATCTATCACCAACCCCCCTCTGTCCATCCCTCCCTCCCTCCATCCCCGTACACAGCTACACCCCATCTATCACCAACCCCCCCTGTCCATCCCTCCCTCCATCCCCGTACACAGCTACACCCCATCTATCACCAACCCCCCTCTGTCCATCCATCCCTCCCTCCATCCCCGTACACAGCTACACCCCATCTATCACCAACCCCCCTCTGTCCATCCATCCCTCCCTCCATCCCCGTACACAGCTACACCCCATCTATCACCAACCCCCCTCTGTCCGTCCATCCCTCCCTCCATCCCCGTACACAGCTACACCCCATCTATCACCAACCCCCCTCTGTCCATCCCTCCCTCCCTCCATCCCCGTACACAGCTACACCCCATCTATCACCAACCCCCCTCTGTCCATCCATCCCTCCATCCCCGTACACAGCTACACCCCATCTATCACCAACCCCCCCTCTGTCCATCCCTCCCTCCATCCCCGTACACAGCTACACCCCATCTATCACCAACCCCCCCTCTGTCCATCCATCCCTCCATCCCCGTACACAGCTACACCCCATCTATCACCAACCCCCCCTCTGTCCATCCATCCCTCCCTCCCTCCCCGTACACAGCTACACCCCATCTATCACCAACCCCCCCCTGTCCATCCCTCCCTCCATCCCCGTACACAGCTACACCCCATCTATCACCAACCCCCCTCTGTCCATCCATCCCTCCCTCCCCGTACACAGCTACACCCCATCTATCACCAACCCCCCTCTGTCCATCCATCCCTCCCTCCATCCCCGTACACAGCTACACCCCATCTATCACCAACCCCCCCTCTGTCCATCCATCCCTCCCTCCCCGTACACAGCTACACCCCATCTATCACCAACCCCCCTCTGTCCATCCATCCCTCCCTCCATCCCCGTACACAGCTACACCCCATCTATCACCAACCCCCCCTCTGTCCATCCATCCCTCCCTCCCTCCCCGTACACAGCTACACCCCATCTATCACCAACCCCCCCTCTGTCCATCCATCCCTCCATCCCCATACACAGCTACACCCCATCTATCACCAACCCCCCTCTGTCCATCCCTCCCTCCGTCCCCGTACACAGCTACACCCCATCTATCACCAACCCCCCCTCTGTCCATCCATCCCTCCCTCCATCCCCGTACACAGCTACACCCCATCTATCACCAACCCCCCCCTGTCCATCCATCCCTCCATCCCCGTACACAGCTACACCCCATCTATCACCAACCCCCCCTCTGTCCATCCATCCCTCCATCCCCGTACACAGCTACACCCCATCTATCACCAACCCCCCCTCTGTCCATCCCTCCCTCCCTCCATCCCCGTACACAGCTACACCCCATCTATCACCAACCCCCCCTCTGTCCATCCCTCCCTCCCTCCATCCCCGTACACAGCTACACCCCATCTATCACCAACCCCCCTCTGTCCATCCCTCCCTCCATCCCCGTACACAGCTACACCCCATCTATCACCAACCCCCCCTCTGTCCATCCATCCCTCCATCCCCGTACACAGCTACACCCCATCTATCACCAACCCCCCCTCTGTCCATCCATCCCTCCCTCCATCCCCGTACACAGCTACACCCATCTATCACCAACCCCCCCTCTGTCCATCCATCCCTCCCTCCATCCCCGTACACAGCTACACCCCATCTATCACCAACCCCCCCTCTGTCCATCCCTCCCTCCCTCCATCCCCGTACACAGCTACACCCCATCCATCACCAACCCCCCTCTGTCCATCCCTCCCTCCATCCCCGTACACAGCTACACCCCATCTATCACCAACCCCCCCTCTGTCCATCCATCCCTCCCTCCATCCCCGTACACAGCTACACCCCATCTATCACCAACCCCCCCCTGTCCATCCATCCCTCCATCCCCGTACACAGCTACACCCCATCTATCACCAACCCCCCCTCTGTCCATCCATCCCTCCATCCCCGTACACAGCTACACCCCATCCATCACCAACCCCCCTCTGTCCATCCATCCCTCCATCCCCGTACACAGCTACACCCCATCTATCACCAACCCCCCCTCTGTCCATCCATCCCTCCCTCCATCCCCGTACACAGCTACACCCCATCCATCACCAACCCCCCTCTGTCCATCCATCCCTCCATCCCCGTACACAGCTACACCCCATCTATCACCAACCCCCCCTCTGTCCATCCATCCCTCCCTCCATCCCCGTACACAGCTACACCCCATCTATCACCAACCCCCCTCTGTCCATCCCTCCCTCCCTCCATCCCCGTACACAGCTACACCCCATCTATCACCAACCCCCCCTCTGTCCATCCATCCCTCCCTCCCTCCCCGTACACAGCTACACCCCATCTATCACCAACCCCCCCTCTGTCCATCCATCCCTCCCTCCATCCCCGTACACAGCTACACCCCATCTATCACCAACCCCCCTCTGTCCATCCATCCCTCCATCCCCGTACACAGCCACACCCCATCTATCACCAACCCCCCCTCTGTCCATCCATCCCTCCCTCCATCCCCGTACACAGCTACACCCCATCTATCACCAACCCCCCTCTGTCCATCCATCCCTCCCTCCATCCCCGTACACAGCTACACCCCATCTATCACCAACCCCCCTCTGTCCATCCATCCCTCCCTCCCCGTACACAGCTACACCCCATCTATCACCAACCCCCCTCTGTCCATCCCTCCCTCCATCCCCGTACACAGCTACACCCCATCTATCACCAACCCCCCCTCTGTCCATCCCTCCCTCCCTCCATCCCCGTACACAGCTACACCCCATCTATCACCAACCCCCCCTCTGTCCATCCATCCCTCCCTCCATCCCCGTACACAGCTACACCCCATCTATCACCAACCCCCCTCTGTCCATCCATCCCTCCATCCCGTACACAGCTACACCCCATCTATCACCAACCCCCCCTCTGTCCATCCATCCCTCCCTCCCCGTACACAGCTACACCCCATCTATCACCAACCCCCCCTCTGTCCATCCATCCCTCCCTCCATCCCCGTACACAGCTACACCCCATCTATCACCAACCCCCCCTCTGTCCATCCATCCCTCCCTCCCTCCCCGTACACAGCCACACCCCATCTATCACCAACCCCCCCTCTGTCCATCCATCCCTCCCTCCATCCCCGTACACAGCTACACCCCATCTATCACCAACCCCCCCTCTGTCCATCCATCCCTCCCTCCATCCCCGTACACAGCTACACCCCATCTATCACCAACCCCCCCTCTGTCCATCCATCCCTCCCTCCATCCCCGTACACAGCTACACCCCATCTATCACCAACCCCCCTCTGTCCATCCATCCCTCCCTCCATCCCCGTACACAGCTACACCCCATCTATCACCAACCCCCCTCTGTCCATCCATCCCTCCATCCCCGTACACAGCTACACCCCATCTATCACCAACCCCCCTCTGTCCATCCCTCCCTCCATCCCCGTACACAGCTACACCCCATCTATCACCAACCCCCCTCTGTCCATCCATCCATCCCTCCATCCCCGTACACAGCTACACCCCATCTATCACCAACCCCCCCTCTGTCCATCCCTCCCTCCATCCCCGTACACAGCTACACCCCATCTATCACCAACCCCCCTCTGTCCGTCCATCCCTCCCTCCATCCCCGTACACAGCTACACCCCATCTATCACCAACCCCCCTCTGTCCATCCCTCCCTCCATCCCCGTACACAGCTACACCCCATCTATCACCAACCCCCCCTCTGTCCATCCCTCCCTCCCTCCATCCCCGTACACAGCTACACCCCATCCATCACCAACCCCCCTCTGTCCATCCCTCCCTCCATCCCCGTACACAGCTACACCCCATCTATCACCAACCCCCCCTCTGTCCATCCATCCCTCCCTCCATCCCCGTACACAGCTACACCCCATCTATCACCAACCCCCCTCTGTCCATCCCTCCCTCCCTCCATCCCCGTACACAGCTACACCCCATCTATCACCAACCCCCCTCTGTCCATCCCTCCCTCCATCCCCGTACACAGCTACACCCCATCTATCACCAACCCCCCCTCTGTCCATCCATCCCTCCATCCCCGTACACAGCTACACCCCATCTATCACCAACCCCGCCTCTGTCCATCCCTCCCTCCCTCCATCCCCGTACACAGCTACACCCATCTATCACCAACCCCCCCTCTGTCCATCCATCCATCCCTCCATCCCGTACACAGCTACACCCCATCTATCACCAACCCCCCCTCTGTCCATCCCTCCCTCCATCCCCGTACACAGCTACACCCCATCTATCCCCAACCCCCCCTCTGTCCATCCATCCCTCCCTCCATCCCCGTACACAGCTACACCCCATCTATCACCAACCCCCCCTCTGTCCATCCATCCCTCCCTCCCTCCCCGTACACAGCCACACCCCATCTATCACCAACCCCCCCTCTGTCCATCCCTCCCTCCCTCCATCCCCGTACACAGCTACACCCCATCTATCACCAACCCCCCCTCTGTCCATCCATCCCTCCCTCCACCCCCGTACACAGCTACACCCCATCCATCACCAACCCCCCTCTGTCCATCCATCCCTCCCTCCATCCCCGTACACAGCTACACCCCATCTATCACCAACCCCCCCTCTGTCCATCCATCCCTCCCTCCATCCCCGTACACAGCTACACCCCGCTACACCCCATCTATCACCAACCCCCCCCTGTCCATCCCTCCCTCCCTCCATCCCCGTACACAGCTACACCCCATCTATCACCAACCCCCCCCCTGTCCATCCATCCCTCCCTCCATCCCCGTACACAGCTACACCCCATCTATCACCAACCCCCCCTCTGTCCATCCCTCCCTCCATCCCCATACACAGCTACACCCCATCTATCACCAACCCCCCTCTGTCCATCCATCCCTCCCTCCATCCCTGTACACAGCTACACCCCATCTATCACCACCCCCCTCTGTCCATCCCTCCCTCCATCCCCGTACACAGCTACACCCCATCTATCACCAACCCCCCCTCTGTCCATCCATCCCTCCCTCCATCCCCGTACACAGCTACGCCCCATCTATCACCAACCCCCCTCTGTCCATCCATCCCTCCCTCCATCCCCGTACCACAGCTACACCCCATCTATCACCAACCCCCCTCTGTCCATCCCTCCCTCCCTCCATCCCCGTACACAGCTACACCCCATCTATCACCAACCCCCCCTCTGTCCATCCATCCCTCCCTCCATCCCCATACACAGCTACACCCCATCTATCACCAACCCCCCCTCTGTCCATCCATCCCTCCCTCCATCCCCGTACACAGCTACACCCCATCTATCACCAACCCCCCCTCTGTCCATCCCTCCCTCCCTCCATCCCCGTACACAGCTACACCCCATCTATCACCAACCCCCCCTCTGTCCATCCATCCCTCCCTCCATCCCCGTACACAGCTACACCCCATCTATCACCAACCCCCCTCTGTCCATCCCTCCCTCCATCCCCGTACACAGCTACACCCCATCTATCACCAACCCCCCCTCTGTCCATCCATCCATCCCTCCCTCCATCCCCGTACACAGCTACACCCCATCTATCACCAACCCCCCTCTGTCCATCCCTCCCTCCCTCCATCCCCGTACACAGCTACACCCCATCTATCACCAACCCCCCTCTGTCCATCCATCCCTCCATCCCCGTACACAGCTACACCCCATCTATCACCAACCCCCCCTCTGTCCATCCATCCATCCCTCCCTCCATCCCCGTACACAGCTACACCCCATCTATCACCAACCCCCCCTCTGTCCATCCATCCCTCCCTCCATCCCCGTACACAGCTACACCCCATCTATCACCAACCCCCCTCTGTCCATCCATCCCTCCCTCCATCCCCGTACACAGCTACACCCCATCTATCACCAACCCCCCCTCTGTCCATCCATCCCTCCCTCCATCCCCGTACACAGCTACACCCCATCTATCACCAACCCCCCTCTGTCCATCCCTCCCTCCATCCCCGTACACAGCTACACCCCATCTATCACCAACCCCCCTCTGTCCATCCATCCCTCCCTCCATCCCCGTACACAGCTACACCCCATCTATCACCAACCCCCCCTCTGTCCATCCATCCCTCCATCCCCGTACACAGATACACCCCATCTATCACCAACCCCCCCTCTGTCCATCCATCCCTCCCTCCCCGTACACAGCTACACCCCATCTATCACCAACCCCCCTCTGTCCATCCATCCCTCCATCCCCGTACACAGATACACCCCATCTATCACCAACCCCCCCTCTGTCCATCCATCCCTCCCTCCCCGTACACAGCTACACCCCATCTATCACCAACCCCCCTCTGTCCATCCATCCCTCCATCCCCGTACACAGCTACACCCCATCTATCACCAACCCCCCCTCTGTCCATCCATCCCTCCCTCCATCCCCGTACACAGCTACACCCCATCTATCACCAACCCCCCTCTGTCCATCCATCCCTCCATCCCCGTACACAGCTACACCCCATCTATCACCAACCCCCTCCTCTGTCCATCCCTCCCTCCATCCCCGTACACAGCTACACCCCATCTATCACCAACCCCCCTCTGTCCATCCATCCCTCCCTCCATCCCCGTACACAGCTACACCCCATCTATCACCAACCCCCCTCTGTCCATCCATCCCTCCATCCCCGTACACAGCTACACCCCATCTATCACCAACCCCCCTCTGTCCATCCATCCCTCCATCCCCGTACACAGCTACACCCCATCTATCACCAACCCCCCTCTGTCCATCCATCCATCCCTCCATCCCCGTACACAGCTACACCCCATCTATCACCAACCCCCCCTCTGTCCATCCATCCCTCCCTCTCCATCCCCGTACACAGCTACACCCCATCTATCACCAACCCCCCCTCTGTCCATCCCTCCCTCCATCCCCGTACACAGCTACACCCCATCTATCACCAACCCCCCTCTGTCCATCCATCCCTCCATCCCCGTACACAGCTACACCCCATCTATCACCAACCCCCCCTCTGTCCATCCATCCCTCCATCCCCGTACACAGCTACACCCCATCTATCACCAACCCCCCTCTGTCCATCCATCCATCTCCATCCCCGTACACAGCTACACCCCATCTATCACCAACCCCCCTCTGTCCATCCATCCCTCCATCCCCGTACACAGCTACACCCCATCTATCACCAACCCCCCTCTGTCCATCCATCCATCCCTCCATCCCCGTACACAGCTACACCCCATCTATCACCAACCCCCCCTCTGTCCATCCATCCCTCCCTCCATCCCCGTACACAGCTACACCCCATCTATCACCAACCCCCCTCTGTCCATCCTCCCTCCATCCCCGTACACAGCTACACCCCATCTATCACCAACCCCCCTCTGTCCATCCATCCCTCCATCCCCGTACACAGCTACACCCCATCTATCACCAACCCCCCTCTGTCCATCCATCCCTCCATCCCCGTACACAGCTACACCCCATCTATCACCAACCCCCCTCTGTCCATCCATCCCTCCATCCCCGTACACAGCTACACCCCATCTATCACCAACCCCCCTCTGTCCATCCATCCATCCCTCCATCCCCATACACAGCTACACCCCATCTATCACCAACCCCCTCTGTCCATCCCTCCCTCCCTCCATCCCCGTACACAGCTACACCCCATCTATCACCAACCCCCCCTCTGTCCATCCCTCCCTCCCTCCATCCCCGTACACAGCTACACCCCATCTATCACCAACCCCCTCTGTCCCATCCCTCCCTCCCTCCATCCCCGTACACAGCCTACACCCCATCTATCACCAACCCCCCCTCTGTCCATCCCTCCCTCCCTCCATCCCCGTACACAGCTACACCCCATCTATCACCAACCCCCCCTCTGTCCATCCATCCCTCCATCCCCGTACACAGCCACACCCCATCTATCACCAACCCCCCTCTGTCCATCCATCCCTCCCTCCATCCCCGTACACAGCTACACCCCATCTATCACCAACCCCCCCTCTGTCCATCCATCCCTCCCTCCCATCTGAGATAGCCCGTACACAGCTACACCCCATCTATCACCAACCCCCCTCTGTCCATCCATCCTCCCTCCATCCCCGTACACAGCTACACCCCATCTATCACCAACCCCCCTCTGTCCATCCATCCCTCCCTC